>NC_134582.1:28217500-28532500 GCF_037038515.1 Microtus pennsylvanicus
AAGATAAAAAATCAAACCTGTGCCTTCTTCAAATTAGAGGGCAGTGAAGGGGAGCATCCTTCCTCGCCAGAAAAAGACCATGCAAGGCACCAGAAACCCCGGCACTGCCTTCACTGGCACCGGCACATGCCGGCAGGGGGTGGAGGTGGTGGGCTGAGACTACGCGGCAAGAGAAATCCCCTCCCCCCAGCATGCTCTCAATGCTGAGTGTTGCAGAATGGAGGCAGGGGAGGTGTGAGGAATGTGCTCAAGTCTGTCCCCAGTTGTGGATCATCCACCTCAACCCTGTCCGGCAGCAGCCAACAGTGTTCCCATCCCAGTGTGGGCAACTGGACACTGCAGAGACCTCCACCACCCAGATGAAGACGAGAAAGCTTTGTCAACGAGAGCCCTCAGCGGTCCGAGTGAACAGACTGTGAAGCAGGGCATGGTGGTGGCACGTGCCTTTAATCTGGGCACTCAGGAGACAGAGGCAGACCATCCATGCCTGTATCTTGCGATCAGGAGTTTGAGGCCAGCCTAGTCTGCAGTTAGTTCCAGGACAGCCAGGGCTATGTAGAGAGAGCCACTGTCTCAAAAACAAAACAAAACTATCAGAGAGCGAAACTCAGGGAAACTAAGGTTCCTCTGACTGGGAAAATAACTCAGCCACACGCGTATGTAGGCATATACTCTCTTGTATGTAAACATGTCCTCTTACGTACGTGTGCGCGCGCACAAGTACAAGCAGAAAACCTGTTTAGACAGAACAATGAAGGAATCCCAGGACGGCCAGTCTCAAAGGGAACCCTGAAAAGCCCCCTTATTCCCTCTGCCATTCCTGTCTCTCTCCCAAAGACTGCCCCGCTGGGCCTGCCGCAGGACAAAGAGCAGGTCGCCCAGCAGCAAGTCAGAGATGAAGTAGCCCCATGCCCCCTCCCTGACAGGGACACTGACAGGGATCATCCACTGCGATCCACTGCTGTGATGAAAGGCAGCGAGCAGGCACCACCTGCATTGTCCCCTGCCTGTCCCATCTTGTCTCCTAACAGCCATCTCCTGCAAGGAACCGCTTCCCTCCTTCCCCAGGCAGCCCTGGCATTCACTTGTTCCCATTATCATCGTCGCATCCCTCAGCCAAGCCGGCCCTTCCTAGGGTCTGTGGGAAAACAAGCTGTTGAAGAGCAGGAGGCCAGCGGTGAGGGGTTCAGAGGTGGGCGGGTCCCATTCCTGTATCTTGCGGACTGGTGCCAAGGATGACAAAAGACTCCCCTTCCTTTATTTCATAATGCAGCGTTTCCCAACCTCCCAAAACTACTTTTCTTTTTTAAACAGCTGCCAAAGATACCTTGTCACTTCTCAGCAGCCTGCGGAGTGGAGCCGAGCCGAGCCCTCCGCGGGGCAGCTGCGGCTCCATCATGCCTGAGGCTGTCTTTTGGCACATCAATCCTCTGTCCTAGCTAAAGGCTTCCAGTATTTGTTTAAACGACAGTCCGACCTAAAACTACTGGCTTTCATCAAGGACGGGAGCGCTGCCGTCATCTCCCGTCTGTGAATCAAGCAGAGCGGTACCCAGCTTTGTTCAGGGTGGAAGCGCGAGTGGCCAGCAAGGAAGACGGCTCCGGCTCAACAGTGCGCAGGCGCCATGTCCTCCTGAGGCGCTCAGAGGTTCGCCATCTATCTGGCGGGAACCAAAAGACCCTTAGTGCTTAGTGTCTCCGTGGGAAATACAGAAACAATGGCCAAACATGTGTGGTGTGTCCTAGAAGTCTCCATTTCCCGCTTGAGGCGTGGGCGCGGGGTACTTCCAGGGTCACTGCCATCTTCAGTTTTACAAAGGGTCCCAATGTGAACAGCCTGTCACGGGCTGGCAATGTTCGTAAACGCATCCTTCCTGCCGGAAAAGCAGAGGATCCAGCAGGGCCACGGAAGCGCCTGTGTAGTTAGTGTTCTTCAGCATGGAGGATGCTCCGTGAGGCACAGACACTGACACTCCCCTGAAGGGGACAGTCACCGGCTCTCCTGAGGAGGAGGACAGCTACCACTTGGCTGTTGCTGGAGTAGATTCCCATCCGGGTGCTGGTGCAGTGGGCGCTCATCAGGGTCTCTCTTTGAAGGCAATGCACAAATGCCAACCTCGGGCAGCTTCATGTCCTCAGACTCCAGGCTACCCAGCAACTCCACAGCCAGCCCACATGTCATCTGCTGAGAGGACAGTCACACCCCAGAGTCCTTACGCCCGTACCAGGCTGGAACCTCTCTCTACTTCACTTCCAAGAAGGAGGCTTTGTAGTTTGACCTTGACCCTAGACGAGTCCTTCCCAACCTTCCTAACACTACGACCCTTTAACACAGTTCATGTTGTGGTGACCCCCCCCAACCATAAAATTACTTTGTTGCTACTTCATAACTGTGATTTAGCTGCTGTTATGAATCATAACATAAATATCTATTTTCAGGTAGTCTTAGGTGACCCCTGTGGAAGGGATGCTCTGGGGATTGGGACCCACAGGTTGAGAACCAGTTACTTTTCTATTCCCCTCCTCCAGAGACCACCTGGGAAGTCCAGAGAAACAGACTAGGGGCTGGGCTGTGCGACCATGATAGTCCTAACATCGGAGTTGAAAACTGTCCTTTTGAAACCAGCTTCCTACTAGACAAATCCCTTCTGGAGGCCGTGTGCTGGGAGACGCAGCATGGATGGCAGATCCTACCCAGGAGTTGGGGTTTTCACACATGACAGGGTCAGGGAAGGGCTGCCGCACTATCAGGGTCTCAGCTGCGCAGGGCAGTTAATAAATGACTGGCAAGGCCTGCTGAATCACACTCAATGAAATCTGTGTCGCTTCCGGTGCTCTCAGCGGCTTTCCGTGCCGAGCCACTGACAAACTCAAGAGGACATGTTGACTCTGACCAACACTGTGCGGTTAAAACCCGCAGGAACCCCACCATCCATCCCATCCAAGTCTCCTTACCCTCACCCCGATTCTCTTGGTCAAATCATCTTCAGCTCAGTTTCGAATTCCTATGCACCTACAACCACGACCCTTTTGCACGACCTAACTGAATTCTTCCACCAACACTGGATTGGGTTTTTTACCTCACACCTAACAACATGGAGGTAAAAGAATGTCCGGTCTTCCAGGGCCATGCTTCTGACTAACAGCACTGGTGCCATTAACTGTCACCCTTATAAGGGGCTTTCCATTCAGAGAACTAGGTTAAAGGTCACCAATGTTATTCCGTTTGAACCCTGTCAATAGAGGCCCGTCTGGGAAAGCACGAATTTGGAACATAGCCATGACTACACTTGGCATGTCCTAAACAATGGTCAGTGTTACCTCCATTCTAAACACAGCTGAATCACCAGTTCCCATAATCCCTATCACAGCCGCCCCCACCCCACAAGGAGAAGACAAGGGAGGCACTGACCCCCGCGCTGGGTCACTCAGTAATTCACAAACACTGCCAACACATTGCTTCACTCGGGACAGTTACTTCCGACTGCTTCTTGTGCCCCTACAGCCTCCGTGTGGCTTATGAATAGCAACGCCCCCCCCCCCCAGGAGACTTGATTTCCTCCCTGAGAAAGACTCTGTCCTGAAACCGCCAGTGAGCGGTAAGCTAACTGTAACTGGGTGAACTGTCCGCTGCCCACTGCCTAGGACGGCAGGAGAAGCGGGGCTGTCAAGGACAGATCTGGCCAGTCAGAAGGAAATGGCTCTCCCTCTGGTAGTCCTGACATCTGGGCCCGTTCAGTATCCTGTCTGCAGAGAATCCCACCAGCTAACAAGGTGTAAGGAAGGTAGTATTTGGGTCAATGGCTATTAATATTCAATGAATGTGGCCCTCCCTCCCCGCTCTTAAGTGGCTTTTCTGTCCCCGACCCCATGTGAAAAACCGTGTATCTGAAGCCCGTGCTCCAAGTGTCCGTCCCCTCAGCTCTGAGGCACAAACCCAAGGGCGCCAGTTCGGACTTCTCTCAAGACTCTGGGATAAGGTCACCTTCGTGCGTGCCCTCAGCCTTTTTCTCCAGAGAAAAACCCCTCCCAGGACTGGCACTGGCACTTCTGTCGACTGGGGTGCAGCCCAGACCACTGTTTCTTTTATAATGAAGAATGAACATTCTGGATAGTCGGTGCCATGTCTGCCTGTCACCCCACCCCACCCCACCCCCGAGTTTAAATCTCTTGACAAACACTTAAGGGGAAACGCTCTGACTTCTCATCTGGGAAAATGGTTCACAGGAATTTTTTGGCCCCAGCTTCCAGAACAAGGGAATGGGAAACTGGCAGCCAAATGGGGAAGGCAGGGTCATGGCCTCGGGCACTGGACCAGAACATATGAATGGCAGGGTTGGCGTCCAAAAAAACCTGGTGCTGTTACAGGCAGTGTGAGCCAGGAAGCTCCCTGGCTCAGGCGGAGGGAAAACCAGAGCTGGCACTCCGCTTGAGAGCTGGGTAATGTGGAGATCATACTTGGTGACTAAGCCAGAAAGCCAACAGGAGTTAACTGTCCCTCTGGCGTATATGCGATACTCCGTGGTTAACACCTGTGGTCAGACTCAGGTCCCAGGACCACAGGGAGGTTTGGCTGAATAAGCACGGATACTCCTCAGGCCACCCCAGACCAGCTAACCTGGGGGATGGGGTGCCGGATGTGACCCCCACACCTCAGGAAAGGGAGGCAGGAAAAACGAGCCTGCAGCAGTCTGGGTTACAGAGTGAGACGTGAGCTCAAAACATAAAACCAACTCAAAAAACCACTGAGCAACCCCAACACTTTGAGAATGAGTCACAAAACTGAGGGGAACAAACCTCGGCACACTGCAGTAACCAAGCTCACGCAGCGGCCCGCAAAAGGAAAGTGGGTCTAACAGGCCAGGACCAGAAGAGGGTGGCTGCCAGGGAAACCGAGACTCCCAACTCACACAGTGGAGAGGCACTTGCATATAAATCTGGGTGAATCTGTGCTTTATTGTTATAAAGTCATTAAGCTACGGGCAGGCTGTCTCCTGAAATTGAGAGGTGCCCTTTGTCTCTGGAGAAAGTCAGCCAAGGACAGGATTTACTGAGCTGTTCAAACTGAAAGAGAAAGCAGTACCGTGGAAGTGGGCACCGGGAGGTAGGACCTGGAACGATTTCACACCCTGGGCTGGTGCAGATCTCCAGGGCAAACTGGCCTCTCTGTGTACTGTTCTCTGCCTGCACCCTGACACCTCCACGCCAGCCCAGTCTAGCAGTGTCCAGCCCAAAACAACCCGTGAATTAGATAGCCTTCCCACACTTAGTAAAGTGAGACGCCAATCCTCCAGCTATGTGAAATGCGACTTCTCTACATTTCGCCTCTATTTTACCTAAGAAGTTTCCCGTTCCCGTCAATTTGGATGATTATCCCTTTCGAAAGGTGGCCAAACAGAAGAAATGGAATTCTACATCACACCCGCATCAGCACCATTGCTTCAGGAAGCACAACAGCCCCAGGGTCAGAATTCTGGCTTTTGCCATACATAAAAAAAATATCAAACTCTTGCTTCAGGGATCGCAACACTGGACCAGACTCTCCTTCACAGTCTTAGGAGGCGCAAGCTACCTCGTGCAGGGTGAGAACCTTTCTCATCTTCAAATGCATGTTGGCCACGAAAAGGAACGTTGCAATATTCGTTAACATATGATGGTGCATAAATTGAGGAGGCGAAAGTCAATAGGCACGTGACTTGAGATAATCACACCCTAAACATGCTCACGCGTATCTATACACGCATGTGTGACAACAAATTAAGATGACATGGGCGAGCCCTCGTGTATCTATACACGTATGTACACAACAATAAACTAAATGGCACAGGGAAGGCCCCCCTCCACCCTAAGACTGGTAAAATAGAATCGGCCATGTCTTCTTCAGTAGGATGGTACAGGACAACAGTCAACATCCTAGCACTTGTCACAAAACAGCCACTCTTGCTGAGGAGCGGTCGCAATCCGAAAACCCCAAGAGGCAAACCGCCTATTATTAGGAAGTCAACAAATGCACCTATAACAAAAAAATAAAAATAAGCAACCCTCAGAACTCTGGGGCTTTCAGGCCTCGAGAGATCCTACATCAAAATAAGGCGGGCAGCTCCAGAGAGAAGATGCCCAAGGTCATCCTCCGGCTTACACATACTCATTCTGCACCCCGCACCTCCCACCCCCTCCTCCTTCCCTGTCTCTCTCCCCCTTCCTCCCTTTAAGAGAATCAAAGCAACTTCAGAAAGCCAATGAAATCAAAGCCCAGTGGCTTGGACAAATGCCAAGGTAGAAGAGCTAAGAGCAGAATTAGTGTGACAAGCACAAAGGACTTACTAGAACATGGCACCAAGGAATCTATAACATGAGAAAAGAGAAGTTTTGGGGGCAGTGGTGGTGCACACCTTTAATCCCAGCACTTGGGAGGCAGAGGCCAGCGGATCTCTGTGAGTTCAAGGCCAGCCTGGTCTACAAGGGGGACACGGTTTCCAGAACTTGAGACCCAAGACCCAAGTCAGAGGAACGAAAATAAGCTAAACACGAAGGTCAAAATAGACAAACCAAGGGAGAAAATGAATTCCCACTTGTTATAAAAGAAGAGTAATTTCAGGTGGGCAGTGATGAAAGACACCTTTAATCCCAGCACTCGGGAAGCAGAGACAGGTGGATCTGGCCAGCCTGGTCAACAAGAGCAAGTTCCAGGACAGCTAAGGCTGTTACACAGAGAAACCCAGTCTCCAAAACAAACAAACAAAAACGGGTAATTTCAAAGCATCTTCCTGTGTCTGGCCTCCAAGGGAGATGTGAGTGCAGTGTTCCCAGCACCCCAAAGTCCACAGGACAGACTCAGAGTAGCCAACCCCTAAAAACAGCCCAAAGCTCCAAACTACTTTGGTGAATCGAACCCTGGGATCTTTACTATAAATGTCACCAGATCAAATAACATTCTACTATGTCACCACTGCCTATTCCCTTAATGTCCAAAGTGTTGGTTTTTATAGCATAATTAATCTGGTGGTAAAGAACCCAGAGTATACTTTGATGACAAGAACCCCATCTTGCAACCAAATATTTCACACCCATGTTCGCTGTCTTCCATCTCGCCATTCAGAAGATAAATCTGTGTTGAGAAGTTATCATTTTATCTGCTTTAGCAGACAGAATTTCTGACCCAGCATTTATCTCGCGTCTGCGGCGGCGGTGCGCGCAGTAAATCTGTGAGCGCAGTAATTTGGGGCTTTCTGAGTCATTTCCAAGCCAGAGCTGGCAGTCTCTACACAGCCTTCTGCAGGATATTTTCAGGAGAGCAAACCCTTTGGGTTAGCTTCTGAAATATCATCCATGTGTTCTAGGGAGGCTTCCGACATTCCGCTCCTACAAGATGAACCAATCACAGGACAGAAACTCCTCAAATCCACAAGCGGTGATGCCCCAGCTGATGCCCCAGGGAGGAGCACACAGCGAGGCCCACACAGCGAGGCCACGTGCCACAGCACTCGCTGCTATTCAGTTACTCTTCCAGAGGGGATTTCTAAATCCATTTCTTTCCCTGTCTATTTTATTCTCCTCCACTGTGCACACCTACTCTGTGTCTTCATCCACTGCTGAGAAGCTGAAGAGCAAGGGAAGCATTGAGCATCGTCATTACCGACAACAGAGCACTGGAGTCTCTGACTCGGAATCTATTTCTCTCCTCAATTTTGAATGCATCCCTGAAAAGTCCAGTTGTGGGTGGAGGGGAGGGGACTGGGAGGAGAGGAGGGAGGGGAAACTGAGGTCATATGTAAAAGGAAAAATATTATTTAAATAACATAAAAGTCCAATTCGCACAAGCCAATCAAAACTAGTACATGTCTACCCTGTCAAGATCTGTCTAAAGCAGTGGTTCTCAACCGTCCTAGTCCTACGGTGACCCTCGGGCTGGAGAGATGGCTCAGCGGTTAAGAGCACTGACTGCTCTTCCAGAGGACCTGAGTTCAATTCCCAGCAACCACGTGGTGGCTCAGAATCACCCATAATGAGATCTAGTGCCCTCTTCTGGTCTACAGGCAGGATACTGTATAAACAAATAAATAAATCTTAAAAAAAAAAATACAGTTCCTCATGTTGTGGTGACCAACTATAACATGTTCATTGCTACTTTATAATAACTATAATTTTGCTGTTATGATGAATCATAATGCAAATATCTGATATGCAGCATGTCTGATATAAAACCCCTGTGAAATGGTCATTTGAACCCCCCCTCAAAAGGGCTGAGATCCGCAGACTGAGAACCTCTGATCTAGAGTTAAAAGGACAATAGAGTAATAGTAAAACAGCCTTTTATTTGTTAATGTCGCATAAGAAATTTAAGCATGTTACACTATCTTAAAAAACACAACTAGAGCATTGAGGAGAACCCTTCCCCCCCAGCCCCCTACCCCCTATCCCCCCCCCCCCCCCCGGAATCAGAAATTTAAGAGAAGTAGCTGAACAGACAACAGCTCTGTGGAACACCTCCATCCAGAGCGCGTACATGATGACTGGATGAATATTGCCTTCTTACAAAACGTCTCTTCTCTTTTCTATTTAAAAAAATTTGTAACCTTGATCACTTATTACAAAAAAAATCCATACAAAAGTTCAATATATTGAAAATGCTTTCCCCCATCCCGAACAGCACCGTTTTATATATAGCAGAGATTGATCAAGAGCAGACCGCCCAACTAGACAGAGCAGTCTTCAAATTATGCCCGGACACAGTGGTATACTTACTTACCCTCCCCTCCCCTTCTTAAAGAACTTAAAAAAAAAAATACATACACACATACAAAAAAATGCCAAAAACGTGAGGGCCCCTTCCCAAACAGTACAGTTAGTTCAGTGTCGATAATTCACATCTTGCATCAACGTGTATGGATAAGATTTCTTTTACAAAACTTTCAGTGTCAAAAAGGAAATTAAGGCCATCAGATTCGCAGCTTAAAAATTCACATAAAGGAAATACAAAAATATTGTGTGCTTCTGAGGAGGCGCTGCACTGTATACAGGGTTACCATGCTCCTATCTTGACCAAGACAGGTGACGGGACAAGTTCACATAATGGCACAGCTTCTATTGGATGCTCTTGGGGATCCCTGAGAGGGAAAACAGAAGGTACAATCAGAATTAACAATATCACAATGTTCTAAAAACAAAATAAGGACTAAAGACCTGCATACCTACTTAAAACAGGCCTGGTCACGGCTCACTCTTTTTAGCATTATCGTAACGACTCACTTCAACAAATCCCACAATTGAGCTTCTTTCTACACTAGCTGCACCAGGGTTTTAAAACAAAAAACAAAGCAAACAACCAACAGCTGATCAAAGCCTGTAAACAAGAGTTTCTCACTTAACTTCGTAATTTTAAAGTAATTCTCCTATGTAGCTGAGCTGAAAACACCATGGTGAAATAGAAACTCAGGTTAGCTGAGGTTTCAATAATAACAAGATTTGGTCTTAAATAAATAAGAAAAAAATTTAAAAAGTGTTTTCTAAAGAGCCGCAACAGGGGCTGGAGAAATGGACGGCTCATTAGGAGCACTTGTTGCCCTCCCAGGAGGACCTGGGTCTGATGCCGGCCACTTCAGTTCCGGGGACCCTATGCCCTCTTCTGGCCTATCCAGGTACTGCACGGTGAGGTGCACAGATGTGCAGGTAAAACATTCATACACATAAGATAAAAGGGTTTTAAACCTTTATAGCGCTGGGGCATTGCTCATCGTCACTTGCAAAACTCACTCACTGTGTGACTCGCTCCTAACTAAACTAAAAACTAAACTGAACTAAAACGGAAGGTTATCAGTTCCGGGGTACTGGATCACCACCACTGTGCTGGGTTTCCCTCTTTTGGCTGTTTTGAACTCTGAGGCTACTATCATCTATGATGATCACAAGCGCAAAACTTAAAACACCTCAGACTTTTTCTTTTCTTCTCTCTTCTCGGAGTCTGCATTCACGTACCTCCTCAGTGGCTCCAGAGTCAACCCCTAACTTAGTCTGCCTAGTGATATTCTGATATTTCATTTCTCTTTTCTGCAGACTGTGTGGAAGCTACAGGCCTGGGCAATGTGAACCAAGAGCTCAACAGGAGGCTTTCAACTTGATCCTTCCCACAAACCCAACGACACAGCTGACAAACTGATGACTTCGCATCCTGTGACCCCCAACGGCAGGTGCTTCCCTAGCATGCAGGAGCACCCTGGATCTGACCCACAAAACCACAAGACATCCACAACTCTTGGTCCCTCCTTCACAAGAAAAAGACCCTTCCCCCGAGTGCTGGGCGGCATTGGCTTACTTCTAGAAAATGAGATAGAAAGGGTTCTGGGCCCAGCTTTTGGGAGGCCTAGCATTTGCTGTTTTTACTATCTTTGCCGCTGCCCAGTCAAACCACAGACTCATGGGGACTAAGAAACAATCCTGTGTATCCTAAGACAGTAGTTCAAACAGTATCTTTTGTCCTTTCATTTCACCCAAACAATGTCCTATCCTTCAAAACAACTGTTTACAGTGACACTCTCCAGTGTGACCTGGCAGGACCCATACAGACCACTGTCCTCAAATGTTATCTTCCTTCTACTCTGAGGCTTCCACTGATGGTAGGAAATGGATCTTGGTGCTTGTTTTCCATTAAAGTCAAGCATAACATACTTTCCTTAACTACGCCAGCAAAATGACAAGGCATCCAGACTAAAGAAAATCCCACCACGAGAGGTCACACACGTGAGGTCTGCTGAGGGCAGTGTAGTCTGATAATGTAGTCTGATGATGCTCCCCTAGGCTCACATCATCGTAGTCATCAGGGAGTGACTATTTGAAAGGGATGTATGTAGTTGGAGGAAGTGGTTCAGGAGCCCACGCCAGATCGACTTCCCCCTTACAGATGAGGATGTTTCTCCCAGTTACGGCTCCAGCACTGTGCATGCTGCCACACTCCCCACCGTAATGATGAACTTAAACTCTGAAACTGTAAGCCCAGTTAAATATTTTCTTTCTTAAGAGTTGCCCTCGTCAGCCGGGCAGTGGTGGCGCACGCCTTTAATCCCAGCACTCGGGAGGCAGAGGCAGGTGGATCTCTGTGAGTTCGAGGCCAGCCTGGTCTACAAGAGCTAGTTCCAGGACAGGAACCAAAAGCTACGGAGAAACCCTGTCTCGAAAAATCCAAAAAAAAAAAAAAAAAAAGAGTTGCCCTGGTCATGGTGTCTCTTCACAACAGAACACCGATTAATAAACAAGGCCAACTTAGATTACAATTATGGAGACAAGCAGACAACAAGAGACCAATTAATGACCATGCTCGACAGCTTGAGAATCTAAGCTCATTAGTTATATTAATATATATTTTTTCCAAATTTAATTAGTTAAAGCTGAATTTGGGGTTTGTTTGAAGATTTATACAAAGCCCATGCATTAGCTAAACTCTTACAATGACTTAATGAATGGCAACTTAATATAACAGCAATGAATTTGGCTCCGCTCTGAAGCTCAGCGCGACTCTAGGTTCTGTTTTCTGTTGAGCTTATATGGGAATGCTGCTCTCATTTGGTAGCACAAACTTTTCAGACTCCAATAAATAAAAATAAACTTCAAGGCACACGAGCTAATTAATCTGCGCATCTGCAAGTAACATACATGTCCAGCACAACACGTTATCTATCTACACCAGAAAACAAGTGACAAAAGCAAAGGTTGAAGAGAAAACAAAACTGAAAGAGACTTCCATTTCCCAGGGCACCAGGTTGGCTGCCCCGAGCACTGCTGGCTGAGTGCACACCCAGCGGTGACCTGCCACTGCTCGGGCCACAGACAGCAAGGGCACCCATACCGTGTCATCAGAATTATAACAAAGTGTACCTGCTGGTGGAAACGCTCCTCCTCAATAACCACTCCAAGGGGCTCTTCCTCCTCCTCTTCCTCTTCGGGTATGGTTGTCTTAAAGACTGTACTTCTCTGAGCAACCTCCTAGAAGCAAGATAGCAAACTTCAAGTTAGAAGCCATGGGAAAGAGGCCCTTTCCTTTGCTTAAGGAACAGCATGGCTGTATCAAGGATTTTTTTTAAAAAGCCATTCCATCAGCAGCTTTAGCTAGTGAATTTTGTGTAATTAGCAGCAGTTAGTAGACCTTCAATTTTTCCTGCAGGGGAGCTAGTGGGATCCAATTTGAAATACCTGCTGAGCAGTTTCTAATGCTTTTTGTCCTATTCTGTTACTAAAAATTCTGTGCAAGTCACTTGGCATACTAAATTCTCTATAAAACTCAACATGAACTCTGCTTAAAGATCTTAGCTCTGAGCAAAGAAAAGGTGCTAAACAAACGCTGAATAAAAGAAGCTGGAGGCCAACTGCTGCACCTCAGGGACACGGTGGCAGCAGGACCACCTGAGCGGTGCGGACACAAAGACAGCACCTTTCATTCCACCAGGAGCTGGGAGCGGGACAGATTAGCACTCATTACTAGCAGCACTGCACAGGTTCTGTGTGGACTTGAATCAGTGTAGAGGATGGAGGAAGCCAGAGGCCCAGCCAGAAACTTCAGTTCTGTGAAGCCAGTCTTTACAAACGCAATCAGCCCATAAACATCAGCCTGTCCTAACCAAAACAACAGCATTAAATGCAGAACCCGAGTCCTACAGCAGACATCAAATGCAGCTACAGTTCTTTGACAAGAATCCTAGGGCTCACATGGAGAAAATACCAAAAAGTACCCAAAAGGTGCGTGCCAGTATCTTACACTTAGTTTCCTGAGCGCTGAGAGCTAGCACAGTAAGGCTATTAGTAGGCTAACAGTGTAAGCATTTACCAGGTAAACATTCTGTATCAGATGCTGTTTTGATAAAATGTGAACATTCAGAGGTGAAATCACTCAAAGCCCAAAGTCAGCATGCAGTGGAGACAGACCCTGACAAGGACAACTGGGCCCTCGTCTGTGCTAATAAATCAATACCCTCTAAAGCACTATTTCCAATGTGCGACAGTTTCCATTTACTCAGTATCAATCACTTGGCAGCTCTGGTCTAACTGAAGCTTCAGTCACTTCACATTTCAATGGGATTCTGGTAAGACGTTGGACTGGTGAAATGGGGGTCAGCCAGAGCAGCACTGGAAGAATGGCCATACCTCTCCCTGAGAATTCTTCAGTATAACCTTCACATCTTCACCAGTGCCCCAGGAGTTCTGGTTCTTCCAGATGAGGTCAGTTGGAGGACTGGCTGTGACTCCAGCATTTGCAGCCCAAATCTGGAAGAGAGAAAGGACTTAAGTACACCCGGAGCCCAGGGCTCACACATGTCAAGTTCAGCAACACGATGAGACTTTAACTCTTCCTCTAATGGTCTGTGAACTGTCTGCCCAGCTGCCTGTGGTCAGCACAATTCAGAGCTTCTGCAGGCCTCCGCTTCCTCATATGATAAACACATGGACACATAAGCCCCTGAAATAAAGCTGCCACACTCTGGCCTAGCCACTCCACGAAACAGCTGACCCAAAGCAAGTTTTCTTCGTGTCTTCATCCACAAACATGGGCAACAATGGTACCTATGGCAGGTGGGATCGCTGAAGTGATGACCAATACAGATTGACAATTAACTGCTCTAGGGCAGTGGTTCTCACCCTTCCTAATGTTGTGACCCTTTAATACAGTTTCTCACATTGTGGTGATCTCCCTCAATGGCACGATTGACAATTAACTACTCCCTCAATGGCACGATTGACAATTAACTGCTCTAGGGCAGTGGTTCTCACCCTTCCTAATGTTGTGACCCTTTAATACAGTTTCTCACATTGTGGTGATCCCCAAACTATAAAATTATTTTTGTTGCTACTTCTAACTGTAAATTTTGCTACTAACGGTGTCTCAATTGCTAAGACCATCAGAAATGTGTTTTCCAGTGGTTGAGAACCTCTTCTCTATGGGTCAAGGGTCACCTTCCAAGAGATACGGACACAGGCAGACACACATGCAAACATGTGCACACCTCTCCAATTTCAACAACAGATGATGTTCTATAGCTAACAGTCTATATGCAGGAGAGTGGCTCGTCCCCAGTTGGAAGCAGTGTCACAGTGCCCCAGCGTATCTCAGATTGTGTCCACAGAGAACACAGGAAATGTTCCAGGTAAAACATAATTGCTATTGAAATAAACCAAAGAATATAAATCCATTCCCTCATCAACATAGAAATTCTGCCGTATTTTTAAAAGTACTTCCTGGCAGAAGGAAACAGGAAGAATGGGAAAAAATGGCCATCAGAAACCCCAAGTATCGAGGGAGGGCTAGAGAAAGAGAGCTCAGCAGTGAAGTGTGCACTGCTCTTGTAGAGAACCCAGAATCAGTTCCCAGCACCCACATGGCTGCTCCCTTGAGCACATCTAACCCCAGTTCCGGGGAATCTGGGGTCGGCCCCTGGGGTTATGTGCATGGACAAACCTTGTGCAGTACAAAGACACAGTCTTTTTAAGAAGGAAAAGAAAACCTAGACAAATAGATAAATCCTAGACAAATCATTATACCTCTGTGGTCTCACTGTCCTCGCAGTCAGATTTAGCCAGCCCCAATCTTCAAAAATTACAAATAAAGAAAAACTGAACTGGTTGTTGGTTATGAAAGACTTGATCACCAAAAATGCAAATGACAGATTCAAGCTCACGCAGGAGGCTCTGAGTCTCCATACACACTTCCTCCCTTTAAGTCACTGTCTTAGGAAAACCAGGCTTTTTGGGGTTTCAGTCCTGGAGCAGGAGTACCTAAACCCCCACAAGGAGGTGACTGGACCTGTGCACCCTACAGATACCAAGTTACTCCTCTAGTTCTGGGCAGAAAGGCCCCTGGAGGTATCAAGATCTTCCATGAGCATTACAAATTGAAAGACGCATTTACCAGATATAACTGGAAAACGCAACAGGACCTGAACCAGCTTTAGGTACTTCTGGCAGTACTTTTCACTGGTCTACAGAGTCACACAGTTGGTTTAATGTGAGGAATAACATGTCAATTCGAGGTGTCAGTGCCTGAAATGTGGCTAATCAAATAAAAGATATGCTGTGCACCCACATCTCACAAACTGAGGAAAGGGTTAACACACTTAACTAAGAAATTTTCTATTGATATAAGTTTTTGTTTTGCTTTTGTTTGGGGGAGGGATTGTTTTTTGAGACAGGGTTTCTCTGTGTAGCCCTGACTGTCCTAGAGCTCATTGTGGACAAGGCTGACCTCGAACTCATAGATCCGCCTGCTTCTGTCTCCTCAGTACTGAGATTAAAGGCGGGTCCCACTATGACCTGCTTTGATACGATACTCTGAACAACAGTTCCAGAATTAACTCTAAGTTTTTAAAACCTAACAAGGCTGGGCGGTGGTGGCATACACCTTTAATCCCAGCACGCAGAAGACAGAGGCAGGTGGATCTCTTTTGAGTTTTGTGGCCAGTCTGATTTACAGAGCGAGTTGCAGGACAGGCTGCAAAGCTATAGAGAAACGCTGTCTCAAAAAAAAAATAAATAAATAAATAAATTTTTAAAGGCATACATAGGGTTTTCATCTCAGCTCTTGGTATTTGGGCTGATCCTGCATTTGCCTTGTACAATGTCTGGGAAATCTCCCTCACTACTATGTCCCAAAAAGCTGATCACAATGAGAGCTACTAAAGAAAAAAATGCACTGCGTTATCTCACAGGCTAACAGTCCTTCTACCTAACACCTACAGTGTTGGTCTCTGGGGTAGTACATCCAGCGGGGAAGGCAGATGATTGGCATAATGGCTCCACATTACGAGAGCCAGAGAATATTCAAATCTAAACCTTCTGAATTAAAATAGCAAATTCTTTTAAACACATTATGCAGTTTCCCTACGACATACAATAGAACCAAGCAATCTTCTCTCGCTATAATTACTGAAGAGAAGAATAGAGCAGTTAGGATATTTGTTCTCATTTTCACCCATTATTACAAAATTAACCCCTGCTATTTTCAGAGAGATGTCAAAGCTCTCTATACTTTATAGAGTTCTAACCTGCATTCTGAGCCTTTCATCTTAAATAGTAAGGTTTGTACCGAGAAAAATTATAAATATGTGGGAGGCTAAGACAGAGTTTTGATCATTTCAAAGTCAGCCTGGGCTGTAGATAGAGGGAGACCTCGGCAGGGAGAGGAAGACAGGTGTGGGGGTGTCAGATTTTAATCCCAACATTTGGGAGGCAGAGGCAAACTGAGCTCAAATGCCAGTCTGATCTATAGGGCAAGTTCCAGGACAGCCAAGGTTACAGAGGCCTTGTCTCAAGAAGAAAAAAATTAAATTAAATAAATAAATGAAGGGTCTGCGCGTGTGGTGTAAATGTGCTAAAAATAGGTACCTTTTGTTTTCTTGAGACAGGACCTCATAGAGCCCAGGCTGGCCTCAAACTCACTGTGTAGCTGTGAATGGCCGTAGACCCCTGCCCTCCATTTCCCAAGAGCCAGGACTCTACGTGTGGTCACCACACTCAACAGCACTTGCTATTTTTTCTAAGAATCCATGAAAGCAATGAGCAGTCACATCTACATTCTTCAAGGACGAAATGCCTTCTTTGAAAACAATAAACAACAGATTTTCCTGTTTATTTGCTTGCTAAGTAAAACCAAAGGAATCTTTTGCTTACTATTGATTTACACTTCTCTAAAACTCAGCATATTATTATTTTAAATGTGCTTTAGAACATAGTGGTAGAAAGCTAAGTTAGAACTAAGAATTAGAATGCCATTTAGCCCACCTCTCAAAATCTAGAAACTTAAATGATGTTATGCCAAAAGTCTAGCACTCTGAATAACCAGGGTACTATCCTGATATGGGATTCCCCTCTGTATGCTGTGAATACCACTGTTTAATAAAGAAACTGCCTTGGCTTATTGATAGGGCAGAACTTAGGTAGGCAAGGAAAACTAAACTGAATGCTGGGAGAAAGGTAAAGTCAGAGAGAAGCCATATAGCCCCACAGGAGACAGACACTGAAACTTTGCAAGTAAGCCACTGACACATGGCAATACACAGATTAATGGGGATAGGTTAAATTAAGATATAAGAGTTAGTCAATAAGAAGCTAGAGCTAATGGGCCATGCAGTGATTTAATTAATACAGTATCTGTGTGGTTATTTCGGGTCTGAGCTGCCAGGCAGCCGGGAACAAAACAAATGGTCCCTTGCTACACGATCCCTGCCTGGGAGGACATTTTTGAGGGGCAGTGGTCTGTTTGTTTGCATTTATACATCTGTGTAGGTGTCTTCAGAAGTCCAGAAGAGGGCAGGTGTCAGGTCTCCTAGTGCTGAATCCACAGGTGGGTTTTTTGTTTTGTTTTGTTTTGTTTGTTTTGTTTTATTTTTTCAAGACAGGGTTTCTCTGTGGTTTTGGAGCCTGTCCTGGAACTAGCTCTTGTAGACCAGGTCCACAGGTGGTTTCTGAGTCACCTAATATGGGTGCTGGGACTGAAACTAGTCCTCGGGAAAAGTAGCAAATGGGTGTTTCTGGATTTAAGACTAGGTTTCTCTGTGTATCCCTGGCTATCTTGGAACTCCATAAACCAGGCTCGTCAAACTCAGAGATCTAGCTGTCTCTGCCTCCCTAGCCCTGGGTTAAAGGCCTGGCTTTTATTTTCTTCTAATTCTTCCTGAGATTTTTCACATAAAGTAATTTGAGCATATTCCTGCCCTGCCCCCAGCTCTTCCCCTTACTGTCTTCTCCTTCCAGCCCTTCCCAGCTACACGACTTTTGTTCCCTTTCCCCATCAAGCCCAGTTGGTGTTGCCCAGCTGGAATGTGGTCAGCCTATGAGGAGTCACAAAGACATTAAAGGAAACTGAGTCTCTTTCCCCCACAACTATCAAAGGCCAAGGGCTCCTCAGCTAGTGGTGAGTTTTCATGTCTACCTTCCCCTGAATGCTGGGATTTCACCTGGCTGGATCTGCAGAAAGAGCTCTCAACTGGTCCATCTCTCCACCTTAAACATATTATTTGAGACAACGTCTTGCTAATATGCAGACCCCGGTGGCTTCCAACTTGCAATGTTTGTCACCTCCCAAGTGAAAGAGTTGCAGGCATGTGCAGCCAACAATATCTGGCTGCTGAAATCCAATCCCACAACTTCAACCAAGGTATCAACGTGTTAAAGTTGGTCCAAGGAAATTTAGGCAGCCACTGCTTTAGGCTGATGCTGGTACTGGCTCCCTACAATTCTTCATGCCTACAGTATCCTGGACTGCATTAGGTAGAAGCATCAGTCAAGAGGGACCTATTTCATATCCACTGACACAGACCAAAAAAGAGAAAAAAATCAATTCTTTGCGCCACTCTTAAGGCAGAATTTTTAATCTTTGACAGCACACATAATAACTTACTAACGTAAAGACATTTACGGTCCTTT
This sequence comes from Microtus pennsylvanicus, assembly GCF_037038515.1. Classification (NCBI taxonomy): domain Eukaryota; kingdom Metazoa; phylum Chordata; class Mammalia; order Rodentia; family Cricetidae; genus Microtus; species Microtus pennsylvanicus. The sequence goes on from NC_134582.1 coordinate 28,235,902, forward strand.
TCTAAAATGCTGACCTTTCAGCCAAGCTGTTGTTTCACTTTCCATTATAACTATTTTATCTGTGATTAAGACAGTGAAGTTAAACAATGACTGAGTTCACTTACTGTAACAGTCTGGCCGGCCTTCAGCACATATCTTGAGGTATATTTGTAAGTGACTGATGTGTCTCCAATTTTTCTGATCATCTCCCAGCCTCCCATTGGTTGATCCTAGTCACAAACAATATGACAAGGTTACTTTACAAATACAGAAAACTATGAAATAATCAGATCCATGAACCCATACAGGCTCCGAAGCTAAGGCCTTCCCATGATAGGCACTGAACTTTGTCCCCCAAATAAAGAGTAACTCCATGAACACTGCACCCCACCAGGAAGGTTCTGAATTTTAAAGGGGAAAAAACAGGGGGAGAGATAAAAACACAGCAAAGCCTAGGGTTCCCTGCATAACCAGACAGGCCCTCATGACTTACAAGAAAATTGAGCCATGAAATCACAAACAAAACAACTAATGTCTGATGGCTTTCAGTTTTAAACCATACAATCTCTCGGCTGACAGGGAAATTTTTTTTTAATCTTCTGCATGGATGCCAGCTTTGCCCAAAAGTAACAATCTTTTTAAAAACTGTTACTAAGGGTTTAAAGCTAAAGAGGCAGCAAGACAGCAAAGCAATCAGGCTCCCCTCTAGGCTAACCACGCCTCTAGGATCTGGAAACACCAAGCTAGAGCAATGGTGGCTACTCTGTTTCCAAGTCATGGCCAACCAGACCCAGAGCCCAGTCTCTGACTTACTAAACAGTCTGGTAAGAAAGGGAGTGAGCTCACAATTTTTAGCAGACCCTGAACATTAGCTTCAAGTGACACTGCCTTCCCTGTGCTGAACTCTGCTTCCTCCCGCACCACCTACATCTTCACAGTTTCATCATGAGAACCAGAGAGCCTACCAGAGAGCCTAGAGTCCCAGTTCTAAACCTCAGAAATCCCTCTAGTGGATTCATGTTATTACTATGTTTATATGAATCAGATAAAGAGCATTTGTTCATTAACTTTGCGAGGAAAAAGCTCCTTCAACATACCTGCCTGCATCCACATCCTTCTACAAAGCTTTTATTAATAATTGTGACTATGCCAATCTGGCTGCAGAAAACTTCTGCTTCATCTTTGGAAAGGCCATCATGAAAGGGCCAAGTCTAGGCAAGAGGTCAAGCAGCTTTATAAACCAAGATTCACAAAGAAAAAAATCTTAGGCTGGGAATCTGAGTTCAATTCCAGAACCTCACACGGTGTTAGGAGAGGCGACTCCTCTAACCTCCATACCCAGCACATGGACACCAACCCTACAACCATAATAAATAAACATAAAAAGAACAAAGAAAATCTGGCATATGTGTTTAACCCCTTCACTCGGGAAACAGAGGCAGAGAGATCTCTGTAAGATTGAGGCCAGCTTGGGCTACAGAGTGAGTTCCAGGATAGCCAAGTCTCAGAAAACCAAAAGCAAACAAAAAAGAACAAAGAAAATCTTTAGGCCACGAAAGTCTAAGACGGAAGCACACACGGTGAATAGCCATTGCTATCCACAGCAGTTTGCAAACCAGACCTGAGGAGATAGGTCCATCCTTTACCTGTTCAGAAGTGTTCTTCAAGCGGATAAACTTGCCATCAACATCTATCTCTTCAATGCACACATTCCCGGTGGCTGAAGCTGAGTGGGAAATGCTAACACTACTGCTCGCCTCTGACTCTTCCACGTCGACCCTCTTCCGCTTTCCTCGAGTGGTGCGGACGCTGCGACTGGACGACGCTCTGGACACGGTCACCCGGGAAGAAGGACTTGGAGAGAGCTTTAACCTGCACAGGGAAGAAAAGTTCTGCCTCCCTTAGGCTTTGTTCTCCACGGGCATTTCTAAAGCAAGGAATCCCTCACCATGTTAGACAAGACCAATAAATGTCTTACCTAAAGCAACATCCAGTCATGCTGGGATATTCTATCACATTACTAAAGCAATTGAGATCTCCAATTAAAGAGCCCACTTGATATTTAAAGTAATAACAATAAATGAAGATCTATTTCTAGAGTCTGGAGAGATGGTTCAGAGGTTAAGAGCACTGGCTGCTCTTCTAGAGGTCCCAAGTTCAATTCCCAGCAACCACATGGTGGCTCACAACCATCTGAATGAGGTCAAATGGCCTCTTCTGGTGTGCAAGCACACATGCAGGCAGAACACTATTCATAATAAATAAATCTTTAAAGAAAATGTCTATTTCTATTTAAAACTGATAACGGAAAATTTCAAAGTCACTTTTTTTTTCTTTTTAAAAGAAATGTTTTCTTTTCCTTACAAGTGAGAGCATTTAATAATGCAATTTCATTCCGTGTAATACATTTGGAAATATGTACCCAAAGACATGTAAACCACTTAGAATAGTTGTTATTCATGTTGGAGAATATACTAGGTTTTATTTTTGTTTTGTTTTTCAAGATAGGGTTTCTCTATGTAGCCCTGGCTGGTCTTGAACTCAGAGATCTCCTGAGCACTGGATGGAATGCTTGAGTTCCTTGCATGGATAGTAAATCCTAGTTGGGCTGTTTTGTTCATTAAGACAAATGATAAATGTCTTAATGAGACAGAAGACAGGCTTTGAATTAAGGCAGTTCTAAAATACAGAGAGAAAGAGATAGAGATAGAGATAGAGATAGAGATAGAGATAGAGAGAGAGAGAGAGAGCGAGAGAGAGAGAGAGAGAGAGAGCCAAACCCAGCTTGTGGGCCCGGGATGCCAGAGAACCTTACCGCTCCTCCTCGCCTTCTAAGAGTTTCCGGTAGGCGCTGATCTCCATGTCCAGGGCCAGCTTCACGTCAAGCAGCTGCTCATAATCATTCAGCTGCTGCTGCATCTGGTCCCTTATCTCCGCCATCTCTCTCTCTTTGTCAGACAGCATGCGGCGAGAGTTGTCTTTCTCTTTAGCAAGCATGTCCTCCAGTTCTTGAATCCTTTCCAAACACGCTCTAGACTTCAGAGTCAAAGGAGCACATTCACTTTCCAGGACCATTCCAACATGAGTACAAGGCAGCTATTTCAAACCATCTCCTGAACTGAGCAAACACAGCTTTGCAGGAGCTCCAACTCAGAGCTCAAAAGATCCTGACTGTGAGAAATTAAATCCCAACTCCTTAAAATATAAAACACAGCTCTTATAAAAGCTTTGGGTAACAAAAGCCTAAAAATAACTATTTCTCAAATTAAAGTTTGGAAATGTATGGGTAAGTTGTCAGTACTGGCCAAATGAACATTTCCCCTACAGCCGTGGAGCCCGAGTCTGACTTTCCTGCAGGGTCCTCACGCCAAAGGGAACAGTGCTGGCTATGTGAGAGCAAGCTTTGACACACTGCTAGGGCACGTTCTAAAAACCAAAGAAAAGGGTCTGGCTACCGTATTGAATGTGCCAGTCTCTTTAGGGTAGCCCCACCATGCCCTGTTCAGTTACAAAGCACACGTGCTACGTGGTGATATGTATAAAAACGTTACCAGAAATACAGAAGCTGTATCTGGCATACAGAGTAAAAAAAAAAAAAAAATCACATTCTACACCATGAAATTCATCCTCAAAACCTTGTAGCTCACTGGGTAATCATTCTCTCATATTTCTCCATGACAGAATTCCTCTCAGTAGCCTCAGGAAATGACAGGGGTAATCAGCTCAAAAAGAATGATGGAAGCCAAGGCCCTCAGAATCCCAAGTATCCACGCCAGTGGCAGAGACAGGGACTTACTGTGAACAAAGTTAAATCTAAAGACACTGTACTAAATACTGCACTATTAGAATTTATTCCTTGAATAAGTACTGGCTCAAAATTTTAAGCACATATTGGGGCTCAACAAGTAACTAGATGATAAAAACAAAATTTCCCAGACAGAGGTTACAAACAGGTGAGAAGCCAAAAAAATAACCCTGCAGTATTATGAGACAAGTGCATGAATTTCTGCTTAACTTAATATTAATATAAATACACTGTGGTGCATGCCTTTAATCCTAGCACTTGAAGGCAGAGACAGGCGGATCTTTGTGAGTTCAAGGCCAGCCTGGTCTACAGAGCAAGTTCCAGGACAAGCTCCAAAGCTTCAGAGAAATCTGGTCTCAAAAAATTAAAACAAAAACTTAATATAAGTACATATGACTAGACAGAAAAACAATTACAGATTATGGCTATGCTAAATTAGCATGTGCATGTGTGCACAAGGGGTATATAACCTGTTCTGTGAGAAGGCATGTGCGTGCACAATCTATTTCATAAGATGGCCAGGAAGCAGTTACCAACACCAAAAGCATACTGTGTGTTTGCTCAGGCATGCACACGTGCACCTCATGTCCATTCTAGGAGAAGGCCCAGGTGTGTGTGGGGGGGGGGGGGGTAAACAGCCTGTTCTACAAGGCCGGGGGGGGGGGGGTATCCTGCCCTATGGGGGTCCAAATGTGTGTTGAGGAATGTATAACCTGCTCCATGAAAATGCTCAGATACGCAGGTGTGGGTGTTGGGGGCCAGCGCTAACTCTGTCCTATGAGGACCCAGAAGCAGACACAGGAATAGCACACTCGTGTCCAGATCTCACAAACCATTATCAGGTAAATATTTCTTGGAGAAATATTTGATTCTACGGCTGGGACACAGAAAATTTATGGTAAACAGAAAGCATATTTTAAAACCAGGAAATAGATGATCCTAGGGTTGTGGCTCAGTGGAATCCCTGCATAAAATGCACAAGGTCCTGGGTTCAATCCCCAGCAACACAGGAAAACAAAACCTCCAAGAGTGGCCGAGCTAGAGAGGTGGCTCGGTGGCTTTGATCTAGAGCAGTTTTATAACTAGGACCTGGAACTTATTAATTCTTGTCTTGGTGGTCCAGACAGCAGGAAATAAAGACCATTGACTATCGACAGTAAAAGACAGCTGGTAACCGCCACCAGTCACACATCCCCAGTGATGGTCACCCGAAACCCACAGCCTGGCCAATCATGTGACAAGCACTAGGCAAACCCAGACTCAAGAGTAGCTAGAGGAACACCAGGCCCATTCTCCTTGATACTCAAAGCCATGAAAAAACAAAAAAAAAAGAAAAAGAAAAAAACAGGCATATCCTACAAGACTGTAGACCAGGAAAGTAGGAAGTATGTGGTTCCCTGGAACAGAAAGAAGGCAACAAGAGAAAAATTGGCAGAACCCATGTAGTCTACAGTCTAGTCAACAGCAATACACCGCTGCCAGTTTCTGCATTTGACCAATGTCCTGTGGTAACTCAAGATGCTAACGCAAGCAAACAACAGGACTGTCCTGTTTCTACGTTACTCTGAATCTAAAATTTGGCCAATACAGCCAGTAAAGGCACTTGCCACCAGGCCTGACAACCAGAGTTCCATGCCTGGAACCCACAGGGTGAAAGGGGAGGAACCAACTCCAGAAAGCAGCCTCTGACCTCCACACAAGCCAGCTACTGAGGGTACAGCAAAAGGGAGGGAGACCACACGGCTGCCTCAGATCCTCCACTGAACTGCACTGCGGAACCATGCTGGAAGGGGTCCACTTGGCCTCTAGTTCCTTTCTAAACAAGCTAAATTCAAAATGCCCAGTCCTGAATCTCTTCACTTTATTTCACATGTGGGATGCAGAGGACACAATGAGCCACAAAACAAACCCTGAATGAAGGGCCGGGCCTGTGCAATGCCTCAGAGGGCAGAAGGTACTTGCCCTCTGAGGTTCAATCCCCAGAATCCCCATGGAAGGAGGAGATAGACTCAGCTCCCACACACATCATCCTCTCCCCTCCACATGTGTACATGCACATACAATAAATAAATGGGAAGAAATTCAACAAGTTAGCACCGAGACAATGCATCGAAACCAAATGTGCTTTTGACAATGCAGAATTAAGAGTGAAAAATCAACCTGGGTATAAAACCTTCTTAAACCACTATGAGTTGTTTCATTATTTTAAATGGAAATGTTTAAGTTTTACATTAACTATCTGGTTACACCTTTGTAGACACGTAAAAAAAAAAGTCAGACCCAAATGCCCCTAGATCTGCCATTCATTCCTAGACAGCTGTGGCTAGCCTAAGCCAGCACCCACACTATACAACAAAGGGATGGAACAAGCTTACCTCCAGATCCTGCCTCAACTTTACAACTTTATGTCAGACATCGATGATCTCAGATTTATATTTAAGCTTCATTTATTTTTATGGATCTGGGTGTTTTGTCTGCGATCATGTATGTAGACCATGAGATGAGTGCCCGGTGACAACAAAGGTCAGAAAGGAGTGACAGATTCCCTGAGCCTGGACTCAGATGGCTTTTAATTGTACTTTGGGTTCTGGGAACCAAACCCGGATCTTCAAAGAGAACACTAAGTCACTTAACCACTACTGAGTCATTGTGCTAGCTCCCAGTCTTACTTAAAATTCATAACACAGTGGTCTGATTCATTTATGATGCAGATGCAGTAACAGTTCCCAGAGCTGGGTGTTAGAAAACCAGAGCCACTTGTCTCTGGTGGCCACTGTAGACTCTTGTAAGGCAGGCAGACTCAGATCAAACATAAGTACAAAATTCCTAGTGCCAAAACAATATCGCTATACACTTAAACCTATCTTCTAAAAGTATTTCTTGAAGGTTGCTTCAATCTGAAATGTAAGAACGTCATAAGTGATGGGTCACATTGGCCGGAGGAAAGCCTTATGTCCCAACAGCAGCATGAAGAAACTACCATGACTCAACACACTCAGACACACAACAGAAGAGCAGTAAGCAGGTATTTTGTTGTTGTTCTCTTTTCTAAGATGGAAAACAATCACCAAAACCTCTTATCAAGCTGGATACAGTGGCACATACCTGCAATCCCAGTACTTGGAGTATGAGGCAGGAAGATTGGGCAAGTCTGAAGCCTGCCCAGGTACCCAGCAAGTTTGAGGACTACACTACACGTACATGTATGTGTGAATGTCTTCATTTATTCCTCCACATAAAAGCTATCAGTACTGCCTAGAAGAAAAGATTCCCTCTGCCCTGATAAAGTAGAACCTAGCTGGAGCTTGTTTACTAGGGCAGTAGGCTCCTAGAAACCCCAAGGATGGCAGCTTAAAATCCACCAACCTGAAGGCACTTATAGGGAAGGAGTAAAAACAGCGGAGAAACAAGGAAAAGATTGAAACTGGGTCAGGACCTAGACCTGATTCAAGTCCCCAGACCTACCACTATTTAACCACAGTCAGTCTCTGCCTCCTAGGCTATAAAACAAAGATCAGCCTCAAGAGAAGTGAAGCCAAATGCAAGCACCATCTGATGAGGAGTGGTGAGTGGCTGGCATCGATCAACTCATTGAAGGAGCACAATGGCCCATTTCCAGAAGCTACCAGTTAATGTTGCCCCAAAGTCACATGTTGAAAAGCCTACTCTCCAACATGGCAGAACTAAGAGAGACGATCTTTCTGTTGATTCCTCCCAAAGAGAGTTAGTACTTTCATAAAACAGGCTCTCAGTAGTATGTGTATTTGCCTTCCAACCACGAGAAGACATGATACAGCCTGATCTAAGGAAATGGAAATATAGTCTCACCATTCAGTCCTCCCTGGTCTTTGCCTTCCCAATCCTGAACCAGGGCCTATGCACCTAGCTCAGTGAGTGACGTGCTCAACAAGCAACCATGAAGACCCGAGATGGGGGAAGGGGGTGCATGTGTGCACACATATGTGCACAGTTTATAACATTTTGTTGGGCAGCCCAAGAGGCCTGAGGCAGATGGTGCAACAGAGAACAAATTCCTCAAAGAACATTTTCAACAAGAGTTGGGTATGAAAGAATCCTGGGAAGGAAGAGAAAAACCCTTTGGTATCCTGACGCCTCTGGGCAAGTCATTAAACTCGCCATGGTCTGTGGCTTGATCATTGCTAGATGAAAAGTTCAAACTCCTAGCAGGAAAACTCCAGACTAATTCTGAGATAATGGAAAGCTTTATGACACGAGTAATAAAGAGCACAGGCAGCCACATAAAAATCCGTGTTGGCTATTTATTGCCCTATTTCAGGTGAGTGCTTTCTGTTTCACTTTCCAAAGCTCACAAGAAATGCTTTTATACTTCTAAGAAGATTTTGGTAGAAAGAAAGAAAGAAAGAAAGAAAGAAAGAAAGAAAGAAAGAAAGAAAGAAAGAAAGAAAGAAAGAAAGAAAGAAAGAAAAAAGAAAAGTTTGCTCAATAAATAGCATAAAGTTTAAACAAGTTTCTCTGCTCAGGAAAGGAAAGAAAACAAAAGCTGGAATTACTTCCCACATAACTAAAGAGAGCGGCAATGTTTGTTGAATCCACGTGATTCCACATGTCAGCTTTATTTACCCAGCATCGCTCTGTGTGAAACTGACTCAGAGCCACATCCAGGCCTACATTCACTTCACCTGGAGCCATGCCGCCACAGCAGCTTCCCATCAACAAACAGAAATGCAGTCAACTGTCACTGAGCTTTGTGGGTAAGTTGAGGCCAGTGGCTTACTAATGGATGCAGAGATTCATAACCATTAAGTAATTTCAACTGCAAGGGGGGGAAAAGGCATTTCACCCACAATTTTGTTTTCTTTCATTTTGTTTTCAAAGTGTGAAGAGAAGAAGAGAGTGGAGCAGGGCCGCAGAGGTAGACTGAGCACTGTCTCAGCACACCATGGGTGTGTGTGTGCGGAGAGGGATCCAGAGGTCGCCACATAACCCCCTAATTAATTAGGAATAAGGTGCTGTTCAGGTGTTTTGGGAAGGAGAGGGGATTTTGAGACAGATCTCATTACGTAGCCCAGGCTGGCCATGCATTCACTATCTAACCCAGGCTGGCCTTGAATTTGCAGTCCTTGTACGTGTCTCTCAGGTGCCGGGACTGCTGGTGTGCACCAAGCTACGGGATATTTATGTGATGACAGGTGGCCAGCCTTCCAGTGAACTTCCCACTCTGCCCCAGGCAGAGGCCTACTCACCTCTTTCTGCAGGTTAGAGAGCTGTGAGGAGAGGCTCTCGATCCTCATGCGGCTCTCCATCAGCTCCTCCCTGGCACTGTTGACCGTGGAAGTGTTCATCTCTGAGGACAGCCTGGCGTTCTCCAGCTGTAAGAGCAGGAAGCCTTCAGTCTTAATCAACAAATGAGGAAGCAGGACTCACCAAGGCACTTCCAACCTAAGCCCTGACGGTAACTGGCTGACGAAACAGGAAAATCGTGACTGGTCCGCTGACGCCATCACCAGACAACTGTCTTTTCTCACTGGCTTCTAAAGCTATGGATTTAAACAACTTCAATGAATCTAGTTCAGTATTCCACTGAACATTTACTGTCTAGGGTAGCACTAACAAACGACAATAAAAACTTGGCTGTAGTGATGTTTGTAAAGCAAACCACCTATATTCCAAACCCACCAAATCTAACACAGAATAGACTTTGTAACAGATTCTTCCTTTCAGAAGCAAAAGTGGATCTCATAAAAACAACGCCTCCATCTCCAAATGCCGTATGAGCCGTGTGCGTGTGTGCGCGTGTGCACATGTGTTATAGAAAGGAATGAGAACTAGAGATGGGAAGGTGTTTCAATGTTTCTTCTCTAATCCAGTCTGCGGGGCTCTTCCGCTCTTCAACTGTCTAGCTCAATGCCAGAACTCAGCAAGTGCGGGGTGGCTTCAACTCGCTTCATAGATGGCCAGCACGAACATCATCAGTGTGAGGCAGAGCAGTGGAAATTATTCTAAACGACTGCGTTGATTGTCTAACTCTGCCTCGAACTAATATTTTTCATTTAGTCACATAACATTTAACATAAGAGAAAAATCATTTGCAAACAATACCAAGACGTGTCATGTGATGTGTTCATGAATGTGGGCTGTCTGCACACTTCTAAAATGAACACTGTCTGAGTTCCCACTGTCCTTTCTATAAAACAGAACAGGCACCCAAAGGAGCAACACATCTACATACACTGGCAATGTGGATGCAGAAAGGCTCCAGAAGTACTTGGGACTGCACGGCATTTAAGATGCTTCAGGCTTAACTGCTCTGATGTGACACAAACATAGCCTTTTACTTCTAGTAATACTGGAATAACCCATTTCCATCTACATCTTAGTAGCACTTAGTCTATATGAAGGCACACTAAAAATATATTCATTATGTTTTTATTCCTCAATAAGAGAATCATTTCTTCTATTTTTTTTTTAAGAATTATTATGTACACAGTGCTATACAGTATTCTGCCTGCAAGCATACCTGCCAGAAAGGGCACCAGACCTCATTACAGATGGTTGTGAGCCACCATGTGGTTGCTGGGAATTGAACTCAGGACCTCTGGAAGAGCAGTCAGTGCTCTTAACCTCTGAGTCATCTCTCCAGCTCCTTCTTTTTTTCTAATTAAAGTTTCTTTAAAATTTTTCTTTCATTATTTTATGCGTATGGGCATTTTGTTTGCATGCATACTTGTACGCCACACTGAATACAAAGGGAGAGTACTGTATCCCATGGGACTACAGTTATAGACAGTTACGAGCTGCCATGTGGGTGCTGGGAATTGAATTCATGCCCCAGAAGAGCAAGCAGCCAGAGCGCCTAACCACTGAGCCATCTCCCCAGACCCTTGTTCCGGTTTCTAAAAAGGATCACTGTGGATGAAGAGAGCTCAGCAGTTAAGAGTTCTGGCTGCTCACCGAGGATCCAGGTTCAATGTCCAGCACACACATGGTAGCTCACAACCTTCTATAATTCCATGGGATCCAATGCCCTCTTCTGGTATGCAGATGTACAAACAGAACACCTATACACATAAAATTGATAAATAAAACTTAAAAGAAAAACCTAGAACAAAAGAAATAAGTCGCCTTCTTCAGGACGACTGAGGTGCAAACGAAGCCGCAGCGCTCACCTTGGCGTGGTAGGTCTGCTCCAGCTCCTCCTTGTACAGCCTCACTTGAGCATCATGCTGCTCTCTCATCTCATGCAGAGCCTGAGCCAGCTTGTACTCATATTCAATCTGGCGCCCAGAGTCCACCTCCACCAAACGTGTTTCATGCTTCCGTCTTGTCTCGTTGATCTCCTGCAGGGAGAGGTAACATAAAACCAAGTTGCTTACAAGGGCCACACTAGCACCAGTCTGAGAAACCCCAGGGCTATCTATCTGATGCTTCATATACTAACCTCAGAACAGGCCCGCGGTCCCTGGGGCCTCCGATCTCAGGTAGAACATCTCTGGGCATAACTAATGGCCTAACTACGTCCTAGGAACCTCCCAGCTCCTTTCAGGGGAATAGCTATTTCACTTCACTGATGGCAAGAAATGGTCCGATGGTTTACTAAAGCGCTACCTAACGGTAGGGACCTAGACACAAACACTAAATGGGTTTGTGTTTCTAAGATGCTTTCCTGGCAATCCTTCAGATACCTCTAAAAGACATGGAAGGTCAAATCTGAGAGCACAACCTCGGGTACGTGACTCCTTAGAATCTGCTGTTCCACCACTAGTAACAGTGTAGCAGGTCTTGTTCACAGTGCTATCCCTTGACTAACCCAATCCACTAAAGTAGTGCATGGAGCACTTGTGATCCTTCACTGTTTTAAGAAACTGTCCAGAGTCGGGCGGTGGTGGCGCACACCTTTAATCCCAGCACTTTGGAGGCAGAGGCAGGTGGATTTTTGCTAGTTCGAGGACAGCCTGGTCTACAAAAGCTCCAGGGCAGGCACCAAAGCTACAGAGAAACCCTGTCTTTAAAAAAAAAAAAAAAAACTGCCCAAATAACCTGGAATAGGGAATGTAGCTAGGTACAGAATAAAAATTGCCTGTTTTAGCTTCTCATTATGAACATGTGTTCCCGAGTGGGAATAATTAAAGAAGTCACAGGGGGCACTATAACCCATTAGAGTTGATTGTATAAATTTGTATAGCGCTAAGGATTGACCCCAAGAGCTCACAGGTTAGGTGCATATTGTATCACCTACCTAATGCCTACTCCTAAACGTATTTTCCTTCATATCCCCCCTCCCCCCCGAGACAGGGTTTCTCTGTGGTTTTGGAGCCTGTCCCGGAGCTAGCTCTTGTAGACCAGGCTGGCCTCAAACTCACAGAGATCCACCTGCCTCTGCATCCCAAGTGCTGGGATTAAAGGCGTGAGCCACCACTGCCCGGCTTCCTTCATATTTCTTTGTGGTTCTCTTAACCATTAAAAAAGAAAATATATTTGGTGGAAAAAAATCAGAAACCCAGGCTTGAAATCACAGCTCTGTTCCCAACCTCCTGGAGCTAAGGGCTCTTTGAGGAAACAAGGCTAGAGAAAAACTGAGCCCTAGCTACCAGCATATATCCTTGTCAACCTCCCTGGGTCTTTTTCTTCTTCCTCCTTAACTGTTTGTAATAAATAGATTAAATGTTTTTATTGGGCAGTCTTCAGTGTTGGAAATGACTAGGAGAATTAAGTAGTATTTCAAGATTATTCTAAAAAAAGATAGACACCAAATACTCAAACATACTTCCTGCTATAAAAAATACTAAATTATGTTGCTGTTGCCATTTCTCAATTATTATCTTATGTACAAGAAACATTTCTAGTTTCTTCACCAATAACATTAAGACAAATGGCAGAGCAGGCACAGCCATAACAAAGCAAAACAAAAATATAAATCCACTTAGATAATTCAATGCTTATTAACAATTTAGAGAACAGGCTGGCTACACATTACAAGGAACTTTTATATGCAGTATTCATTTTGATTCTTTCCGCTCCTTACGTGGAGAAGTAGGGCCAGTGTTTTGTTTGTTCACATGCATGTGTGGGCACAAGGCCCCCTGAGAACAGCTCACAATCTCAGTAGTCCAGCAGCCAGCTCATCCTAGGATCTCCTGTATCTGTCTCTAAAGTGCTGGGAGTTTTGGCTTTTTTTACTTATTATGAGGCACGGTAGCTCATTCCTTTTTTTTAAATTTATGTTTATGTGTATGGGTATTTTGTCTGCATACATGCCTAGCACTAATGGAGACCAGCAGACTGCCGGATCCCTAGGTTGGAGTTACAGTTGTAAGCTGCCACGTGGGTGCTGGGATTAAACCCCGGTCCTTTGGAAGAGCAGCCAGTACCACTGAGCCATCTCTATAGCCTGCCTGTTTGGTTTTGTCACGTTTGCTGGGGTCCTCAAAATTGCATGGCTAGTGTTTTATCTACTGAGCCATTTCCCCAGCCAATATTCAATTTTAAATAAGAAACTGACTCAATTTGTCCCCAAGATCTGACTGCTTTTCTAGTTCACTTGGCAACAGCAATATCTTTGGTTTTTTTTAATTTTATGTACATGAATATTTTGCTTTCATGCATGTATATACTACTTTCAAGTCTTGTGCTCAAGAAGGTCAGAAAGGGAGATGAAGCCCCTGAAATTGGAGTTAAGAATGACTGAACCACCATACGGATGCTGGGACTTGAACCTGGGACCTCTGAAAGAGCAGCTGGTATTCTTAACCATGGAGTCAGGTCTCCAGTCCCAACAATACCAATTTTAAATATTGTTCTTACAAAAATGAACCAATTCTTGTTATTTTCTCTAATTTAAATAAAACAAACTTGTTTCTAATTCCTAAGTAACTTTAGAGTCACTGCTAGCAAAAATTCCCATAAACACACTCCTCTGAAAGACACTGACTCCTTAATGGCTTACCTTCCTCCTTAATTCATGCCTATCTGCCTCAACCCTCCGGAAACACACATCACGGCTTCCTCTTTCTGGTCACAGCTGTATTGCTGACCCTTCAACCACTGCAAGGATGGTCAATGCTACTCATGTTTTATATAAACACCTATAAATATTGTGAGTAGCCAGACTTCAATAAAGCCACTAATAATTTCATCCTCTGGTGTTCAGACTTAATGCAGTCCCTTTCTCCACAATGCACCAGAAGTAATGGTCTATTACTTCATCAATTAGGTCAATAAAGGAGAATTTGGCTTCTCTCTTGTTCTGTTCACTCTCTCGTGGCTCTCTCTGAAGAAAGCACATCCTAAGAAACCGTGTGTAAAGGACAAGTTGCAAGGGACTGATGCCTCCAGCCAACAGCCATCAGTGAGCTCAGAGGTGCTTCTTCCAGCACAGCTAAAGCTTAACAGACTCATGAGCCCAGCTTCCAGGTTCCGTATCTTTAAACAGTGAGATGATCAAAGACTGTGGTTCTAAATTGCTAACTGGAGAATTCTGCTGGGCAGCCATAGCTGAAACAGTGGCTTAAGCATCTCTGACGGTCCAGCTGTGACAAAGCCCGTCAGAGGTTACCTAGCGCTGTGCATCCAGCAGCTTCAGTTTTTAGTGCTTTTAGCATTGGTACCCACAAAGTGTCTCCTATCCCCCAAACCTACCATCTCTTTATCAGCTATCTTTTCCTTATAGGAAAGAAATAATACTTTGCTGTTATCTTTACTCAGTGGGGGGACTGTCACACAGAAGTGACTGTACCGCACTGAGGCCAGGGGACAGTCTGCAGGAGCAGCTTCTCCTTCCACAATGTGGGTTCTAGAGATCAAACTCAGGTTGTTGGGGAGGGCAGCAAATGACACCTCACCTGCCCTTATTTGTTCAGGCTACTCTCAAACTAACTCTCCTGTGCTAGGATTACAGATGAGCGACCACGCCCAGTCTCGTTTCCTTCAAAAAGAAAACTTTATATGTAGTTACCTCTTCGTACATATTTTTACGAAACTCCAAGTCCTCGGTGAGGCTCTGACAACGATTCTCCAAATCCACTTTCAGTAAAGTTTCATCTGCTAACTGCTTTTTGGCGGCGGACAAGGATGCTTCCAGCTGTGATAAGGAAAAAGAGTGATAAAGACTCTAAGGCAATCTGGTACTGACTTCAGGTAAGAAACAGCTGGCATTAGCGCTTGTAAGTGTTTACTAACATGGTCATCTCAACTCCAGTTATTTGCTGGTTCTACCGCAGGACATCACCTCAAATCACCTATCAGACGAGTCCTCAGCAGAGAGGCAGAGGGCAATCCTTCTCGCATCAATGTTCTAGTACAATAATGAAACAAGCTTTGAACGCGAAGAGGATGGGTGTACCCAAGAGAACAGCAAGATCTGCAGAAGCCAGACCAGAAGTGATGAGAAGCTACCATGGTAGCTTCCCCAAAGAACATAATGAGGGTTCATTTAAAAAAATAAAATTTAAATAAATAAATCCGCAGTCCATGCTTAAGACTGCCAACCACTCAGGCAAACACTGGTCAGAGGCAGAATCTTACCTGGGCAATCTGATCCTTCAGATCCTCCAGATCTCCTTCTAAACTCTTTTTGTCACCAAGGGCAGTAGCCAGTGCTGCGTCCTTAGAATTCAGGGCTGCCTCATACTCTCGAAGCTTGATCTGGGCTCCATTAAGATCGGATTCCTTCTTAGCATAACTGTAATAGCAGAAAAGCACAGACAACATCAAAGCCCTGCCTTGGAACCTTCTCTTGCCTGCCTAAGGAAGAAATCAAGGCAATCTAACACTGGCCACCTGAATTTACTGAAGCCACAGAAGCTTACCCAGGAGCATCAGATCAGAGACTTCTGGGTAAACAGCAGTTTCCCACATCACATGTTAACCAATGACTGTGGGAAGAAGAAACCCATAAGACCCAGTCTCTGGGGACTAAAGAGATGGCTCAGAGTTAAGAGCACTTGTCAAAATACACACACACATACACACACACACACACACACACACACACACACACACACACACACCTTTAATCCCAGTACTCGGAAGGCAGAGGCAGGAGGATCTCTGTGAATTTGAGGCAACCCTGGTCTACAGAGTAAGTTCCAGGACAGCCAGGGCTGTTACACAGAGAAACCCTGTCTCTAAAAACAAAAGCAAAATAAAACGAAGAAAAGAGTATTTGCTGGTCTTACTGAAAACACACGTTCAGGTCCCAGCACCCACATGATTATCTGTTATCTTAAGTCCAGTTCCAAAACTCAGACACCCTCTCCCAGCTTCCACCGGCTCCAGGCACAAATGCAGCACAGACATCATGACAGCACACACTCCTTCACATGGAATCTTTTTTTTTTTTTTTTTTTTTTTTTTTGGTTTTTCAAGACAGGGTTTCTCTGTAGCTTTGGTGCCTGTCCCGGAACTAGCTCTTGTAGACCAGGCTGGTCTCGAACTCACAGAGATCCGCCAGCCTCTGCCTCCTGAGTGCTGGGATTAAAGGCGTGCGCCACCACCGCCCGGCTTACATAGAATCTTTGATAGTAACAACTGCTTGTTGGTGCCAAAAGGCTTGCAAGCACCTTCTACTTCTATTAAGGTGATCTGAAATTTCCCTAATTACATGGAGTTCTATGTTGGAAAGCAATGTTCCATGGGGGTGGGGGGAGTCACACTGTATAGTCCTGACTAACCTGGAACTCTCTATGTAGATCAGGTTGGTGTCAAAATCATAGAGATCGGCCTTTCTCTGCCTCTGAGTGCTAGGAGAGTAAATAAAAGGTATGTGCCACCAAGCCCAGGAAATAATTGTGAACAATTACATTTTAAAAGACATAATGTTTGCAATTAAATAAATATTTACCATTAATTACACAGGAAAGCCTTCACTATATCAAGATTCTAAATATTTGCTCTTAATTAAAAGTGGAGTACTGCTAATATTAAAATAAAACAAAAAATAAATTGACTCAATAGTAAGAAAGCATAATTCAAGGAGAATTATTGGGGTATGACAAATATAGCACCAACAGAACCTTTTTTTTTTTGCCAAGTCCTGTATGCTTTAAGGCCACAAGATGGCAGACTTTAGCTGAAACTAGTCTAGAAGGGGCAAAGCAACCGTTTGAAATTTGAATTAAAACAAAACAAATGATAATCTCCTGTTTGGGCTGGAGAGACGGTTAAGCTCACTTGCTGCTCTATCAGGAGCTCCAGACTCTGAACCCCAGCTGCAAGGGGCTACACCCTCTTCTGCATTCAAGAGCACACAGACAGTCACACACCTCTTTTCTAAAAAGGATTCAACCTTGGAGAATTACAGCCAAACAAGCTCATTCAAGCCCTGGGTCCCCACAGGAATCCCGTGTAGAGGCCTGTGAAAAAGCCACAATTTTATCCCACCATAAAATGGCTAGTGCTGAATATATATCATGCTACCTAGGATCTAAGGGAAAATCACTCTTTGGAGACAAGTTTCATGTAGCCTGTTATCAGTCCAGAACTCACTACACAGCCAAGGACAACCCTGAAATTAGATCGTCCTGCCTACACTTCAAAGTGCTAAGATTACAGACACAGTCACAACCAGTTTACTGCATGCTGGCAACAGAACTCAAGCTTTCATATATATTAGGCAAGCACTCTACCAAACAAGTTATACCCCCCCCCCTTTTAAAAAAAGAAAGAAAAAGAAAACATTTTTAGAAGTTGTGAGGGCTGGAGAGATGGCTCAGCGGTTAAGAACACTGCCTGCTCTTCCATGGGTCCTGAGTTCAATTCCCAGCAACCACATGGTGGCTCACAACCATCTGTGATGAGGTCTGGTCCCCTCTTCTGGCCTGCAGGCATACAAGCAGACAGAATACTGTATAAATAATAAATAAATAAATAAATAAATAAAAAGAAGTTGCGAGATTTTTCAGGAGTCAAGAGCACTTGTTCTTGCAAAGAACCCAGATTCTATTCCCAGCACCTCCATGTACCCAGAGTGACTCCCTAACTATGTAACTCCAGTTTCTGGGAATCTGGCCCCTCTTCTGACCTCTGGGGGCACCAGGCATCCAAGTGGTGAACTGACATACATGCAGGCAAAACACTCATACACATAAAATAAATCTCAAAAGTATCAGTGTGAAGTGATAACCCTCTGGTTACAGGAACCACATTTACTCTGAGACCAATTCAATCAAGATCTGCCCTACAAGCCACCATAATCTTCCCTGAAGTAAGAAAACAGGTATCGTACCAGACCTCAAGGAGGGCTCCTACATCAGCCACTTACACACAGGTACATAAGAGTTAGAACAGAAGGCTCAGTCGAGTTCCTGAACTTGGAAACCTATTCATTTAACTGAGCAAACATTACTGAGGGTTTAGTATAGGCTACCTAAAACAGCAAGTTAGGCAAGTTGGGTAGAGTGGATTTTGCTTATGAATGTAGCAGTCTGGTGCTTTAGTGAAAGAAGGAGATGGACGTGTGGGTGTGCCTGCTATGGACACTGGTGGCAGACATTCCCTGCAGCTGCTCTTAGATCCCAAGTGATGTTTTTCTGTTGGCTTAGCAGGTACACACAAATCTACTGATAGTTTGATTATCATCTATGGCCCCCACAGCTCTGCAGTCAGCACCCTGCAGTCAGCACCCTGCTAGCCATTCAGGCCATGGCCTGGTGGGGATCCTGCAGCCCCGGCTCTCCCACAGCCACGATATATAGGCTTAAATTAAGTCTCTATTATTCTATTTATCAATAAGATAAAGAGTCAAAGGCTAGGGTGAAAACCTGCTAGCCCAAAGTGATTGAGTTTCAACTAGCTGACCTTGCTTTATGGCCAGAGACACTACAAGAGACTCTCTTCCCTGTCTCAGAACCAAAAAGGAAGTGCCAAACAAACTCAAGTCCCCGACCTTTCTTTCCTGAGTGTCTTCTCTTTCCAAATTGTTGGCTTCTCTATGGCCAATTCAGTCGGCTAGTCACTGGCTCCACCCCCTCCCAATTCAAGGTGTAACTCTATTGGCAAGTCTCAGGGTGTGATCAAAATATCCCATAGCACCCAAGCACCTTTCACCCCCAAACTAATGCTGTGTTCATGCATCGTTCTCCTCTTCTCCTGCAACCCCCAACATCAACAGGGAAATGCGGGTGCCTCCAGCCCCTGCATGAAGGGAGGGGAGCCCACTGGACCTCTGGACATGAGGCACACTGATGTAACACTGAGACACAGACCCAGTACTGTGGGAAACTTAGCTCCCTCAAGACTGAAGACTCAGGGCAAGGCCTCTGTAGAGACATTCCTGAATGTCCTATACAGAAATCTTGTAGATAACAATGGTCTTGTTAAATGTTAAATGACTCTGAGGCCATGGAGATTTCAGTAAGAGAGTACATGCCTGTCATATACAAAGCCCAGAGTGCAATTATAGTACCAAAATAACACCTTCCCAAGACTTTCACCCTACATAAAATGTCTTTTAAGAAAGAAAAAGGCACTATTTCTACATCTCTGATATTCACTTTCCTAAATGCCCTCCCTCTCACCCTGCCAATGCCTATGATTCATAAAAACACTCTCAAGATTATACCCATCTCCAGATGAGGGCCATCAGTCAGGAAGTTTTATGTCAGCTGAGTGGCCAATGCCAAGGGCACGTGGAGGCCAGTCGGTGAGTTAACAATGTGACATCCTCTCCCCACAGGTTTCTAGCTGCTTTCTTAGTTTTCATTCACTAAACATGGCACGGAGAGTGCAAATGCATCAGCACACAGGGCAGCACGGAAGCTGCAGGCCGGCATCCTAAAACAACGGTGTCACCTGTTGTGTGACACCTGACACTGTCAGGGTCAGCTCAGACAGGAATCCAAAGTTACTAGACAGTAGCAATGACGGCGCTGCAAAACATCCTCCTGACTGCAGTCTGTTCAGCACTACCGACCAGCCTAAGTAAACCATTTCTACCTCCAGAGAGATCAGAGTTTTCAATTAAATTCAACACGTGAATCTAATGCTATGAATATGCACACCACTGAAAACAAGTCATAAAACATTCCCTCAGACACTTCACACAGGAACCAAAGACAGCCGCATCCAAGAGCTAAGCTGTTTTATCCACTGTAGTTAGTACTCTATCCTGATGAAGAATTTCCATCCAGAGTTAATTTTCCTTTCAAGTGAACTTCAAGTTCACCAGGAACAGTAAGCAATTAACTAGGTCTAACCTCATCATTAAAGAAACAATCAGCTGGCAATTGTCCACTCACATTAAAATGTGAGAGCCCAACAGCTGCCTGCCTGCCGGAGCTGTACTTTCCCAAAAGAGCAAGGGCGGCCGGGGACACGCCCCACTCTCCGGGAACTAAACTGAAACTGCCCCTAACTGCACCAACGTGACAACGTTGCTTCCTTGTTCGGTGCTCACACGTGGCTCCTCAGCACCGCCACCTCTGAATGTGCGGGTATTTAGGGTGTTTTAATGGGTTGTTTTTATTTAGCCTTGACTTGTTTTCGGATCATCATGTAAACCCAGGCTTCAGCATCAGATACATTGGGCTCTGGAACTGTGTGTCTGACCATCACCACCTGTCTGTCTGTGTCCTACATTTCCAGGAATACTCTACTCTGTCTACATCAGTCTTTCCAACTAAAACAATTTCAGCACTACTGGAAACAATGCTCAATGGAGCTGGGCACACATCTTTAAGCCTAGCATTCGCGAGACAGAACCAGCCCAATCTATACAGCAAATGAATTCCAGGCCAGCCAGGCTACAAAGTCACGCATGCGCACACACATACACACACACACACACACACACACACACCTCAATAGATGTTCAGAAAATTATTCAAGGCCTATATTGATAACAATGGCCACTTAAAAATGAACTAGTAAGTCCATCATATCAGAATTTTCTTCCTAAACCATATCAGTATTTTCTTCCTATATATTAATATGTTAGTTTCTTTTTTTCTCCTTTATTTTTTGTTTTTTTGAGACAGGGTTTCTTTGTGGCTGCCTCTGCCTCCCAAGTGCTGGGATCAAAGGCATTTTTGACATTTCATAGTTTGAGTATAGTCAGGCTAGCCTTTAACACTATATATAGGAAAAGGTCTGGCACTAAACTCCTGATCCTCCTGCCTCCATCTCTAAATGCTGGGATCACAGGTATGCTTAGCTGCGCACCATACACATTTGAAAAAAATTAATAAAAGGAGAACCAAGGTTTTGTATAAAGCAAAAAAAAAATCATCAGGCCAAATTCTAAGAACAAATACTTAAATCCTAACAAGCAAGGTGTAGTGAGTGGCACTCATCTACGGAACACTAAGGGTGGGACATGCAGAGTTCAAAGCCAGCCTCAACTATACACAGTGAATTCCTTTGTACCCCCACTTAAATGAACGTAATTAGAAGCTCATTACAGAATAGCTTTAGTTAAGTGTCAGGAAATGATTACCCTTCTAGTATTACACCTGACAGAAATAAATGCTCACCCAAGTGAAATTTCTAGTTTGACCAGTCACACACTACAAAGAATGAACAATTTCTAAACCATTCAGTGTAGCTGTGGGTGAGGAGGAATCTATGCACTTTTAGGTCAAGACAGAGAAAAATGCCTAAATTGGGATCCTTTTACAGGAGTGTTACAATTTTTATTTTCTCAAGTACATCTGTCGTTGTTATTCGATTTTTCACATACAAAAGGACATGTGTAAAAGTTACATTAAGGGGCTAGTGAGTTACTTCTAATGCCAGTGCTGGGGACAGATCCTTGGAGCTCACTAGTCAGCTAGCCTGGCCTACTACTCGGCAAGCCTCAGAAACAGTGAGACCCAGCAGCAGCTCCAGAGTTAGGACACAGGAGGATAGCCTCCGGCTTCCACAGGCAAGCAAATACACGCCCTAACATTAATATTCAAGAGCCTGAGGCAGGGGAGGTGGGTGGCAAGACCAAGACTGTTATCTCCAGTGTTAGGAGGAAGGAAATCCCCGCGCTATGGGCTTCGGCAGATTTTTAACCTTCCCCGGGTAAAAAAGGTCATCCTACGGTGCAGAGCAAGCTCAGGACCTGCTAGTTCCATTTGGAAACCTCAACTCAAAGCCAACGACAAAAGAGTGAACAATGAGACCTAAACCACGGGTGTCTGGGTTGGCAGAATAGCTACTGTCTGAGAAAAAGGTCATTTCTAAAGACTAAATGTACATGGAATCTTCCTAAGACTTTCACAAGGCCATATATGCACAAATGTAGACAGGATAAAAGATGCTTGCTAAGTGAGAAAATTACAGGACTATTCTCACTCTACAATTCTGGAGCATAAAGGGGACACATAACTTTTCGCTTGTAGCTGTAATCTAAATTATTCTATAAAAAGTTATTATTTCTAATTATCACAAAACAAGACCTTTTGTTGTTTTGCAGGGTTTCTCTGTGTAGTCTTGGCTGTCCTGGAATTCCCTTTGTTGACCAGGCTGGCCTTGAACTCAGAAATTGCCTGTCTGTGTCCCCCTCCCCCATCCCCAGTGCTGGGATTAAAGGTGCACACCACCAGGTGCAGCAGCACGTAAAAAGAGAATGTTTAAAGGGCTGGAAACCAAGCCACAGTGGCCCTGCACTCTAGGCTGTTCCTGTTCTGATTCCCATAGGGTTCTTCGGAACAGCCGTAGAGGGCAGCTGCACTCCAAACACTGGCCCATTCACTCACACAACAAATAATGTCACAGCTCAGAATCCACATTGAGAGAGAGAGAGAGAGAGAGAGAGAGAGAGAGAGAGAGAGAGAGAGAGAGAGAGAGAGAGAGAGAGAGAGAAATTGCCAGTCAGGCCAACAATCCTACACTCAGGAGGCTGGAGCAGGAGTGCTCAAGGGCAAGGCCAACTAGAGACAAAGACCAAGTTACCAAAATAAACAAATCTGCTTTCCTAAAACCAAATAGTCCTATTTCCTAATAGGCTCAAGTTTCATGATAACATGAGTTTACCCCACTGTTACTGACCATTTTCAAAACTGTGTGAAGGGGGAAAGGACATGAGCCACAATATTTCTCATGAGGAAACCTAATGAACTTCCCTGCAATTAAAGTAAGTATACTACACAAAATACCCAATAATCCTGTAAGAACAATTCCCACCAGCAAGGGTTTCCTCTGACACAGGCAAAGAGTACAACGCATTATGCACGCTACGAGCTGCTAGGGTCACTAATGGTAGAATAAACCATTATTGACAAATGCGCAGAATCCAGTAAGAAGCAAAGCAATTCAAACAAATCAAAATAGGAAAAGAATAAATGAGACTCGAACTGAACTACGGAACATTTCTCTCATCAGTATCAGTTAAGATATTGGTCCTTGCACAAATATCTAAAGCCAGTAACTTCCTCTTCTAAAGTAGTACGTGATATAATTTGTGATATTATACATATATATAATCTACAAATATTCTCCTCCATACTTCAAAGCATTCTAGATTACCTATAACACTTAAGACTATGAATACCATGAAAAAGTTCTACTATAGTGGTTTTTCAATCTGTGGGTTGTGACCCCTTTGAGGTCTCCTAAGACCATCAGAAAACACAGATATTTACATTACAATTCATAACAGCAGCAAGATTACAGCTTCATATGAAGCAGAAAGAAAATAACTTTATGGTTGGGGTCACAACAGGAGGAACTGTATTAAAGGGCCATAGCATTAGGAAGGCTGAGAACCACTGCTCTACTATATTTGGTGAATAAGGGCAAGAGTCCTTACACATTTATATGGATGCAAGTTTTACTTCCAGTTGAACCTCGATGTAGAGAGCTAACTATGTACTAATTATATAAAATCATTTCTCTATCTACTAGTCACATGAGCCAACAGCACAAAAGCATTTCCAAGAGAGCATGAGGAATACTTCAAAGATGATGATCTAAGTGGTCCTACCAAATTCTAGACTACGGAAGATATGCTGGCAAAGCAGAATGGAAGAGATCAACGCCACTACATAGCACCCACTCAATAATGCAATTCACACATGGATGTAAAGACCAGAAGTGAAAAAGAAGGTAATCTTTTCTTTTTTTTTTTTTTGTGTTTGTTTGTTTTTCGAGACAGAGTTTCTCTGTGGCTTTGGAGCCTGTCCTGGAACTAGCTCTGTAGACCAGGCTGGTCTTGAACTCACAGAGATCCGCCTGCCTCTGACTCCCGAGTGCTGGAATTAAAGGCGTGCGCCACCACCGCCCGGCCAAGGAAGGTAATCTTAAATTACACTCACATACATGGACAAGCATACACACATGGCACACCTCGGATGGTCACTGTGGCTTGTTTTCTTGTTTTCAAGGTACGCATCACAAGTCTGAATCAGAAGTCAGGGGAAGTGTTCCCTGACTAAATCGGCAGTGAGCCCAGAGAGCGGGAACCTGGTAAAGGAAAGGTTTCAGAATGGCTTTCACGTTAGTAGACATCCGTCAGATATGCATCAATCGGATGAAACACACACTGTCGAGGAGACACACAGCAGGGAGCCAGTCCACCAAGGGAAGAACCTTACTTAGGTAGAGCAACAAGTCCCAATTTGCTCAAGACCACTTCACGTGTGCTTGCTGTCCTCTTCGAGAGGATCCGGGTTCAATGCCAGCACCATACACAAGGCAGCTCACAATCATCTACACCCAAGGGACACAACACCCTCTTCTGGTCTCTAAAGGCACCAGGCACTTATGTAGTGCCCAGACACATATGCAAACAAAACATTCACACACTAAATAAAAAATAAAAGAGGGGCTGGAGAGATAGCTCAGCAGTTAGGAACACTGACTGTTCTTCCAGAAGACCTGGTTCAATTCCCAGCACCAACATGGCAGCTCACAACTGTAACTCCAGGATTTAGCGCCCTCCACACAGACATACATATAGGCAAAACACCAATAAAAAAACAAATTTTAATAAATAATTATGAAAGAAGAATCTCTCCTGAGGGTTGGAAAGATGGCTCAGTAAGTAGGAAGGAGTGCTTGGTGTGCAGAGTTCAGATTCCAGCACACAGACAGCTGCACACACCTGTATCAGTACCCGTGGAGGTGGGGCACACAGGGTGAGGGGTCACTGGGACTTGCTAGCCACCAGCGCAGCTCCAGGTTGAGTCAAAGAGAGTCTCAAAAGGAGTAAGAAGGAACAGAGCAGGATGCCTCAAGCCTTAGAACTTTCCCTTTGGTCTCTGCCAGTGCATGCAGACAAGAGTACCCACATGCGCCTGGGGTGCAGTGGTGGCACACGCCTTTAACTCCAGCACTTGAGGGCAGAGACAGGCGGATCTCTGCGAGTTCAAGCCCAACCTAATCTACAGAGCGAGTTCCAGGACAGCCAGGACTACTGGGGGAGGGGGCAGGGTGGGAACCTACACACACATCATATAAGGAACGGGCACACACAGAGATATCTCCCACACAGCACTTGCCCGGCTGCCCGCCGTGTACGAGGCTCTGGTTCAAGCACCAACACAGCAGCAAACTTAAAAAGTCCTCTTCCCTTTGCTGCCAACGTTCTTGTGGGTTAAACCAGGGTCTGTGCCCTCTAGCTGCCTTTGTTCCCCTACATTCCACCGACACCAGGCTTCCCCCACAACAAAAGCCATCTCTCAGGCACCAAAGACAATAGACAGGCTTTAGGCCTTAACCACTCCCCACCCCATCTAGTTCAATGACAACTCTTTTTCTCTGATATTACAAAGCATCTCCACTGAGTCTCCCCTACCCTCTACCTCACCTCCAGTACCTCAGAACTCTAAATGCCAGCTGACATCTCCACCTCAAAGCCAAACAAGCACCACTAACTTGTCACTACCCAGGCAGGACCCTTCAGAACAGTTCCTTCACTAGCAACCTGTCATCCCTGGTTGACACGACCCTATGCAGTGGTCACCCTAGACTCCTTCCTAAACCCTATGCCCACCCAAATCTCTTAGATCCACCTTCTCTCGTTCCTGACAACCTCAGGTCCAAGGGCTACTTTCCTTACTTCCAAGTGTCCCATGAGTCCCTGTCTTTTTATTGTGCTAACACAGCCAGATCCAAGTCACTCTTGTAAGAGGTCCCTCAGAACTAAGATGCAATCCTCCCCATACACCTTAGTTATATGAATTTCTGGTACTCAGGGCAATTGCACCCTATTTTTTTCTATTGAAAAAGGAACTCAATACTTAGACATCACCGCCTCCCCTGACTCCTACTGAGCCTCAGGCAGCAGCCACGTTTCTCTAGAGCACCAGGTGTCAGTAGCGCTTATTGCCTGCACTAGTGCACTTCACGGTACCACAGTACTGCAATGCTGGCTTTTGGATCCCACTCTAGACCGTATGCAACGTGATAATGGGGACAGTATCCTGCTCTGTTCCTACCACCTGCTGCAAAGACTTAGCACACGGATCTGTTCCAGTGGGTGCTCAGTACAAAACGGAGCCACATTTCTGTTACAGGGATTAAAGATTTAGAGAGGCATTAATTTCTCTTAAATTATTAAGGCATCAAGTAAAATAGGACAGCAGCTTTGTACAAAGGAGAAAAGAAAGCTTACTAATTTACTTTCACCCATTTCTTAAGAAAAAAATATTTATTTTATTTGGGAATGGAGCAATGGCTTAGTGGTTAAGAGCACTGGCTGGTCAGAGCTCAGGCCAGGGTTCCCACCAACATCCACAGAGCAGTTCACAGCAATCTATACCCCTAGGTCCTGGAGATACAACGCCCTCTTCTGGCCTCCACAGGCAACAAAAAGGTATGTGGTGCAAAGACATATGTGCAGGCAAAATACCCATACACATTAAAGCATTTTAAGTTTTAAGTTCTTTAAAAGATGTATGTGTCTGAGTATGAGCACAGAAGTGAGGGTGCCTAGGGAAGCAGGTGTCAGATTCCCAGGAGCGGGAGTCACAGGTGCTTGTAAGGCACCTGAGGTGGGTAGGGGTAGAGCTGAGTCTCTGGAGGAGCAATAAGTCACTTAACCATGGAGCCACCTCTCCAGCGCCATCTTCACCTACTTATAAGCAAAGGACACCCTCAGTATTTCAAACAGCATTTAAATCACTGTACCCTCCTGACAAATCCCAAACTACCAGCACCATGAAAACCACACAGCTGGTAGGTACCACTGCCAAAAGCAGCAACCTGTGGGCCCTGGAAGCCAGCAGTCCTGTAAGATTTCTCGTCCAAATGTCAGATGTCAGTGCTCTGGGAGACTGCTTCCTGTCAGGAAACCAGCGGAGTCAGAGACCACACCAGTGCGATGAAATGAGAGTGTGCAGAGCCCAGAGCAGGCTGTTCGACAGGCGGAGCAGTCATCACTGCACCTCCAACCATTCATCTCTAGAACCCCAGACAAATCGACCTCAGAGCCCCATTTCCTACACCAGCAGGGTGATCGCAGAGCTTACACCACGGGATCTGTGGAAAAGCTTCCAGTCCAGTCTGACCACAGAACAAAAGGGAAGTGAGCCTTTTGTCCAGCTTTACTGGAGACACTAACTAGCCCTCCAGTCTGTCCTCTGCCTACAGAACCAGCTGATTAGAGCAGCTGCTCTATCAGCAGCCAAAGTTCCCCGACTCGATCTATAGCAACAGATCTAAATGAAGTGAAAGCATCAGAACAAGACATTTTTAAAAGACCAAGCAAGTGGGTTAGCCAAAGCCTAGCACAAATGACATTAATTCAAACTTAATTCCAGAGTAGACAGAAAATTTTGCTGTTAGCATCATAAACATAAAATGCCAAGAATTAGAATCAACTTCCAGAAACTTAGCCACTGCTCCTAGGACCAAATGTTAGTAAAACTGCCATGCCTTTACCCAGTGGCTAATACTTAACCAGTAAATTAGGCAACATGTAACCACCAGTAACCTGACACTGCTTGCCAGAAGGCTCCTGGGTGGACATGGCACTCTGGCCCGAGATATTGGCTGGCTTCAGTCAGCACAAAGTTTCTCTCTTTGGTCACAGCAAACGACAGGGCCGGTACAAGTTATCCTGTCACACCTTTAAAATATGCTTACTCATGGCACTGAGCACATTGACCGCCATGTAAAAAGTGCACCGGAAAATGTAATAAAACATTACTAGCCTCCAAATGGATCAAAGACCTCAACATAAAGTCAGCCACACTGAACCTCATAGAAGAGAAAGTGGGAAGTAACACTTGAACGCATTGGCACAGGGAACCACTTCCTAAATAGAACCCCATCAGCACAGACACTGAGAGAAACAATTAATAAATGGGACCCCCTGAAACTGAGAAGCTTCTGTAATGCAAAGGACACAGTCAACAAGACAAAATAACAGCCTACGGAATGGGAAAAGATCTTCACCAACCCCACATCAGACAGATATACAAAGAACTCAAAATATACAAAAAACTCAAGAAACTGGTCATCAAAAGAATAATCCAATAAAAAAAAATGGAGTACAGACCTAAACAGAGAACTCTCAACACAGGAATCTAAAATGGCTGAAAGACACTTAAGGAAATGTTCAACATCTTTAGTCATCGGAGAAATGCAAATCAAAACAACTCTGAGATTCCATCTTACATGTTTAAGAATGGCCAAGATCAAAAACACTGATGACAACTTATGCTGGAGAGGTTTTGGGGAAAAGGGAACACTTCTGCATTGCTGGTGGGAGTGCAAGTTGGTACAGCCCCTTTGGATGTCAGTGTGGTGATTTCTCAGAAAATTAGGAAACAACCTTCCTCAAGACCCAGTAATATCACTTTTGGGTATATATCCAAAGGATGTTCAATCGTGCCACAAGGACATGTGCTCAACTATGTTTATAGCAGCATTGTTTGTCTTAGCCAGAATCTGGAAACAACTTAAATGCCCCTCGATCGAAGAATGGATAAGGAAAATGTGGTACATTTACACAATGGAGTACTACACAGCAGAAAAAAATGACAACTTGAAATTTTCAGGCAAGTGGATGGAGCTAGAAAACATCATTTTGAGTGAGGTAACCCAGACACAGAAAGACTCATGTACTCACTCATAAGTGGGTTTTAAACATAAAGCAAAGAAAACCAGCCCACAAGCCGGGCGATGGTGGCGCACACCTTTAATTCCAGCACTCGGGAGGCAGAGGCAGGCGGTTCTCTGTGAGTTCAAGACCAGCCTGGTCTACAGAGCTAGTTCCAGGACAGGCTCCAAAGCCAGAGAAACCCTGTCTCGAAAAACCAAAAAAAAAAAAAAAAAGAAAAAGAAAGAAAGAAAACCAGCCCACAAATCACAATCCCAGGGACCCTAAGAGAGACATACATAGATCTAATCTACATGGGAAGTAGAAAAAGACAAGATCTCCTGAGTAAATCTGGAGCATGGGGACCATGGGAGAGGGCTGAAGAGAAGGGGAGAGGAAGGGAGGGGAACAGAGAAAAATGTGGAGTTCAATAAAATCAATTAAATAAACTTAAATAAAAAAATTACTTGCCGGGGGAGGGGGAGGGAAATGGGTGGTGGGGAGGAGGAGGCAGAAATCTTTAATAAATAAATAAATTTAAAAAAAATAAATAAAATGGATAATAAAAAAATTACTTGCCTATATCATAAACTTCTTTTCTGTCACACACAATTATTCAGAACTCTTCTCCATCTCTTAACATGCTTTATTGAGGTGGGGGTCAGGGGTAAATCAGAGAACAACTTGAGTCTGTTTTCTGGGGAGCAAACTCAGGAAGAACTAAGTGCTTTTACCTGCTGAGCCATGTCACTGGCCGTGGTTTGTTATCCTGGTACAAGCTCTCACTCTGCAACACAACCCTTCCTTGAACTCAAGTGATCCTCCTGCCTCTCGGCCTAAGTACAAGGATCACAAGTATGAATCACTGGGTTCTCAGACTTAATTCTAGGAGACAGATGGCTGGTTTAAATTTCCTGCTTGGTGTTCATCTGTTTTTTCATTTCTCTTGTATAGTTTTTAATTTTATTACGGTATGTGTGTATGCTCACAGATGCTTGTGTACCATTGCCTATCAGTGGAGGCCAGAAGCCAGCTCAGGGGCCGGTCCTCTCCTTCTGCCGTGGATGGAACTAAGGTCAGACTTTGGCAGCAAGCCCTTTTACTTTTTGAGCCCTCTCGTCAACCCTGAAAACATTTTTAAGTCCCCAAAGATAATAGCCAAAGCATAGTCTCTTTATCATAGAATACTAAAAGAGAGGGGTACACTGGTTGGTGGCCATCTTTGGAGCCTAGAAATAGACACCTGTCACCAGCTAATAACTGGGCTCATTCTTACCGTGTGCACGGTAGACCTTAACTCGGGTATTGTAGGGAGTTACAGGACATATCAGAGGTAATATCTAGGCAAATGAAGTCACCAAACCAGTGACTTCAAAGAGGAAAAGGACAACATAGTTCATTGTGCTTCATCTTCCATCCTGTGTTTACTTCCTTGAAACTGAGTACTCCAAAAGATTGCATTATACCCTAAATTATACCAACAATTCCAACAGGTATCTTTCTATCTTTCTTTGCAAACAAAGGAAAGAAAGGTTTGGACAGCCTAATTACTTAGGGCTGTTCCCTGGACTTTCACATCCTTTTGCAAGGTTTAGCCATCAAAGCCCATGTGTTAAAGGCCTGTCCCAGGTGTACTGAAGTAATGGCTGTATGGGAGCCTAGACTAGCTTGCCTGAGGCTGTCGATAGGGAAGCAGTTACCAGATTCCAGGAGCACCAAGAATTTTCATGAATGCTTCTGGAATTTGGTTTGGTTTGGCAAGAGGATGTTCGGGTTTTTGATTTGAGAGACTTTTTGAAACAAGTCTCTGTCAATACCTCAGGCTGACGTCACACTTGCATCCTTCCGGTCTCAGCTTTCCAAGGGCAGCCACACAACCTGGACCCAATTCTTGAGTAAGGCATTGCTATACATTAAGGAACCAAAAGGTGATGTTTTTTTTAAGACCACACTACAACTGCTTCCTTAATATATGTTTGCCTAAATGGTAATTACTCCATAAACACTGGCTCAAAATAAAAGTGTACATATGGGCTGGAGAGATGGCTCAGAGGTGAAGAGCACTGACTGCTCTTCCAGAGGTCCTGAGTTCAATTCCCAGCAACCACATGGTGGCTCACAGCCATCTATAATGAGATATGGTGCCCTCTTCTGGCATACAGGCAGACATGGAGGCCGAATGTTGTATCCATAATAAATAAATCCTTATAAAAAAAAAATCTGGGCGGTGGTGGCACACACCCTTAATCCCAGCAAAGGCAGGCAGATCTCTGTGAGTTCGAGGCCAGCCTGGTCTACAAGAGCTAGTTCCAGGACAGGCTCCAAAAGCTACAGAGAAACCCTGCCTTAAAAAAACCAAAAAAAAAAAAAGTTCACTTATTATTTTTAAAAAAGTTCAAGAACCAAACAGACTCAAACCAACAATAAAACAATCCTTCTTTTTCATCTTCCAAATTACACTTCCTTTATTGTTCGAAGGTAACTCATTTAAAGGATTATGGGTTACTCTGCTAATACTATCTATCCCTCTCACTGGACACCAATAAAGACAGCCTGTACTGGGCATGGTGGCACAAGCCTTTAATCTCAGCGTTTGGAAGGCTAAGGCCAGTCAGTCTGAGGCCAGTCCCTTCTACATAGAGTTCCAGGTCAGCCAAGGTGACAGAGTGAGGCCTGATCTCAAAGGGAAAACCGTGGGCTGGTGGGATGGCTCAGACGGATGCAGGAGCTTGTTAGGAAGCCTGGCTGCCCAGAGTGGATCTTCAAAAGTCCATGGAAAAGTAGACAGGGTACCGGGGCCCACAGAATTGTCCTCTGACCCCCTTACACTAGCCCTAGGATGCACACCCACAATCCCTACCCACAAATTAAAAATAATAATCAGGATGCGTGTGATCGTGCAAACCTTTTGATCCCAGCATTAGGGAAGCAGAAGTATGTAGATCTCTGTAAGTTCAGTCAGTCAGACTGTTCTACACAGTGAGTTCCCAGCCAGCCAAGGCTATATAGTGAGAGAGAGCCTATCTCAAAAACAAAACAAAATAAAATTAATGCCATTATTGAGCTACACAGGACACGACAAAGTCCAAATAAAAGGACACTACCACTGGAGTGTTGGAGTGGAGAACCGTGATGTCAGAGATGCACCTGGTCCTGACCTTTGAAGTCTATGTGCTGTGACACAAATCTAAAGGACATATACCCAAGACACCACGAAAGATCATTTCCAATTGTCATCTCTAGACAATTCTTTGCTGCTCAACTTTACTCTCCTTTCATTGTTTATTACCTAGATTATACCATATGTTCTAAGATACAGAAATAATCCTATGCTGTTTTCATTTTTTCATCCTGCTGAAGCCAACATGTGACTGGTCCATAACATTTACAACTACAGTCCACCAGGTGGCAGTATTACTGCTGTGTAGCAAACCTCCAATGGTATCCTCTGGAAAGATTTTATCAGAGCCCCAGCATCAAAATGCCTCAGACCACACAAGACCATTTTTGTTTATTTGCTCTGTGGTCTCTCCCACTGCACCCTAAAATTAGAAAATTGTTTTTTTTTTAATCCGTGACCTCAATACACAAAACAGTAACTGGTACATACCAGATGTTTGATCTATGTAACACTTTACTATCTCTGAAATTGAGAATGGGTCCAAGACACGGGCTGGCCCTGATTTTGTTTTTCTTTCTAGTGATGCACTAATAATCGCCAAGTTTTTGTTTTCTTTGCAATGTGCACTGGTGCTTTGCCTGCATGTATGTCTATGTGAGGGTGTGGGATTCCCCAGGAACTGGACTTACAGACAGCTGTGATCTGCCATGTCGGGGCTGGGAACCCAGGTCCTCTGGAAGAGTAGTCAGTGCTCTAACCATCTCTCCAGCCCCACAGTCGCCAAGTTCTACAAGCACTGACATCTAAACTTTGAAGAAATGCAGTAAGAAAATATCAGAAGAAGGTGAGGAGTACCTTTAATCCCAGCACTAAGGCAAGGGAAGGCTAGCCAGGACTACATAGTTGAGGTCCTGTCTTTAAAAAAAAAAAAGAGGAAGATAAAGAGAAAACAGTATCCGTGAATGAATGATTATTTCAAAAGATGACCCCAAGTGTTGGTAAATCCAAGACACAGAAATTAAAGGTTGTGGCTGCCAGGACAGGCACTGGGCCTTAGCGCCAACACTGAAGAAGGGCAAGGTGGAACTGCTTAAGTTCAAGAGTAGAAGACCAATTTCAGCAACTGAAAACCGGTCTCAAAAGAGAGGTGGGAAATGGGGGGGGGGGGTACAAAAGAGCTCTGGGCATAGTAGGCATGCCTTTAATTCCAGCTAGAAGGCAGAGGCAGGTGGAACACTATGATTTGATGACCAGCCTGGTCTAAAGAGAACTCCAGGCCATCCAGTGCTACACACTGAGATTCAGTGTCAAAAAAACAATCAGGGCTGGAGAGATGGCTCAGCGGTTAGAAGCAGCTAACTTCTAGGAAGGGTGGATGCCCTTCGGGTGGACTCAAGTTCCATTCCCGGCACCCACGTGGTGGCTTATTTAAGTCAGTTACTCTAGTTCCAGAGGATCCAACACCCTCTTCTGGCCTCTACCAGGAATACACGTGGTTCAGACACACGAGGGCAAAACACCCATACACTTAAAATAATGAGAGAGGCAGGAAAGACATGCTGTAATAGATGGGCAAGCCCAAGAACTGCAGGCTAGCCTGGAGAACAGAGAACCGCCTTGTATCAGAAAAATGTAAATGTTCATTTTAAACCAGCCTATACACTGTTTGATTGTTACCACCCACGCTTTTACAAGTCATTTTTAAATATCTGATAAGGTGCACGCTTCCAAAGAAAAGTAACGAGTCAGGGAAATGAGAGATATCCCGGGGCAAATGGTCAAAGTCTGAATCAGACACCTCCCAAACAAATCTGCTGGCGGTGGCAAAGGATCGTAAATTACAGACTGAAATGCAGCAAATCTGTAACGTGACGCCAGCACTTGTTGCATACAACTGAGTCACACATTTTACCCATCAGAAAATCAAGGACAGGACAACAAAGATGTACCAGGGTCTGAAAACTCAGTCCCCATCGGGATTACAAGCTCTTCCTCACTCAAACACATTTTCCGTGGCACAGTGACAGCACCACAGGCGGCAGGTATGCGGGGTATGGGTCCGCAGTACCGTCTCTAGGAAAAGCATTATTCTACAGGAGGACTGAAGCAGGGAAGACAGCGCTATCGCTGGCGGGATGGGCGATTCGCGAGTCAGAGGCTTGACGGTCGTGGCCTACGGAAAGCCCAGTTAAAGGAATCTGGGGCGCAGAGTACCCAGGACCCGGGCGCCACCAGAGGACATCCTACGCAAAGCAAACTCTCCAGCTTGGAAACCCAGCTAGCCCTAGGCCAAAGGCGTGCAGCTCAGTCCCCGCCCTTCCCGCGTCGTGAAGGCAGGGCGCAGATAGCTGGCAAAATGTCACAGGGCCGAGACTGAGCGCGCCAAAGCAAGACCCACCCCCGGGAGCTGCGGATGCTCGGGGCCCGTCCCTCCCCTTCCTCCTCCCGCCTAGAACTCATTCATTCTTCTGGCGATTGGCGAGTCCACCCGGCCCAGCCGCCCTAGTCCAGCAAACCCACCAGATGCTTTGTCTCCCACCCGCCGGAAACCGGGGCGCGCACTCGAGCGCGCGCAGTGGCATCAGCTCCCCGCACCCGGGGCCTGCAGATGGGGGAGGATATGGGGTCCCGGGGTCAAGTCCCAGGCCCCGCATTGAACCCAACCACCTAGAAATTATCGCTACAACCCCACCTTCTCCACAACTCGAGTACCTCTCCATGACATCCCCGTTCAACTCTAAATCACTAGATCCCCTCCTCTGCTTTCAAGACACGAGGGCCCTGTCCCTTTCGGAAGGACGAGGCACCCGGCCTGTGCTGTCCCTTCCCCGGAGCCCGGCTCCCGATGGCGTCCCGAGAGCCAAGCGGCGTTGACGATCGAGCCCGTACTCACTTGAGCAGCAGCTGGTCGTGCTCGGCCTTGAACTTGCCCAGCTCGATCTGGAGCTTGGCGCGCTCTCGGGCCGTGTCGTCGAGGGCGCGGCGCGCGTCGGCCAGCTCCGTCTCGTAGAGAGCCTTGAGCCCGGTGAGCTCCCGGCCGCGCACCTCCTCGCGCTCGGTCACCTGCAGCTGCAGCGCGCTGTTCTCCGTCTCCAGGCTGCGCACCTTGTCGATGTACACCGCCAGGCGGTCGTTGAGCTCGCGCAGCTCCTCTTTCTCCTGCAGCCGCGACATGCGCGTGGGGCTGAGCGGCGTGGAGGGGGCGCTGACGCGGCTGCCCGCCCGCTGCTGCACGGGGGTCGCGGTCGCCATGGCGGGGCGGCGGGATCGAAGGTACAAACCGCAGGCCGGGGACCGAGGGCAGCTGGGATGGCGGCTGCGGCGGCTACCGCACAAAGAGCGAAGCGGGAGGGCCGCGGAGAGGGCGATCGCCGGCGAGACGCTCTTTGTAAGCGCACACGCACACTCGCCGACGCGCGCGGGAAGAGGCCGGGGCAGCCCGGAGGCAGAGAGGGTGCACGCCGCGGACGCGAGGCTCCCGCCCGCTGCACTTTGTTTCCTCTCGAGCTGCTCCGAGCGGCGGGCGGGCCTGGGAGGAGGGCGGCGAGAGGCGGGCAGGAGGCGAGGCGCGGGGGGCGGAGGTGGCACGGGCCGCGCTCCGCAACATGGCGGAGCCCCCACGTGACCGCCGCCGGCCAATGGCGAGCGGGCGGCGCGCCCCTGCGACTCGCGGAGGGGGCTCGGCCTGGAAATTCAAAATCTGACCCCCGGGCAACCGTCGGCCTCGCTCTCGGGCTTGGGCGTGGCGGGGAGGGGCGCCCCGAACTGCTCGTTCCTCAGCCGGGAGCCCAGAGCCCGCCGGAGCTCGTGCTCTCCCCCTGGGGACCCCTGGAAGGGCCGGGCCTGCAAATGGCGGGAAAGAGCCCGAGGTTTCCGGGGCGGGTCCGCGCCGCCTCCTGCTGCTGACCGTTCAGGGAAATTCAAATGTAAACGAGTCCGGCCGCGGGCGCCGCGACCTCCACCCGGAGGCCTGACCTAAATGGGTGCCTGCGGGCCCCAGCTCGGCTTGACGGTCCCCAGTGCCAGCCTCTCTTGGATGGGAAACGGTTCGCGGCAGCACCTAGCTGTGCTGAAGCCGACAGCTTGTTTATCACGGGATAAAGCGACATTGCTTCTGAAATCAGCATTTGCTAGCAATGATTTGCGGCCCCGGATCCGTTTCTTGGTGTACGATTTTGTCAAATCAGAAACAGCCCACGAATGATCGTCTTAACACGACTAATAGGATAAGCTGTTGTCGTGGTTCATTAAATTAAGATTAATAAAAAGTCTGGGCTTGTGAAAATTGAAATAACTTGTTTTGTTTTAAAAAGTTACTCCATAGCAGAATTGGCCGCTAAATTGGTTTTGATTTTGGGACCATGTCCTGGTGGCTAATCTAGGATTTGTGGCAATCTGGCCTCCGGAGTGCTGGGTTTACTGGTAAGAGCTACCACCCTGAGGTCATTTTCGAAGTTTTTTCAGACCTCCTGTGGAAAGTGATAGCAACCTTGCACTGCTTTGGACAACCTGCGCCTCTATGGATAGAATCTCTCAGACTCAGACTGCAGGTTTGCAGTAGATACGTTGTATTTTGTGTGTGAGTTCAAAGGGGTCAAAGGAGACCAGACACACCATGTCTTTCCACGGCGGATTCCCGGGATGGAAGGGAACTAAGGCATGGCAACAAATAGCTTTACCAGCTGATCCGTCCTGCCCATCCCAGAAAGGTGTGTCATTATGAGGCTATTATACCACTATTTCCTCTTGGGAAAATGAAAGGATTCCAAGTTTCCAGAGAAGATGTGTAAAGATTAAGTAAATTATATGAAATGTGTTGAAACACTGTATCACAGATAGTAGCTCATGCTAATTGTTACTCAATTTCTGCAATCAAAGCAATGAAAAAAATTAGATTTAGATAGTCGCCCATTTATTTTTGCTAAATGTACACTTGCTTTACTTTTCCCACACCAAACTACTGGTTGTGTGTCCTACCCTGGTTCTTTCCTGTGCTCCTCATCCAAATGATTTCTGAAATCCCATCACCTCCAGAGTTTTAGAACTAAAAATTGCTTTAAGTGTGATGAGAATACTTGTATGTTGAATATTCAAATATAGTGCGTTGTTTATCCTATAAAACTTGTCAGGGCACACATCTAATTATTGGTTGTTTTATATATGCCCCACCAAGTTCCAGCATGCCGTGCCTTTGTTTTCCTCTTCTATAGTTCAACTGGAATGGCCACTACAACTTACTACTTATAGAGAGAGCTTACAGGGTTCTGCCCAACTTCCTGTGTATCATTTGGATCTGGGATGGAAACTGTAGGATACCCAAGAGATCTGGGAAGAAGGGGACCAGACTGAGATGGGATGGCAAGGTAGAGGAAGTGGGGGAGGGGGGTACTAGCACACCACACCCACTTTTGTCCCAGGAGAGGAGAGTGGCATCTGGCAGACAGCTGAGCGTACAGTCTGTGCAAATAGGATAGCTCGGACAGAGGCATAAAACTGAGGAAGGAGAAAAAGGAATTGCTAAAGGCTACTCTTCAATATGTGCTTACTGAGTGGATGAACGTAGAAATAATTGAACACATGGTCTTCTGTAGAGCTCCGTTGCTTCATATTTGCTTTGCAAAATACTTTTTCTAGTTGTAAAAGTCTAAGAATAAATTGCGTTTCAAGAGGTTGAGATGCAGGATCTCTTCCAATTCTGATTACGATTTTTGTATGTTAAAAAAAGGTCCAGAAGATATAAAGCACAGTACACTGACCATCTTTGACTAGGATTGTCCCCGTGGCACAGCCTCTGCTAGTTTATGTAATACTCCAGGTGCTTTCCACATCCACTTGTTAAACCTCTACATTTGGCAATAGGATTAATGGAGTTAGTTTCCTTTGACTCTAGCTTCGTCTTTTTCATTTGGTTGGTTTGATTTTCTTTGGTTATTTGCAAGACAGGCTTTCCGTGGGTGGCCCTGGCTGTCCTGGATCTCACTCTATAGACCAAGCTGGCACCACACTCAAGAGATCTGCCTCCCAAGTACTGATATTAAAGCAGTGTCACACCGCCCAACTTATAGTTTTATTTTACTACTGGCTTGCTTAGGGTTTTTTCCTTTTAGTGATTTGCCTCTTACTCAGCCATGAGTCACATGACAAACTGATCATAATGCTCTAACAGTGGAATCATTGTAAACATTTTAAAACATTTTTAAATCAATGTTTATGTACCTGTTCTTTAAATGTTTGTTTAATCTTAAAACAGTTGCCCCTCCACTGTGCATCTCAGCCTTGGGCGTGACTTAAAAATAGCAGTGTTTTATTGGTTATTGGTGTCGGGAGTGTGAGGTTTGCAGATAATTTGGCTGCTTCTAATCTGATTGGAACTGGCCCAGCTCAAAGCCTTAGGAGCTTTCCTTCTTCAGGATCAACCTTAGGTAGGTCACTCCTTTTACCTTGAGGTGTCTGTATGGCTTACCCAGCAGCTGCTAAGTTTATTAGCTTAATTCTTCTACTACGGAAATGAGACTCCCCTCCCTGGAGCACGGTGGCCAACTAATGGTTACTGGAGAGGGAGGAGTCACTTTTCTTCAATGGGCACTGATAAATTGCCTATGCTCCACTAAGTAACACCCAACACACAGGCACATACTCATGCCAGCAACCCTTATTAAACTCAGTGGGTCACCAGAACGAAAGGAAGAACTCGGGAGGCAGAGGCAGGCGGATATCTGTGAGTTCGAGACCAGCCTGGTCTACAAGAGCTAGTTCCAGGACAGGCTCCAAAACCACATAGAAACCCTGTCTCGAAAAAACCAAAAAAAAAAACTCCAAAACCACAGAGAAACCCCGTCTCGAAAAACCAAAAAAAAAAAAAAAAAAACGAAAGGAAGAAAAGATGTGAAAATAAGAGAGATGTCGGGTGTGGTGTCACAGCCTTCGATGCCAGCTCTGGGGGCAGAAGCAGGTTGTGTGAGGCCTGCCTGGCCCACACAGTGAGATCCAGTACAGCCAGGGCTACACGGAAAGTCCTGGTCTCAAAATAAAAAGAGGAGGGAGACTTGTTAGAAAAAGGAAACAGTTCAGAGGAGTGGGAGGTGGTTATAGAGGTAATGAGGATGAAAATCATCAAATATATACATGTCTGTTATCGTAAGGGTGGACCAGTGAGATTAGTCAGCAGGAAAAGCATTTGTTGACACAACTGACGACTCGAGATTCAGCTGGTGAAAGGGAGAACAGACCCCTCAAGTTGTCCCCTGACCACATCCATACGCACACGCACACACCACACACACACACACACACATCAATATAATTGTCGAGGGGTTATAAAGACTTCCTAATACACCTTCCCACAGTTTGACCTGCTCACAGTTCCTGAAGGCTCCGCGTTTGAGATCAATCTGAAAAGATAGGCAGCCTCCTTTCCAGTCCTGCAACTGAGTTCAGGAAAGCAAAGGGGGAAATGCATGGTAAAATAAAAGGATGATGTTTCAGCCGGAGAGCAATGAGTCCCACTCTTCTGTCTCATCTTTACTTTGTCCTCCTTCCCGAGATTGCAGACGGGGCTATGGTTTCCAGAAAGAGTCTGGCTGAAGCAGTCCCCTCCACCAGAATCCTTCCACACCTAATAAAAACTCCAGCTGGGTAAAGGACAACTGGAAGCCAGGCATCCTGTAAGACCCCAGCTATATATATATATAGATATATAGATATATCCTGTGAGACCCTAGTTACACTTGCGGGCTGAGGCGGAGGTAGGGTTTGAGACACAAACAGTCAGTAAAGGTGATTTGTGGCTTCCGGAAGAGTCCCCGTTCCCTCCATGTCAGAGCAGCAGATCAGACTCCAACAGCAGCCTTGCTGGAACTCTGGTGGTCAGCAGCATCCAAAAGACAGCAGAGGCAGCATTCACGCAGCTTGAGCGTGAACACGTTAGCTGAGCCTGCGGCTAGCTAGCAGAACACTTTCCTGTTGCTCATCCCCAGCACAAAACCCCAAGGCAGCAAGCAATAAAAGGTAAGAGTAACAGCACAGTAACCTGCGATGGTTAGTTGGGCCGGGCTAAGATACCTTAATAGTCAAACTTCATTCTAGATGCTTCTGGAAGGTGTCTGGGTGACATTTCATTTCATTCAGTAGTCTTTGAGTGCTTGGGTCCCGTTCAGAAACTGGGAGGCTAAACTAGAGAGTCCTCTCCTCTGAGGAAGGAAAGAGATTGCGAGCCAACTTCCAGCCTGACCATCAGCTCTCCTGCTCTCCAGCTTTCCACATCTGTGCTTGCCGGGCTTGAGCAGATTCCTGAAAATACATCTGCCGTATATAAATAGACCTCCTATCTGTCTGGGAGACTTTTAGGGAAACTGGACTAATGCTCCTTCCTTTACCTTTCCAAAGGGTGTGAAGGAGCTAAGAAAGCCTGCAGCTTGAAGTGAGGGGTTGAGACAGGAAAGGTTTGGACATCTGTTGAACATATGCACGCGGTGGTATAACACTCTGTGTACACTATGGTAATCTACATACCAGCCAGGAAACACTGGGGTAGGTGATCCCCACTTCGAAGCTCTCATGTAAATCATCTAGGCCTCCAAGTGCCAGGTACTAAAGAGCCATGCACAAAGTAACGTAGGACACATTGTAGGGCTGGGCAGGGCTCTGTGTGGGAGGAGGAAGCACAAAAGACATCTATGAGCTGGCTTCTAAGAATGTCACCCTCTAGGGACTGGCAAATGGATTCTACCTTGTAGGGGCATGAAAATGACAACCCACAGCCTCCAGGGAAAATTGGGGGAACTCTCATGTGGCACCCCTAATCTCCATATGTTGTGCTTTTTGTTTTAAACCATGCCACATGGGAGTACTTCAGGAAGTGGTGAGGGATGTACGTTTCAGTCACTGGGCTGGCCTTTGCCAGTCAATAAGAATGGAAAATTGAGGAAATTATTATTAAAACAAGTAAGTTGGTTAATATGGCACAAACATAATAGTAATGTCTTGTCTAAAACAAAATAGGAAATTAAGTGGGAAATGTTCTTGCGTACCTACTGTGTGTACAGCACTGCTCTGTATATTTGAAAAGAGATTTATAAGGACTGGAGAGATGATTCAACAGTTGAGAGCACTTTATGCTCTTGCAGAGGATCCAGGTTCTATCCCCAGCAATGATCTAACTTTCTGTAACTGCAGTTCTAGGTCTGACACCATCTTCTGGCCTTCATGAATACTTTACAAACACTGGAATGGTGTGCTTACATACACGCAGGCAAAATACTCATATAAAAAGAAATAAATCAGCTGGGCGGTGGTGGCGCACCCTTTTAATTCCAGCACTCGGGAAGCAGAGGCAGACGGATCTCTATGAGTTTGAGGCCAGTCTGGTCTACAAGAGCTAGTTCCAGGACAGGCTCCAAAGCCACAGAGAAACCCTTTCTCAGATAGATAGATAGATAGATAGATAGATAGATAGATAGATAGATAGATAGATAGATAGATAGATAGGAAGAAATCTTGGGAGCTGGAGAGATGGCACAATGGTTGAGGGCACTGGCTGCTCTTCCAGAGGTTCTGAGTTCAGTTCCCAGTAACCACATGACGGCTCACAACCATCTATAATGGGATCCGATGTCCTCTTCTGGCAAGCAGAGAAACATGTAGAGTACTCACATAAAACCCAATGCATAAATAAATTAAAAAAGAAAGGAAGGAAGGAGAGAGAAGCCAGTGGTGGTGGTGGCGGCGGCGGCTGCGACGGGCGGCGGCGACGGCGTTGGTGGCGGTGCACACCTTCAATCCCAACACTCGGGAGGCAGAGGCAGGCAGATCTCTGTAAGTTTTGAGGCCAACCTGGTCTACAGAGTGAGTTCCAGGACAGGCTCCAAAAGCTACACAGAAAAACCCTGTCTCAAAAAACAAAAAAAGAAAAGCAAATCTTAAAAGAGAGAGGGGAGGGCTGGAGAGATGGCTCAGCCGTTAAGAGAACTGGCTGCTCTTCCAGAGGACCTGGGTTCAATTTCCAGTAACCACATGGCAGCTCACAATTGTCTTTAACACAGATGAGACACATATGGAGAACACGGACGAGACACAGCTGTGGAGAACACAGGGGTGTGAGACTAAGTGCTGAGCCTCGGCTCACTAGGATCCTGAGTTGCATACAGAACTGTCAAGGATTGGATCAGGAATAAAATGATCAGACGAGGTACCATAACAGCTGGTACTACAGAAACATCCCATCACCTCCGCATTTGCTGGGGAAAAGCCCCTCCCTCTGTTAACTCCTGTACAGAAGTCCAGAGATGGGGAAAAGCACCCCACCCCATGTTAGCCCCTGCACAGAGGTCCGGAGCTGGGGAAAAGCCCCTCCCTGTGTTAACCCCTGCACAGAGGTCCGGAGCTGGGGAAAAGCCCCTCCCTGTGTTAGCCCCTGCACAGAGGTCCGGAGCTGGGGAAAAGCCCCTCCCCGTCCAGAAGTGTGTAGTCACTTGTAAGAAATAGGTTGCACTTCTCTAATCTAACACTTTGTTTCCTTCATTTACTATACTTCCTTTAAGGGATTTCAGTTGGTTGGTGGTAAAATGAAGGATGGAGAAATGAAATCTCAATTGTCATAGGAAAAAGGGAAGTCACCAAATTACAGGAGTCCAACATTTCTATTTCTTTTTTTAAAATGTTTTTGTTCTTTGGAATTATAATTACATCATCATTTACCCCTTTTCCTTCTTCCAGCCTCTCCCACACACTACTCCTCCCTTGCTCGCAAATTCATGGCCTCTTTTTATTTCATTATTAAACATATACACATATATCTACACACACACATATATGACTAAATACATGAACACAACCTGCTCAGTTCATATAATGCCACCTCTACATATATGATCTCAGGACTGACGACTTACTGTTGGATAACCAATTGGGAGGTCTCTTCCTCCGGGAGGACCATTTCTCCCATTCAGTATTCCCCAGTTGCCCATAGTTCTTTGTCTAGGGTTAAGGCCCTTTCATGCTATCATGTTTCCTGGCATCAGGCTGATTCAAGTCTTCTTTAGGCATCCATGTTGGTAAAATTTCATGGTATAGATCTGACATTTCTAGAAGACACAATCTCACAGCAAATGTCCTATTCCCCTGGCTCTTACATTCTTTCTGCCTTTCTTCCACAATGATCCCTGAGTCTTAGGTTCAGGAGCTGTGTTGTAGATGTATTAGTTGGGCAACATTTTTACTGCTAAAAATAAAGTGAGGGCCAACAAGACCCTTCATCAGCTGAAGGTGATTGCAGCTGAGACTGATGTCATGCGTTCAGTCCCTCAGACCCACGTGGTAGACGGAGAGGACAGACTGCGCCAAGTTACTGGCCTCTGGCTTCCACATGAGTGCTGTGGTTTGCATGCATTCATGCACAAATAAATAAATGTACATTTTTAAACTAAAAATAAAAGTAGGGGCCTGGAGAGATGGCTCAGCAGTTAAGAGAATTGTTTCTCTTGCAGAAGACCCAGGTTCGAATCCCAGCACCCACGTGGTAGTTTCACAAGCCATCCGTAATTCCAGATACTGAGGATCTGATACCTTCTCTGACCTCCATGGGCACCAGACATGAACGGGGTGCACATACATGATGCAGAAAAACACTCACACATAAAATAAAATGAATACATTTTGGAAAAATGAAATATAAAACAATACAAGTAAAGTGGATAAAAGCATCTGCTACAGAAATAACTAGCGTGCCATTCTCCCATACCAGGCACCTTCTCATTTAGGATTCAGCATGACTTTTAGGGACACTGCCATGATGCTATACCGTCACCTCTGTGTCCCCTACCCACGTGCCAGTAGACAGTGTCAAACAAAGGGTGGTCTCAGTGACCTGGCCTTTGCCAGACCCTTCCTCCCCTTGCTCTCAAGGTATTAAAGTAGCAGAGATATCTGGTTGTATTTCCTTTGAGCAAAAGACTCTGGTGTGTGTGAGTGTGTGTGTGTGAGAGAGAGGGGTGTGCAGTGGTACATGCAACAGCACACCCAGGTGGAAGTCAACTGACCTCCCTCCGAGCAAACTGCTAACAGACAGGAATCTTACTTTTGAAATGTTTTAAAGCGATTCTCTGTAAGAATTACACAAGATGTGTGCCTGACTTCCTGTTCCCTGTTCCTGTCTGAAAGTAATAATCTGATCTGTAATGGTTTTTAGTGACTACATACTATATATCTAGTGTTATTAAGAAGGCACTGAAAACAGTAAAAACATGGACTCTCTAATGGCATTGCCCGATTTCTGTTTCATATTTATACATTTCATGTAAAATGTGGCCCGCAAAACTGGTCTCAGTTATTGATGAAAAATGGAGAAAGTCA
This sequence comes from Microtus pennsylvanicus, assembly GCF_037038515.1. Classification (NCBI taxonomy): domain Eukaryota; kingdom Metazoa; phylum Chordata; class Mammalia; order Rodentia; family Cricetidae; genus Microtus; species Microtus pennsylvanicus. Next base: position 28,280,101 of record NC_134582.1, read on the forward strand.
ACCACTTACCTAAAACATACATACATGCAGATACATGCACATATGCATGGCTGGGGTATGTACTGAGGGAGGATTTATGTAGCCCAGGCTAGCCTAAACTTGCTATGTACCCAAAGATGGTCATGACCTCGGGATCCTCCAGTCTCTTCCTCCCAGTGCTGGGAAAGGCTGCTTCACACTTTTGAAAGTGATTATTTGGTTTGAAATGAAAAGGAAAGCCTTTCCAGGGTTGGCCATTGTATTTTATCATGTGACCATTTATCCTGGTGTAGCATTCATATTTAGAAAATGCTGAGTCGCGCACGCAGTAACTGAATTGTCACAGCTTGATTCAATTTTACACACTTTCTTTTTTGCCATCTGTTTTTGTTTTGTTTTTGTTTTCAAGACTGTTTCTCTGTCATAGCCCTGACTATCTTGGAAGTGAACCCATAGACCAGAGATCCAGCCGCCTCTGCCGCCTGAGTGCTGGGATTAAGGCTGGATTTAACAAACTTTTAGTGAATACAATTGCAGCGAGCTCCAGAGAGAGAGGAAATGATAAAGGCAGTCTCCATCATCCCACTGGAGTGCTCGGGAAAGGCCATGGTGGACTTTCTGACTTATGATCTCACAACTACCTGGAAGCCAGCTTCTCTCCAAGCACAAGCTGCTCTGGCTGCTGAGTGACGACCAATCACTTTCCTGTGGTGTCAGCCTCTGACAGGCACCAAGCTATTGCAAGAGGCTGAAGGAGATAAGATCTACTTCTCTTCGACATGATATTTAAATCGTTCTGCTGCATGTCCACCACTTCCACATTCTGAAAAGAACAGTCTGTGTGCACTTTCTGCACAACAAGACCAACCCCTGCTGCCTGCTGGACAGAGGAAGGTACCATGAAAGGTGCAGCCATCTGCTCGCCTTGGCTCGTGGGGAGGCTAGACATGCTAATTGGCACCCTTACCCCACCTCCGCACTCTTACCATCATGCCTCCACCATCTGGCTGGGTGATCCTGTCTGCCCACATCAGTTCCTTCCAGCTTCCTTTGGCTAGAGCAAACCGTAGATGTTCACCCTCCTAGAAAGACAAAACCAGGGTTCAGAACTTTCGTGCATGAGTTGTAAAATTTCAAAAGAAATTACACAGATTATCTTCTGTGTCCCCACAACCACACACTGCCCTTCACTAGCCCCTGTCATCTCCTAAAGCATCCTCTCTTCTCTGTCTAGGAAAGCTGGTAAGTGTAGGATCTAGTGTGCTTTGTTACTGACAGTTGTTTGATGATCGCCAAGAGCCCAGTTCCTGCAGAGATTCTCTCCCAGCAGTGTGACTTAGACAGGGACATAAATGGGATTCAAAACTGTGCAGTAAATATCATGCCTCTTGCTATGAAGCACAGGAAACGGTGAGAGGTATACTTCTGAGGCAGTAACTGCGCAAATGGCGCCAATCCTTAGGCAGACTCAGCAGAAATAGACCACCAGTGAGGCAGACTAAGATTCTGGGGGTTTTGAGCCTTCCATAAGTAAGTACCAGTAGCTAATAACAGAAGAAATATGATTGCGTCTGTCTGAGGATTGACTGATCTGGATAAGCTGATGTTTGTACCACTGTTTTTCTTTAGATTTAACAAAATCCTGTTTTACACACACACACACGTACATACATACGTATGTACTTTCTTGTTCTGAGTTGGTTTTGGTTTTTTATTTGTTTGGGTTTTGTTTCTTTTTCTCGAGACAGGCTCTCACTATTTAGCTCTGCCTGTCCTAGAACTCACTATGTAGACCAGACTGGCCTCAGACTCACAGAGATTGACCTTCCTCTGCCTGGGCTATTGTGGCTAGCCATGCCTTTTTTTCCCTATCTTGTACTGCCATCATAGACTTTGCATATATGTCACATATAATATATAAGGGTGCCAGTCAGCATGTCTAGCCTCCCCAGGAGCCAGGGCAAGCTGGCGGCTGCACCTTTAAAACTACCCTTTGTCTGTCCAGCAGGCAACAGTCTTGAAAACTCAGAGCCCTCTCACTGACTCAGATCGGAATCCGGTTAGGATGTTATTAAGGGGCTGTAGTTAGCCTGGGATTGCGGTGAACTTCTCGACCAGGGAGAAAGAACAACCACCACACGAGGATTCTTCTCAGATCATACTTTAATGGAGTGCCTCTTGGTTGAGGGAGAGCAGGAAGCGAGAGGGCCCCCAAGAGCACTAAAGCAGCTGCTTATATAGGGAGTAGGCACACGGGTAGCCCTGTGATTGGTTGCCACCATCAGCTGTCACCAGACTGCATCGGGATAGGTCCAAGGGCCCTTATCCACGTGCATGCGGGAAGCAGGGGACACGCAGCTCCCAAAGGCATAGCCATATATGGAGCTGTTTATTTCCAATGGGACAGGATGTCAGCACCATCTTGTAATGGTGATTCTGTCCGGCTCCCTGCATGGGATGAAAAGCCTCACTCTGTGATTATATTGCAGACCCAGCAGCGTAGACCTGGAGAAAGAAAGAACCTCAGGTTTTCGACACTGAATGAAGTCAATTATCCAGGGAAATGCCTGTGTGTTCTTTTTATTATAATAACAGGCCAAGAAACTCTGTGTAGGATATTTTTCTAAATTAGATGAAATGAACCCAGGACCCAGATCCATACAGATTCCCAAATGTTCCTACCTGTGGGAGACTCTATCTTTTTCAGCTGCTCGCCCACTCTACTGTTTCCAAGTGTCTGGGGAATTCCTCACCACCGAAATTTAGCAAGCCACAGGGGCCACCTCCCACCCACTCTTCTTCTTTTTACTTTTATAAGTACAAGGACCATTTTGTTAGACTTTGAAAGGAACAACAGGGAAGACAAGATGTAAAGCTGGGCAGCCTCTGAAGGAGGAAGCTGAGAAGAGCAGGACGGATGAGGTGACTTTAGAGCTGGCTCTAAGACAGCAGTTTAGAGGCTGGGCAGTGGTGAGGCACACCTTTCATCCCAGCACTCAGGAGGCAGAGGCAGGCGGATCTCTAAGTTCAAGACCAGCCTGGTCTACAGAGCGAGTTCCAGGGCAGTGTGGGCCACACAGAGAAACCTTGTCTCAAAACAGCCCCCTACACACACAGCAAGGGAGGGAGGGAGGGAGGGAGGGAGGGAGGGAGGGAGGGAGAGAGGGAGGGAGGAAATGGTCTCCAGAAGAAAAGTGAGAAGTCCCAGAGTATCAAGGAAAGGATGCTCGGGCCTTTGACCAGTATCCAAAGAAGATATGGAAAGGTAGAAAGGAAAAGTTATTATTTTCTGCATTTGAACTCAGAAAAGCAGACAAGCCTGAGCCCAGCAGTGTTGCTGTTGGAAGCTCTGAACTGGGGAGCGGCTCCAGGGATGGCAGCTCCAGGGATGGCTAAGCATAGCATCTCATTAAGAAGATAATTGCTCCTCCTGACTTCTTCTAATGTCTTCTTGTGAGTCAGCTTTTCTGCAGGGTGGTCTCTAGGTGACTGACAGACTCAGTAGGGTTAATTCTTGTCTCTTTTTGTTTGTCTTTCAAGACAGGGATTCTCTGTGTAAACAAGAGTCCTGGCTGTCCTGGAACTCACTTTGTAGGCCAGGGTACCTCGAACTCACAGAGATCCGCCTGCTTCTGCCTCCCAAGTGCTGGGATAAAGGCGTGCGCCACCACCGCCCATCTTCAGTAGGATTAATTCTTAAGGGAAGGAATAATAGAAGGCAGTCCTATTTATTTACTTTTTTTTTTTTTTTTGGTTTTTCGAGACAGGGTTTCTCTGTGGTTTTGGAGCCTGTCCTGGAACTAGCTCTTGTAGACCAGGCTGGTCTCGAACTCACAGAGATCCGCCTGCCTCTGCCTCCCAAGTGCTGGGATTAAAGGCGTGCGCCACCACCGCCCGGCCTAGAAGGCAGTTTGATTAAAACCACCTCCCATCCTTGATGCTAAACCTCCAATTACCCATTTTTTTGGCAACTTTAGGAAATCATCACTTAGATGAACCAGCTCCACATTCTGACCCATAACCCAGTGACCCAAAGAAATAAGAGTGGTGAGTCCATTTCAGTAACCACATCCAGTTCTTGGTGGCAGTGGGGACATGAGCGCCCTCTAAGTGCAGTCTTTGTGGGATGGCAGCTGTACAGACCACGCTTGTTGGGCAGCAAGAACAATCTAACCAGAAAAAGTCTAGGGCTCCTGCACCTAGCCTTCTTCAATCTTGAACCTCTAGCCTTCCCAGGAGTCTGAAAACTATGAGTTTTCAGTACTTCCCTCCTCTGCTTATATTAAGGTCATTTTCTATATAACAAAGAGCCCTAAGAGAAGTAGCCTTCAATAGCGACTTAGAAAGGATTATAGGCAGGGGCTGTAGGTCAGTTGGTAGAGTGTTTGCCCAGCATGCCTGAAGCCCTAGGTTTGATCTCAAGCTTGAGAATCAGAGGTTCAGGATCATACTCAGCCACACAGCACTTTCAAAGCCAATGCACAAGAGACCCTGTCTCAAAAAAAAAAAAAAAAAGCAAACAGAAAGGAAGGGATGGGAAGATGGCTCAGAGGGTAAATCCCTTGTCAGGCACTTGTGAGGAGCTGAATTTGAATCACCAGAACCATGAAAAGGCTTGGTGCAATAATGAATGTCCCAGTGTTCCTACAGAGGGATAGGGCAGCGACGGGAGAATCCTCAGAAGCTCGAAAGCCTTCTAGCCTGGCACAACGGTGAGAGACAAGGAGACCTGGTCTCAAATAAGGTGGAAGGTGAGGGCTGGTACCTGAGGTTGTCAGATCTCCACGCATGCTCTCTGTAACACCTGCAGCACTTCCCCATCCCACCCGCACACACAATTTTTTTTGGAAGTGAGGGAAAGAAGGAGGGAAGGAGAAAGGGAAAAAATTTAAAAATTCTAAGAATTGTTGTGGGGCCTCACCAGAGAAGATGGCGTGGACATGGATTCAAGCCAATAGAAAGTCTTCATTAGCCGACCTGTAAGCTACACTGGGTGATCAGGACCCCAGTACAGTCCTGAGCTTTTCTCAAGGGAAGCTTTTAAGCACAAAAATCACATCCTGGGTTGACAAGAGCAGTTAGCCAGAAGCAGAACTACAGAGGCCAAAAGGCAAGCTTAGCCCATTTACACTTCCCCAATAATTACGGACTTTGATGGGTTAGGTTAGGTCTTTGTTTTCATTCTGGCAGGTGGTGCTGTCTATGTGCTGAGTTTTATGGTCTGAATGGTTCTTTCATCATGGAGTCAGTTGTGCCAATATCTGAGGATCTGTTGCAGAATTGAGGAAAGGGGGTATAGGATCTCTTAAAAACTATATTCTACTCACAAAGACATGAGTTAAGGGCAAGGTGATAAATGTAAACATGTGTGTATTTTGCTTCTATCGAGGGAAAGGGGCTTTTACTGATATTTGAAAGCAGTGAAGAGAAACCTTGTCTTTATCAAGGTCCGGGTCCCAAAACTTAGGCAAAATGCAAGATGTCTGGTCCGCCATTTCCTTTTTGCTCAGGTCTCCTGGGAAAGAAATTCTAGCCTTGGGGCTTGGAGAAGAGCAAAGCAGATGGATCCCAGAGGTAAAGGCAGATGCTTCGGAATCTGTAGCTCCCCTCTCAGATTCCAACAGGCAGCTGGGTTTAGATGGGCACCCTGGTGGAAAGCCAGGGGCAGAGATGGATGTCTGACTCTTTGTCTCTCCTCCCACCCCCTTTATAGCCCAAACACTTCCAGTCCAAGTTTGATCAGATTGTGTACGAGTTAGGTGTCTCTAAAGGAACACAACCAATATGATGAGTATATACATTTAAACAGGGAGGTTTGTTTGTTTGTTTGTTTTATGGAGACAAGGTCTGTTACACAGCCCTGCCCATCCTGGGACTTACTAAGTAAATCAGCTGACCTTAAACTCCCAGAGATCTACTTGCCTTTGGCCTCCCGAGTGCTGGGACTAAAGTCATACACCACCACAGCCTGACAGGAAAGGGGGGATTTATCAGACCAGCTTACAGGATGTGGTTCAGGTAAGGTAGCCCAATAGTGACTGTCTCACAACAGAAGACAGTCTTGCAGTTGCTCGGTCCACAAGGCTGAATCTCCTCTGCAGTCCTAATCTGGAGCTGAAGACTCTGGAGAGCTGCTGGTCTTCAGTCCAGGTTGGAATCCTGAAGCAGCTGGGTTCAGCACTAGACAGAACAACAGCAAGAGCAAGGGCAAGCAGGCCAGACACAAAGGTTCCTTTTTCCATGTCCTATGTATCTGGGCCACCAGCAGAAGGTGTGGCCCAGATGAAGGATGGGTCTTCCTGCTCCAAATAATCTGATTAAGAAAATCCCCTGCAGGAGTGCCTTGTGGCTTTCAGTTGACTCCCAGTGTAGTCGAATTGACAACAAGGAGCAGTCAGCACAGACAGTAGAGCAGTATTTTCTACATTTTCATTGAGGTGATGAAAAAACTCTGGAGGAGATAATGATGATGATTACACCATACTATGAGCGTATTTAACGTCACTGAGTTGTGGTTAAGAATGATAAAGGGCTGATAAGATGGCTCATTGGGTAGAGGCACTTGCTGTCAAGCTCAACACCTGTGTTAGGTTTCCGGGACTCACAAGGTAGAAGGGGAGAACTGGCTCCCATAAGCTGTCCTGTCTCCATGTGTGTTCTGTTTACACATATTCACACACACACACACACACACACACACACGCAAATCAATGTAAAATTTAAGAAGAATATCAGACGAGATGGGGCATGTTCAGGGTGGTATGGCCATAGACAAATTTAAGAAGAATATGAAGCTAGCAAATTTTGTTTTATAAATACTTAACACATAGCTAGGTGGTGGTGGCGCACACCTTTAAACCTGGCACTCTGGAGGTAGAGGCAGGCCTGTCCCTGTGAGTTCAAGGCCAGCCTGGTATGCAGAGTGAATTCTAGGACAGGCTCCAAAGCTACACAGAGAAACCCTGTCTCAAAAAACAAAACAACAAACAAACAAACAAAACCCAAAACAACACACATTTCTTTTATTTAATTGTTTTGGTTTCTGAGACAGAGTCTGTCTATGTAGCCCTGGCCATCCTGGAACTTTCTGTGTAGACCAGGCCAGATTCAAACTCACAGAAATCCCTTGCCTCTGCCTTCCCCCAAATTATTTTCTAAATATTTGGTATTTGGTGCTAAGCAGTTCCTCTTTTGAGGAGCTGGGAAATGGTTGGTGTTGTCTAATAGACGTTTAATTAGTCACTCTCCTTTCCCAAAACATTAGCTGTGGATAATCAGGGATAATAGAATCACTCATGCCTCAAGGTTGGAAATAATACATCAGAGACTTAATGGGAAGGAAAAGTGGGTCCAAGGATATAGTTCAGTTGATGGAGAGCTTGCTGAACATGCACAAAGCCCTGGGTTCAATACCCTGAACTCCATATAACCAAGCCACGGCGTAATGCTACATACCTCAGAAAAAGGAGGCAGTAGAATAGGTTCAAGATCATCACCAGTTACAAAGCAAGTTCAAGGGCAGCCACAGCTGTACGAGGCCTTGTCTCAACAAAACCAAAGCAAAAACAAACTGGGGGAGACAAATGTCTGTTATCATTTTGTGTAGGGCCCAGGTCTACCCTTGTTCTTGGGGTTCATCTTGAGGACAGTTTCTGGTCAGCCAGCTAAAATATTCTGTTTGTTCCTGTGCTCCCTCTGCCCCGCCTGGTGATTAGCTGTAGGACATTGTTTACTCCATCTTGGGGGTAGCTATTTCCCACCTGCGAGCTATATAAGGATTTCCCCAAGGTTGAATAAATGGCATTCAGCTGATCTCCTTTGGAATGACCCAGGTCTCTTGGTGTTCTTTCAATCACCAGGCCCTTGCCCAACTCGCTTACAGTACAGTGGCGCGCAAACTGTACCTAGGGGGTAACACAGAATCGGGTGTTACACATTTGGACATAATGAAGGTGATTAATGAAAGGTTTCCATACTCTGATATTAAGTCTCTTCTCCAAGGGGGGCTGGAGAGATGGCTCAGTGGTTAAGAGCACTGGCTGTTCTTCCAGAGTTCCTGAGTTCAATTCCCAGCAACCACATGGTGGCTCACAGCCATCTATAATGAGATCTGGTGCCCTTTTCTGGCCTGCAGGTACACATGGAAGAAATGTTGTATACATAATAAATAAATAAATCTAAAAAGAAAAAGTCTCGTCTCCGACACAGTAAGCCAAATCAAGCCAAATTAAGAATCAAAGACTGTAGGGCAGTGATGGCGCCCGCCTTTAACTCCAGCACTCCGGAGGAAGGGGCAGGTGGATCTCTGTGAGTTTGAGTTTGAGGTCAGCCTGGTCTACAGAGTGAGTTCCAGGACAGCCAAAGATACACAGAGAACCCTGTCTCGGATAACGGAAAAAGAAAAATAAGAGACCAAGTTTATTGGGCAAAACATTTCTGAATGATTTTCCCAACCCCCAGAGAAAAGACTGGGAGAGAAGACTGGGAAAAAAAAAAACAAAACACGTGACTGCTCTTTAGGAGGCAGCTTAAGCACCCTGTAGGTGAGGTCTTGAACAGTTCTTGGGGAGGAGCCTCCACTTGGCTGGATTTCTGAGAAGGACTGGGTTTGGAATGGGGGGATAATACTAAAGCAGAGCTTCCAACGGAGCTTTTAATATTGACATCTATCCAGTGGCATTATTGAAAGATAATTGGGTCAGGAGAGCACTAATTTCATTGAGGAGTTTGTAGCTGTGGTGGTTTGAAAGAGATAGACTCATAGGCTTACAGATTTAAATACTTGGTCACCAGGGAGTGCCATTATTTGAAAAGATCAGGAGGTAGGGTCTTGTTGGAGGAATTATGTCACTGGGGGTGGGCTTTGAGGTTTCAAAAAGCCCATTCCAAGCTCACACCAAGAGTCTGCTCTCTTCCTCCTGCCTGTGGATCTGGATGTAAAACCCTCAGCGGTTTCTCCAGCCCTGTGTCTGCTTGCATGCTGCCATAATTCCCACCATGGTGATATGGACCGGACCTCTGAAACCGTAAGCCAGCCCCAGTTAAATGCTTTCTTTTATGAGTTCCCATGGTCGTGGTGTCTCTTTATAGCAATAGAGCTCAAGTAAGACAATAGATATATGGGAAATTGGGAGGTGGGGCCTAGTTAGAGGAAGTGGGTCACTGGGATATAAGTCCTTGGAAGAGCATGTCTCTAGTCCCTTACGCTCTCCCCTCCCCAGCCCTCCTCCTGTCTGCTCTTGGTCACATTAGCCTTCTGTCTCACCAGACACCAGCCCAAGAACAACAGAGCCAAGTGACCAAGGACCGACAGCTGCAAAGCCATGAGCCAAGCCAAACCTTCCTCCCCAAACAGTTTGTCTCAGACAAAATGCTAAGCGACACAAAATCCTTATCTAGAATGTGACAACCTGGCCAGAGAAGAGTTAAGAACTGGCAAATGAAAATGAACATTGTACTTAGCAAAAGATGACTTCAGAAAAATCTATGACGTTCACATAAAAAGCGGATAGCTGTAGACTCACTCATAAGATAACATGCTTGGAAGCTCTCAGCAGATTCAGCTTTGACTAAAGGTCTGAGCTGCCCCACAGACCACACCTACCAAATTCTGCAGATCCATCCTGCATCGATTCCTCACTTCTGGATGAGCACCTGCCCTGGACGAGCCCATTTCCATGTAATTACTCTAGCTGTTTTCTATTCCAGGAATGGCCTTTCTACTTATCAGCACACATCCGGACCCTGCAAGCTTCTCGGGGTTCAGTCAAAATGCTTCCTTCCCCTTTCTTTTGCCCGAGCTGGGGTGCCTCCTTCAATACAAGTCAACTGATTTCAAAATGATGTTTGCAGACACAGCACCTAGATGTTCTCAACCAGGAAGGGCAGTGATGGAGGAGCTCAGAAATGCTAATGTGGTCGCTGGGTGTACAGTTCAGTTGGTAGAGTGCTTGTCTAGCATGGTCGCACAGACCTGTAACCATAAATCTAGTTAGAATCAGAATGGGAGCTTCCTTCTTATTGTCTAGCTTTCCTAATCCCAGAAGCTGTTGTTCAGGCCACTAGGAGAGAAAAAGCGTCAATTATCTTAACCAACCTGCCAGACAAGATGTGGCAATAGTGGCACAATTGTTATGGGAGCAACCACCTGTGTTCTGATTGGATTTGAGGCCTGCACTATAGGAGGGAACCTGTGTACATTACTTTAAACCTGGTCCAAAACTCATGGTTGAGAAGCTTTGAGGCCCTGGGGTAGGGGGAAGGGTGACTTCACTACTGTAGTGTAGTTAAACTAGCATGAACCCAACATGCTGTCTAAATATTTATATTTATACTGCAATTCTAGTCATGTGATAATGATAGGGTTTCTCTGTGTCGTCTTGTTGCCTGCCCTGGAACTAGTTCTTGTAGACCAGGTTGTCCTCGAACTCACAGAGATCCTCCTGCCTCTGCCTCCTGAGCTGCTGGGATTAAAGGTATGTGCCTTTTTCATGGATTCTGCGCACCTGAACTCAAGTCCTCTCTTCAAGCTTGTGAGGCAAGCATTTTACCCACGGGGCAATCATCTTTGTTGTTGCTAGTTGTTTTGTTTTGGGGGTACTTCCCAATATACAACCCAGGTTAGTCTCAAATTTCTTCTCTCTCTCTCTTTTTTTTTTTACATTTATTTTTGTGTATAATGTTTGCCTCCATGCCCATCTGCACCGTATGTATGCCTGGTGCCCTCAGAGGCCAGAAAGAGGCATCAGATCCCTTGGGACTGGAGCTACAGAAGGTTGAGTGCTGGGAAGGGAACCTGGACTCTGGGAGAGGAAACGAACAGTACTTTCTACTGCTGAGCTGTTTCTCTAGCCCCTAGCCTCAAATTCCTGGTCCTCCTCTGGCTCCACATCCCTGGTGCTAGAAGTACAGGCATATGCCACCACACCTGGATCTATTTGTGACGTGCATACACACACAAAAAGTATATATATATACTTCATATAACATAGAAATGTATAATATATAAAGTATATGTATACTTTTTGTGTATGTATTATATAAGTATATATAATACAATATTATATATAAGTATATATATATGCTTACATTTATTGCAAAATAAATAAAGTTGTTTTGTGCTCATGCTTTTTCATTTAAAAAAAGATATTGGAGCCGGGCGACGGTGGCGCACGCCTTTAATCTCAGCACTCGGGAGGCAGAGGCAGGCGGATCTCTGTGAGTTCGAGGCCAGCCTGGTCTACAAGAGCTAGTTCCAGGACAGGCTCCAAAGCCACAGAGAAACCCTGTCTTGAAAAAACCAAAAAAAAAAAAAAAAAAAAAAAAAAAAGATATTGGACTGGAGATCTGATTCTGTCTCTTGCCACATTCCCTCAGCATGACCTTGAGATTCACTCCATTACTGTGTAGGCATCTAGTCTAGTTGCACAGGACTTGATTGATGGTGGACATCTCCCATGCCTAGCTTACCTATCTGAAATAGTGAGCCCTGGACTGTACCAACCCTAGGATTCCACATGCCCTACTATGATGAACCCCTAACCACCTCCCCTATGTGGCTGAGTACCAGTGTCCCAGGTACACAGACATTCACAAGGCCTGTCCGTTGTCTTGATTACCTAGACCGGCATGAAAAGCTGTGGATAAGGTTTCCCTTTTCATTTCAAGGCATCTTGCTGTTTCGCAATGCAAACAGAAGAGCCAGAATCAGAAGCCCTGCCCACCTCTACTCTCTTCTTTAAAAACAAGTGCTGGGAGACCGGGGAGATGACTCAGCTGGTGAAGATTCTTTTCACCAAGCCTGACCTGAGTTCAGTCCCCGGAACACACAGAGTGGAAGGAGAGAACTGAGTGCGGTAAGTTGTCCTCTGACCTTGGCACACATGCCATAACCCTAACACACACGCGCGCGCGCGCGCACACACACACACACACACACACACACACACTCACACACACACGGGATGGGGTTGGGGGTGAGTGGCAGACAGACAGACCAACAGATATAGAGAGACAGAGAGAAATAATAAATAAATTTAAAAAAAAACTGGCCGGTATCTCAATTATAATGTGCTTGAATGCCAAGTGCAAAGCCGGGGGCATAACCCCCCCCCCCCCAGCACCACAAAAACACAAAGTGAAAAAATAAAAGCCAGGTGTGGTGGCTTACGCCTGTAATCCCACGTTAAGAAGGGTAAAACATGAGGATCGGTGTTAAATTCAAGACCAGCCTGGATCACAAAGGGAAACCCTGTCTCAAAAATAAAAATCACAAATTAAAAAACAAATAACGAAGTGCTGGGGTTCTGTGAAATGGAGGAGACCTACAGTTAAATTTCTTGGACGGCACTTTGTGTAATGTCCATTCCCCACAGAACACCGGGTAATCATTACCCCTGCAGTACTGTGCTCAGCCCCTGTGCCAGGTACAGGGCCAGCCTCGCCTATTCCTGAACCATGACCTGCCACGTGAGAACGAAACTGGAAGCCAACGCTTGACAGCAAGCCCTGCATTCCCTGTATGCCATTCTGGAAGACCTCGCCAGAACAATCAGCTGAAATAGCTCCCATAAAAGAAGTGACCTTTGCTTCCTTGGATAACCTGGGAGTGTGGTGCCGGTGGAATGGGCCCTCCCCAGGCTCTGTTTTTTTTGTTTTTTTTGTTTTTTTTTTTTTTTTGGTTTTTCGAGACAGGGTTTCGCTGTGGCTTTGGAGCCTGTCCTGGAACTAGCTCTGTAGACCAGGCTGGTCTCGAACTCACAGAGATCCGCCTGCCTCTGCCTCCCAAGTGCTGGGATTAAAGGCGTGCGCCACCACTGCCCGGCTCCTCCCCAGGCTCTGACGGGAGCATCGCCCCCAGGTTTCTGGGATTCCTTCTGACAGGGGAAATGAAAACTCATTAGCTTTATTTGGAAAAATCCGGTAAGCAATTTTGCTTTGTTAATTTTTTTTAAATTTTTTTGTAAGACAAGGTCTCACATCACCAAGGTTAGTTGTGAAATCGCCCTGTAGCTAAGGATGGATGTTGAACTCTGATCTCTGATTTCTGATTCTCCTGCCTTTATCTCCTGGCGTCGTCTAACCAGCCTGACCAGGAAGGGTGTGTACTTCCTTCCTTCCTCTCTCCCTCCCTCCCTCCCTTCTTTCCCTTTCCCTCTCCTCTTCCTCACTCCTTTTCTTTCCTTTTTCTGTTTTATTGTTTGTTTTCCCTTGGAGGTGTTTATTGAGTGACCAATGTGCTGACATGGTCTTTGGACCGAAACTAACAGAGAAACTAAAATAAGTACAATTCTCAATAATAAAATTGTGCAAGGATTTTTGTTTTGTTTTGGTGATTTGTTTGTTTGTTTTTCGGGTTTTGGTTTTTTGGTTTTTCTATGTTCTGTATAGCCCTGGCTGTCCTTTGTAGACCAGGCTGTCTGCCTCTGTCTCTTGAGTGTTGGGATTAAAGGCGTGCACCACCACACCTGGCCAAGAGTTGATTTTTAAAGCTACTTTGAAAAATCACAATTGATCAAATGATAAGGAGAGAATAGTTCATGAGATCATGTCTTTTTTTTTAACTCTTTAATACATTTTTGCACTGGAAAAACCAGATACCCTGATGTGGAAGGTTGAAGCCTGACCCCTGTGCAAAAGTCAACTCAAGACGGATCAAAGACCTGACTACAGCACTTGAATCTTTAAAACTGCTAGAGAGGGACCACTGAGAGGTCTCAGCAGGCAAAGGCGCTTGCTGCCTGGCCTGGCCACCTAAGTCAGATTCCCAACATGCATGTAGTAAAAGGAGAGAACTGACTACCATACGTTGTCCTCTGACCTCCACATACGTGTCCTAACACATGCATCAGCACACACACACTTAAACACACACACAAATAATGTTAACAAAAGGCAACCATAAGGAAAGCCTTCAAGATACCGACATCGGTGCTTACTGTCTAATTAGGACTCTGCTACCTTAGAAAATGATAGCAAGAAATGATAAGTGGGCATGGCCATGGTGGCTTAATATCTGCAATTTCAGCACTTAGAAGGTTGAGACTGGAGGATCTCTGTGAGTTAGAGGCCAACTTGGTCTATATAGTGAATTCTAGGTCAACCGGGGATACATAGTGAGACTCTGTTTCAAAAATAAAAACATGGCGTCTTAGTGTTCCATTGCTGTGAAGAGACACCATGACCACAGCAACTCTCTCTCTCTCTCTTTGTTTTTGGTTTGTTTGTTTGTTTTTGTTTCTGTTTTTTCAAGACGGAGTTTCTCTGTGTAGCACTGGCTGTCCTGGAACTCTTTCTGTAGATCAGGCTGACCATTGAGATCCCCCCCAAGGTCACAATGGCCATCACCAAGCAACAGCATCAACTGGAGAGAGTGAGGAAGGGAGTCTGTCATGGCGGGTGGGAATGCAGGTTAGGGTAGCCACTGTGAGGCCAGTATGCTGACTCCTCAATAGACTAAATACAGAACCATCACATGCCCCAGCTCTGCCACTCCTGGGTACAAGCTGAAGGAATCTGAGTCTGCGAGCATTAGTGATACCGTCCCGCTTTCTTTATCATGGCACTGTTCACCATAGCCAAAAGGCAGCTGCTTGGTACCCACCAACCGATGAATGGACAAAGAAAATACACACCGCAAAGTGCCACTCAGCTGTGCACTTTGTGCAAAGAAACCCATTATTTTGTACAATATATTGATCTTTTTTTTTTCAGTCTGGGGTAAAGAGTTCTAGGAGTCTCACAAACTTTAAAGGCCTTGAAGAAGGAGAAATTGCTTGCTTCTATGTTCTCTGGGAATAAAGAAATGTTGCCAAGTAGGCTGGAAGTTCACCTCTGCCCTCCTGGCCTGACTATCAAGCTTCAGTGAACTTTGGAAACCAAGATGGATGGGCTGGGCTGGGCAGGGCTGGGTAGGGCTGGGCAGGGCTGGGTAGGGCTGGGTAGGGCTGGGCTGGAAGCCATCTTCCTGCTAATGCTTCAGGAAACTGCTAACACAACAGGTGTGTTGATCCCTTCTGGGTCCCTAGAAGAGAATTTTCAGTCTGTCCGATGATTCCTGAAAGTTCCTCTGACCTCCATACATGGACAACGGCACATGGGTGCCTCCCTGCGCCCAGATATACACTTAGAGAAAAAAAAAAAAAGGACCAGCCTGGCCTATGCAATAAGTTCCAGACCATCCTGGTCTCCAAAGTTAGACTCTGTCTCAAAACAAACCAACCAACAAACCAGAAATAAAGGAAAACAAGAAGCTAAGGTATTTGCAGAAAAACATTAGACCTGTTAACGTAAAGGTTTCTTTCTGTTAGTGATTAAGGTTGAGGAAAATCCATATACTTTTTCAGAATTTCGGTGTCACACAGATCTTTCAACTTTTTTTTTCAGATTTATTTTATTATTTTATGTATATGAGTGTTTGCCTGCCTGTATATATGTGTCTCACATGTGTGCCTGGTGACCTCGGAGGTCAGTAGAGGGAGGTCAGATCCCCTGCCATTGGAGTTGTAAACCACCATGGGGGTTCTCTGACTCAAACCTGGGTCCTCCGCTCTTAATTACTGAGCCAACTCTCCAGCCCCATCTTCTTCTCCTAGCCAGATGGCTCTTCTTGAGTTTACTCATCAGACATGAACGTTCTTGTCTACAGACACAGGAAGCAAGAGTCCTAAGTCACTATACACCAGTAAAGTTTAAAAAAAAAAAAAACAAAAACAAAGCTTCAATAGGAGGAAATGGAGCAAAACCAGGCAGGGCCCCGTCTTGCCACAGTCTAAGTTACTGTCTCATAGGCTCGAGCAGGAGGAGCTAGATGTGTCCTGCTCAGTGTGGAGCCCGCAGCTGCACCATTTAAGTCCCCAGGGGGCTGTTGCTACCCTCCCCCAGCCCACTACGAGAGAGCGGCAAAGCTCGTCCTTGGTACCTGAAAGTCTGCATGCAGGACACCACTGAGCATCATCCACGTTATCTCCTTGGTCCCCAAAGAAATGACCTAAAACTGAGGGCAGGTCGGGTACACTGAGATCTGGATGGGAGTTCCAGTGGATAGCAAATTACAGTATCCTGTCATTGAATTCCACACTCCCACTAATTCATTGTTTTTTGCTTGTTTGTTTTGTGGTGTTTTTGTCTTCTGAGACAGGATTTCTCTGTGTAATCCTGGCTGTCCTGGAACTCACTCTGTAGACCGGGCTACCCTTGAATCCATAGAGATGCCTGACTCTGCCTCCCGAGTGCTGGAATTAAAGCGTGTGCTAACAGCCTAGTTCACTTTGAACCATCTCTGAGCACTGAGATTTGAACTCTCCATCTGATTTATTCGGTGCTGAGGATCGAACCCAGGGTTTTGTGCATGTTAGCCAAGCACTCTGCCAACTGAACCACCTCCCCAACACCTTGTGTAAGATATAAGGCCACACTCTACTTGTTCTAAATGAGAATTTTAGACATTACTTTGTGATCTTTTAGTTAATCTCAGTGTTTTACTATCCGTTGAAATGGGCAATCCCAACTGTACTATCTGTTGAGTCCTTGAGAGTCAGAGCTTTGTGCAATCTTTACATCTCTCACACCTGGTATCAAGCCTGCTGTTAAGAGAGTCAAAACCAGGCAGTAGTGGTGTGGGCCTTTAATCCCAGCACTTGAGAGGCAGAGGCTGGTGGATCTCTGTGAGTTCAAGGCCAGCCTGGTCTACAGAGTTCCCTGACAGCCAGGGCTACAAAGAGAAATCTGTCTTAGAAAATAAAACAAAGCAAAAAGCAGAAACAAAAATCCTTTGGTTAAATTGTGAAGACCAGACTAGCGAAGCAAGTAAAATCCAAGCAAAAGACAACATGGCTTTAGGCTTCCAATCAGATATGCGGCCCAACAAGAGGTAAATACTGGCAAGAGGTGTTTTAGGGAAAATCAGTGAGAATGGAACCCTCTGACCCGAGGATGGGACCCTCTGACCTGAGGATGGGACCCTCTGACTGTGAGGATGGGACCCTCTGACTGTGAGGATGGGACCCTCTGACCTGAGGATGGAACCCTCTGATCTGAGGATGGGACCCTCTGACTGTGAGGATGGGACCCTCTGACTGTGAGGATGGGACCCTCTGACTGTGAGGATGGGACCCTCTGACTGTGAGGATGGGACCCTCTGACCTGAGGATGGGACCCTCCGACCCTAGGATGGGACCCTCTGACTCTAGGATGAGACCCTCTGACCTGAGGATGGGACCCTCTGACCTGAGGATGGGATCCTCTGACTGTGAGGATGGGACCCTCTGACCTGAGGATGGGACCCTCTGACCTGAGGATGGGACCCTCTGACCTGAGGATGGGACCCTCTGACCTGAGGATGGGACCCTCTGACTTACTATAAGCCACAAAATTATACAGAAATTGCTGAGTCATCTTTTCACGAGGGACTTAACAGAACCAAGGGATTTAGTAAAGGCTAAACCAAAAGGCAAGACTTTTCAGCGTTATTGCTTTGTGAATAAAGTGGCTGTCCTTTGCTGTAGACTTTTTGCTGTAGCTGACTTTCCTTCTGCTACATATTTGGGGGTTAATTCCCCAATTCAGGATTGTTTTGTGAAAACAATTTCCCACCGCCAGACTTTCATTCCTCTCAGAGATCTGCAATTATCTTACCAGCAGGCATTTGATCAGTGCTTAGGGTCCAGGCATAGAGCATCCCATCTAAGATAGTCACAGATCTCCAAGAACAAAGAATTACTACTTGCCCAAGCTGCTGTTCTGGTTTTACCCCCAAGACCAGAACAGCTGATAACAGCGTACACCAGAACTGATAATTTAGATGCCTGGGTCTCTTCTTCGCTTAAAGCAATAAGTCAAACTCCAGACCTCGGCCCATAGAAACAGCAGTGTCTGGAGTATGTGTTATCTGATCAAGAGGCACCAGCTTCTCCCTGTTTACATAGGTTACCTGGTTACTTGGGAGCCTCTGTGCATACTGGGAGAAGAGAAGCGGCACGCTGACTTAAACAATTCATGTCCTATTCATAATTTTACTGAAAACAAACCTTTTAATCTTTTTTTTTATAAATATTTATTTATTATGTATACAATATTCTTTCTGTGTGTATGTCTGAAGGCCAGAAGAGAGCACCAGACCCTATTACAGATGGTTGTGAGCCACCATGTGGTTGCTGGGAATTGAACTCAGGACCTTTGGAAGAGGAGGCAATGCTCTTAACCGCTGAGCCATCTCTCCAGCCCCCTCTTTTTTTTTTTTTTTTTTTTTTTTGGTTTTTCGAGACAGGGTTTCTCTGTGGCTTTGGAGCCTGTCCTGGAACTAGCTCTGTAGACCAGGCTGGTCTCGAACTCACAGAGATCCACCTGCCTCTGCCTCCCAAGTGCTGGGATTAAAGGCGTGCGCCACCATCGCCCGGCACCTTTTAATCTTTTATCTACCACCTAAAACTGTAGCGTAGTGCACTAACCTTCTCCTCTAGAATCTCCTGATGATGGTTTAATTCCTTTCTTAACTAACTTTCTCCATTAAGGAGTTCACCAGACATGCACTGTCCACTCCCATGGATCTGTGTGTGTGTGTGTGTGTGTGTGTGTGTGTGTGTGTGTGTGAGAGAGAGAGAGAGAGAGAGAGAGAGAGAGAGAGAGAGCCTTATCTGATTTAAGAATTCCATCCAGCCCTGGAACCCACTAGGGCTGAGGAATTGCTGGTTTTAAGGATATGTATGACAGGGAACATTTGTAACAGGTAGAACAAAGGAGAACAAGGGAGAACAAGAAGGAACAATGAGAAATGGTGGATGAAAGAGAGAAGAATAAAGAAATATGAACAGACAGTTCCTGTTGTGAGTAGATTTCTTACCTCTCAGGTCTTTATCCTCAGATTTTTAGCCCCCTTTAGCTCATCCTGGAGTCTTTAATTGAACCCCGTTACTGATTGTGAGGATGGAACCATCTGACTGTGAGGATGGGACCCTTTGGTCTGAGGATGGGACCCTCTGATCTTGAGGACTGTCACCAACAAGGTTCTTAGTCACTTAGTTCTTTTCAGTTGGCTGATGAGTCAAACCAAAACTGTCATGTAGGCTACCAGGGTTTCCCCTTTTTCTTTTCTTTTCTTTTCTTTTTTTATTGAGACAGGGTTTTTCTGTAGCTTTGGAGCCTGTCCTGAAACTAGCTCTTGTAGACCAGGCTCACAGAGATCGCCTGCCTCTGCCTCCCGAGTGCTGGGATTAAAGGCGTGTGCCACCACCGCCCAGCTCCCCTCTTTCTTTTTGCTACTAAGTCAAGATCCTCTGTCTATTAAAGGGAGATCAGAATATACCACAATAAACAGCACCACTTTAGCATAAGAATATGTTGAAATAAAGGTCATAAAGAAAGAGCACAGGAAACTTCACCTTTCTGCCCAGAAGCAGGGCACAAATGACCCCTTGTAAACGCATTTCCCTCCCCTTTACTAGGAAGAAAAGATCGACTCTTATGTCATAACAGACACTAAGCACCTTATATCTACTATGCATTTTGTCTTGTTTTTGTTTTTCAAGACAGGGTTTCTCTGAGTAGCCCTGGCTGTCCTGGAACTCACTCTGTAGACCAGGCTGGCTTTGAACTCAGAGATCAGCCTGCCTCTACCTCCCAAGTGCTCAGATTAAAGGTGTGCGCCACCAGCACCTGACTACTATGCATTCTTTAGTCACCTCCCTATAAATAACCACCCCCAAACTCTTTTCCTTTTGGTAAAATGATGCATAAACTCCTAGGTCTAATCAACTCTGAGCTTCTGGTTCTCTCGTGCCCCTAGGCACCTAAAACACTGATGTTGTCCTAGTCCCTTTTCTATTGCTTTCACGGAATGCCTGAGAACGGCATTTATAAAAGAAAATGTTCATTTTGGCCATGGGTCTAGAGTCCGGGAGGGCCAAGACAATGGCAGCAGCATGGGGCGACAGAAAGTGGGACAGCAAAGGAGGAGGAACTCCTGCTACAGCATACCATTCCTGCTAGAAAGATCTGTATCCATTCTGAAGGGCTTTCTGCCACCACACAAACACCGCCCGCTGCAACCCAACCCCCCAGTCCTGGAGCACTAAGGATTTAAGATCACACAAAAACTGGGGGTAGAGGTTGAATGAAAATGAGGACGTTCCTAGGTATGATTGAGAAGAAGGTTTTTATTGCAGGTATGAGGTAAAGAACAGCCAAAGGCATCTGGAAGGGTCCAGTCTGAACTGGGCCATGCAGTGGGTGGAATGGATGGACACGGGGGCACAGGATGGGGGCTGGGGGCGGGGCACTGACACAAAAGAGGAAGAGAGAGAAGAGAGGTGGCCAGGATGTCCAAGAGGGCACATAGCTAAAATGGCTGACTTATATAGAGATTGGAAGCTGAGGGGTAAGGGAAGCTTGAGGTTTGGGGTAGGAGGTGGAGCGAGAAGAACTGGGAGGAGCCACAGGTACTGAGCAAGATGTCCGGGTTTCTTTGGAACCTGACACTCTTGAATGCTGGGACTAACAGCATGGGCCGCCGTGCCCAATGAGTACTCTCTTGAGATGACACAGGTATCATATCATATCAATTAACCTCCCAGAAGACCCGAGAGGGTTGAAGGGTGAGGTGAGGTGAGAGCGTAGCACTTAAACCACAGCAAGCGTCAATTAAAGAGGAGGCCTTTGTCCCCACACCCTCCTGTCTCCCTGCTCTTCTCCCTTCTTTTGCTCTGGTGCTGAAAACTGAGCTCAGCCTTGGGCTGCAAACCGGCAGCCTCATCTCTGCCAGTCTATAAATCTGTAGATCCCAGAAGACCCGGCTGGCAGTCAACAGGAAGAATAAAACAACAGAAGTCCGGTCGTGAAATAATGTGCCTGGAAGAGTGGCTTCCGGGATGTCATCGGGAGTGTTCACCAAGGGGTTAACTCAGTGCCCCACCCCGCCCCCACCCCGACTATCCTGCGCACATTCCTGAGTCGGAAACTTCTACACATCATACTCTGAAAGCCAACTCTTTATCTGGGGCTTAAGAGGGAAAGGGACCAATGGAATTTCACATGTCAGCAAGAGTTTCGCCGCTCCAATATGGAAACCCTCTGAAACGTATGCATTAATGATGCTTTGGTTTCATTTTATTCACTGGTGTTTCAAGGCAGTTTATGCAGAGAAGGATAGCAGTGAATTTCTGGGACTTCTCATCCATCTCCCAAGTGCTGGGATTACAGTTTCGGATCACTGCTTGAAATATATGCTTTTTGTTTTGTTTTTGAAGACTCGTTTATATTATTTGTATGTGTGTGTGTGTGTTGTGTGTGCACATGTGCTCACATGTGTATGCGTGAGTGTATGTGTGTGTGCGTGCACATGTATACAGATGCCCAAAGAAAACAGAGAGCTTGTCACATCCCCTGGAACGGGAGCTGTAGGTCACTGTAAAGTGCCCTCAACCACTGAGCCATTTCCCACACACAGAGCTTGCACCCTTTTAATTTGGTTTTAGCTTTTAAGACAGGGCCTCACTATGTAGACCAGACTGGCCTAGGGCTCACTCTATAGACCAATCTGGCCTATAGTACACTCTGTGGACCAAGCTGATCTGTAACTCACTATATAGACCAGGCTGCCCTCGAACTGATAGAGATTCACCTACCTCTGCCTCCTGGCTGCTGGATTTAAGGTGTGCCCCAGCACCACTAGCTGAAATGTACATTTTAAAATGACTAATGATTTATTTTATATTATGATAATTTTACACAAACAGACAAAAACTTGGCAAGCGAGTTGCGATCTCTGGAACTCATACCACAGTCATAAATTATGTCCACATTGCTTTGTGTTTGTGAGGAACTGGAACTGGACAAAGACTAGAGAACCCAGCACTGCAAAGAAACTGTGAACACCAAGTCTGGGTTTCGGTCTCTACTCTGCTACATCTTGAGATTATTATAATTTTAATTCTTTTTTTTTTGCGTGTTTTTGTTTATTCATTCATCCTCTTGTTTGGGGAAAGGAAGCAACACGCACCACAGCCATGTGTGTGGAGGTCAGGGGACAACTTTCAGAAGTTGCTTCTTTCCTCCACCCCTGGGTTCAGTCATCAGGTGCTCCAAGTCCCCCACCCCCTGAGCCATCTCACTGGCCCACCTTGGGATTCTTTAACCTTTTCATCCATCCAGTTCTTACAGTTGGAACACATAACTCTGAGCCTCTGGGACACCCCAATCTCTCATATATTTTATAAAATAGTGGGACAGTAATATCTTTTTTTTTTTCTTTTTGGTTATTTGAGACTGGGTTTCTCTGTGTATCTCTGGCTGTCCTGGAACTCACTCTGTAGATCAGGCTGGCCTCGAACTCACAAAGATCTGCCTGCTTTTACCTTCCTGAGTGCTGGGATTAAGGACATGTGCCGCCACCACCACCTGGCTGGACAGTAACATCTTGTTCTGGTGGAAGCTCCACCTCTCTCCCCCTCCCCTTCCCCCTCCCCTCAGATTCTGCCTCATCCCAGAAAGCACACCAAACACGACTCCACCCCCAAAGATGTTCAAGACCACTCCCACAGGGTGTTTAAACTGGTCCCCAGAAAACAGACTGGTGGCTTTTCCAATCTCTCTTCCCTCTTTGGGGCACGGGGCGGGGAGGGGGGGGAATTATCCAGGAGTATTTTACCCATTAAACCTGGGCTTTTTCTACTTTGGTTTGATTTGTTCTGATTTGGGTTGCTGCATGGCGAAAAGGCTGATCAGGGTGCAGAAAGTCTTCATATCTGGTCACCAAGTTCTCTTGCAAATGTAAACGCCCCACATGCAAAAGTCATATTAAAAACTCCAACTTGCCATGAACATGAAAGTCTTACATGCATTTCATCTTCTGTGCAGAATGACGTCAACCACTGCCTAGATACTTATGCATTGGAAGTCAGCACCAGCTTACCATAAAGGAAACTTTAACAAAAGGCATGTTTTCTCTTACCGGGCTTTTCTTGCCACTGTCCCCTGAAGAGTCGCCTCATGACTGCGGCCAAGCCTTGCTCACCACAACAGACCATAACTGAGAACCTGGAGCCAAACAACCCCTTGCTTCCTTGGGTTTTGTCACAGCAAGGAAGCGAATAACTAGCAAGGAACTCGGGTTTGGCCCTGGAGACATGAAGAGAAAGCTGACTGGCTAACGGAGATGCACCGTCTGAGAGTCTGCTCAGAGAACGAGGCGTTATCCCGGTACAGTCTTTCTGACAGAATGTGTAGGACTTCTGTGGAAATGTCTGCCATTTGCTTTCAGTTGCCAGGAAACCACAGGCACACTTCAACTGAGGAGTTATATCATAAACAACCTGGACTCTTCAAAAATCTTAATATGGTGAAGATACTTTTTTAATTACCTCTAATTAAAGGCAGATAAGGAGATACCACACTGAACACATTGTATAATATATTACCTAGGCTTTTTTTTTTGCTGTAAAAGACATTATTCAGATAACAGAAAAAAATACCTGAATACAAAAATAAGATTAGCCTTGTGTAATGCCTTATGCCTGTATTCCTATCGTTAGGGAAGTTGGGCTGTCATGAGTTTCAGGCAGCCTGAGCTATTATGGCTTAGCTGAGGAACGGTACCTTGGCCAAGGAATGCCACAGAGATCACGCCACACAACAGATCAACACAAGAGATTTACTGGGGGCTTGGGGTGGAGAGGATCAAAGGCCACCTCAGAGAAGGGACAAGAGAGACAGAGATAGAGAGTGAGAGAGACAGACAGACAGAACAAGCAAGTGGGCTGTGATGGCAGGGACCTTTAAAGGGTACCCGTATCCCATTTGGCGGTTGGTGATAACGTCACTGCTGGGGCTGAGTTGCTGAAGGAAGGCTGGGGGAGCACCTGGCTACTAATGTAAACTTCAGAGCAAAACAGTACTTCAGAAAAACAAAATGTAGTTTAGTTGCTGGAGTGCTTAGCATGCACGAAGTTTTTAGATTGATCTCTAGTGGAACATCAATCTGGTATGGAATGGGTATCTGTAATCCTAGCTCTCCAGGGAGAGGCAGGAAGATCAGAAATTCAAGGCTATTCTCAGCTGTAGAGTGGACGTGAAGCCAGCCTGAGCTACAAGGACAACTTCCTGATTTGTGTTTAGGATTTTTTATGACGCCACCGCATAAAAGCTAAAGTTAATTTATAAGCTCCACTTGCCCAAGGACAGATAACTTCCTCGACTGCCGGTGGGTGTTGTTCGACTAAGATAGCAAGCCCTGTGTTTTCACTTTTGTAGATAAAGTTGGTTGTCCCAAATGCACAGGAAGTGCTTGATCACACAGAGGCGGGAGGTATGTAGGTAGGAAGTCCATCAGGATGTATGTTTGCCCTGATTGGACAAAGGCAGGAAGTACCATAGCCTTGTGAGTTCTGCCTTTATGAGCACCTGACTACCATAATTCACCACAGTTCTCTGGGAATCCATAATCCTGGCCAGTATTAAAAAAAGCTTATTTTAAGCCGGACGGTGGTGGTGCACGCCTTTAATCCCAGCACTCGGGAGGCAGAGGCAGGCGGATCTCTGTGAGTTCGAGACCAGCCTGGTCTACAAGAGCTAGTGCCAGGACAGGCTCCAAAGCTACAGAGAAACCCTGTCTCGAAAAACTAAAAAAAATAAAAAATAAAGCTTATTTTCATTGGACAGTTGTGGATTTGGTCTTTCTCCTCACTGTTTTCAAGTTTAACACCTGATTCTGTGGTTGCTTTTTTTTACAGACAGGGAAGGTTAGTGTTTTCTATCACTTCTGGTTTTTATAACCTGACTTGGGTGTGGGGCTTGGGAGGTGGGGGGACTGAGGATTGATTCAGGAACCATACCTGAAAACCAAATAATAAATATCTATCCGTTCACTTCTACTGACCCTCTCCTGTGTCACGTCTGTCACGTCTGCTACCGAAGCCTTAGGTGCCTTCCCTGGCATCTTCCTGCTCCAGCTCTGGCCTTGAACTCAGTCTGTAGTTCAGGTTGGACTCCTTGAGCCTGGAAGGAGTTTTCTCTGTAAACTAAAGATCTACTGAATAACTACGACTCTTACCGCCCACAAACCCTGAGCATGCCAAGCAGACTTTGCCCTGTTCATCACACGTACACTGGCGTCTGTCTGTTCCTGGGAAGTGTTTCACTGTACCCGGCTTTTAATTTATTATTTATGTATTTTTTTTCAAATTTTTTAAGTTAAAATATAATCACACCATTTCCTCCTTCCCTTTCCTCCCTCCAGTCTGTCACATTCCCCAACTTGTTACC
The DNA here is from genome assembly GCF_037038515.1 of Microtus pennsylvanicus. NCBI lineage: Eukaryota > Metazoa > Chordata > Mammalia > Rodentia > Cricetidae > Microtus > Microtus pennsylvanicus. Next base: position 28,305,331 of record NC_134582.1, read on the forward strand.
TCTCAAATCCATGGCCTCTTTTTCTTTAATTATCACTGTTACACATATATGCATGAATATAGAAATACGACCTGCTCTGTTCATTTAGTGTTAGCTTTATGTACAGGACTTCTGGGACCTTTTCTCACGCTCTCCTTAATTGACCGTAGTTCTTTGTCATGGGTGAGGCCTCATGAGATTCTCCCCTTCCATGGTGGTCTGTCTAGCGGTGTTGTACTTGTTCAGGTCTTGTTTAGGCAGCCATGTTGTTGAGGTATCGTTGGTGAAGCTTCGCTGTCGTTTCCAGGAGACACAATCTCACACCAGTTTTCCTGCTCCTCTAGCACTTATAAACTTGCCCCTCCCCTCCTCCGCAGTGTTCTCTGAGCCTTAGGTACAGGAGATGTTTATATTCAGCAGGGCAACCCATGATCACTTCTCTGCCTTCAGACCAGTTGTAATTTTCAGTTTCTTTGATGAGGAGCAAGACCTACACTTATCTATGTGTACAAGGATAAGTATGTAGAGTGCAGTTAGGGATTATGACAGTTTAGTCAAGCGGCAGTAGCCTCCCCTCTAAGATCCAGGACCTCTCTAGCTGAGAGTAGTTGGCTAGGATTCCAGCACTAGGCACAGTATCCTTCTTGGGCAGCAGGTCCTAAGTCTAATTAAATGACCGGTGGTTACTACCAAGGTATGCGTGCCACTTTGCATCCGTACAAATATCTTACCATGCAGATCATTACTGTTGACCCCAGGTAGATTCGGGCATTATGCTGGCCTGCCCCGTCATCTGGCAGGATGTACCCAGACAGTACCCTGGCCAGCCCAGGTCCTAGTCTCTATGCAGGTACAAAGTTCTGTTTAACACACAAGTCCCATCTACTCCCACTCTCTTCTCACTGCTCTTCCGAAAAGGCAAGTGGGTTTTTGCCTCTCTCTCTCTCTCTCTCTCTCTCTCTCTCTCTCTCTCTCTCTCTCTCTCTGTGTGTGTGTGTGTGTGTGTATGTGTGTGTTGTGGGTTTTTGCCTCTCTCTCTCTCTCTCTCTCTCTCTCTCTCTCTCTCTCTCTGTGTGTGTGTGTGTGTGTGTGTGTTGTGGGTTTTTGCCTCTCTCTCTCTCTCTCTCTCTCTCTCTGTGTGTGTGTGTGTTGTGTTTCTCTCTCCCTGTCTCCCTCCTCTCCCCTTTATCCTTCTCTCAATAAACTCTGCACTCAAGTTCTATCTGCCTGGCCATGTTTGTCCCTCACCTGTCATGGGACCACCTGCCAGGGTCCACTCATGCCAGTTTTACAACAGTAGCTCAGCAAGGTAGACTATTGGTTGGTTCCTTCCTTCAGCAGCTTGCATACCATCTTTTAAGAAAGCTATTCCTCAGGGAGGAGGCCTTTCAGGTCAGCTCCAGCTCTGATTCCTCAAGCCCTGTGTTCAAAGTCCATGCTGTCTAGAGCAACAGGGTGTTACCTTCAGCCTATAGGAGACAACGAAGGGCAACAGCAATAGCCTATAAGTTTTGGGGGGTGGGGGTGGGGTTGCAGTGATGTTTAAAATATAGAAGCTACAAATAGTTAAAAGTTTCATCTAAGCTGGGTTATGGTGGTGCACACCTTTAATCCCAGCTCTTGGGAGGCAGAGGCAGGCGGATCTCTGAGTTTGAGGCCAGCGTGGTCTACAGAGTAAGTTCCAAGACAGCCAAGGCTATACAGAGAAACTCTGTCTTGAAAAACAAAACAAAACAAAAAGTTTCATCTAAGTATATTTAAAGCTTTTAATTAAATCTTTTTATGTGTGAGACAATGTCTCATGTAGGTCCAGCAGGCCTTAAATTCCCTTTGTAGCAAAGGTTGGCCTTGAACTCTTGACTCTCCTGCCTCCCCCTCCCAATTGCTGGGCTTACAGATGTTTGTCTCCCTGTCCAACTAGCACCTTAAAAGCTTTTTAGAGCAACATCTCTTTTTGCACAAAATAAAAGTCACTCTCAAGAAGACTGTCTTGTCGTGTAAGTGTAGTATATTAGTTGGGGTTATCTAAAAGAATAGCAGAAGGCCGGGCAGTGGTGGCGCACGCCTTTAATCCCAGCACTTGGGAGGCAGAGGCAGGTGGATCTCTGTGAGTTTGAGACCAGCCTGGTCTACAAGAGCTAGTTCCAGGACAGGCTCCAAAACCACAGAGAAACCCTGTCTCGAAAAACCAAAAAATAAAAAATAAAAAAATAAAAGAATAGCAGAGGGCTGGGGAGATGGCTCAGTGGTTAAGAGCATTGCCTGCTTGTCTAAAGGTCCTGAGTTCAATTCCCAGCAACCACACGGTGGCTCACAACCATCTGTAATGAGATCTGGTGCCCTCTTCTGGCCTGCAAGCATGAATGTAGGCAGAATACTGTATACACAATAAATAAATAAATCTTTTTTAAAAAATAGCAGCACGGTTAGAATGAGCGTATCCTATCCATCATGTATGTGAGTGCTTCATTAGGGTGGCTGACGAGCTGTCTGGGTCATTCACCAATGGCTGTCTCCTAACAGGAGGGCCAAGACTTGTGTAGTTGTTCAGTCCCGTAGACTACATGTCTCAACCATCCCAACCTGGCGATGGCATCTCTGGGGATTCCCAGAGGACTACTGGTCTTCAGTCTGCACTGAAATTCTTTTTTTTTTTTTTTTTGGTTTTTTTCTAGACAGGGTTTCTCTGTGGCTTTGGAGCCTGTCCTGGAACTAGCTCTGTAGACCAGGCTGGTCTCGAACTCACAGAGATCCGCCTGCCTCTGCCTCCCGAGTGCTGGGATTAAAGGCGTGCGCCACCATCGCCCGGCTTGCACTGAAATTCTGAAGACATAGGTTCTAGTACCAGAGAAGGGATGCTTCAACTACAGTATGGAAGAACTTTCCAGCAAGAATTGGGGGGGGGGGGGGGGAGCAGGTGTGGTGGTCTAAGTAGGTATGGCTCCCATAGACTCTGAAACCTCTAAAACTGTAAGCCAGCCCCAATTAAATGTTTTCCTTTGTAAGAGCTGCCTTGGTCATGGTGTCTCTTCACAGCATTAGAAACCCTAACTAAAACGGCAGGCAAAAAGCAAAAGCTTTCTTCTTCTATATCTTTCTGTTTGGGCTACCACCAGAAGGTGTCACCTAGATTTACTGTGGGTCTTTCCAACTTTCATGATTCAATCAAAAAATCCTTCACAGGTATACCCAGATTCTTGCATTATAGTTGATTCCAGGTGTAGTCAAGTGGACAAAACCAAGATTAGCCATCACATGTGGCCGATATATTCCCTCTTAAAAGAAAAAAATACAGTCTGGGCAGGGCATGGTGGCTCGTCTCCGTAATTCCACCACTTGGGAGGCTGATCAGAATTGCCGGGAGTTTGAGGCCAGCTTGCTGGGACTATACAATGAATTCCATACAAGTCTGTCTCAAATATACACCACGCACGCACACACACACACACACACACACACACACACACACACACACACACACACACACCCCGGGACTGGGGTGGGGTATAAAATCTGAGTCATTTCTCCTGAGAGCCCAAAGGGTCTAATTAAGAACAGCTGAAGCAGTAGTGGCTCCACCCTCCAGATTGAGTAGTGGAGAACCGGAGGCCTCTGGATAACCCCTGTGGTGGGGGAGGGACTCGCTGAGGAACTGGAGATTCTCCCGAGGCTAACTGCGGGTAGACACAAGTCGGCCAAAGCTGCCGCCAGAGAGGTGTGCCCCAAACCACCAGTTAAGTAGCCTCAGGTCGTGTTGGGAGATAGCGCAGAGCCAGGGGAGTCCAGCTGCCCGGCAGATAAGAGTAAGGAATGTCGGGGGTGTGGGGCTCGAAGGCTCAGGGGTAGAACTTTTGCTCAGTGTTCAAGAGGATCTGGATTCTGTCCCCAGCACTAGGGGTAGAGGGGAAAGAATGTCCCCTACGATGGAGAGGAAAGGTGCCGGAGTCGGTTTTAGAGGCACGATCATCACGTGACGCTACGTTTTATAGTCTACTGATTTCAGAATATTTCACAGTGGACCCACAGGTGGGAAGAAGAAAGTCCATAGCTGGGAACGAGATCAGTTTAAGTTCCGGTATCTGGGAGAGCTGACCGAAGCACTGAGTTTTAGAAGTCGATGTTTATACAAAGTAAAACTCTCTATTTCTACCTGTTTGCTGGTCAAAGCAGTGGATTGTAACCTTCTAGGGGCCTCGATTTAGGTTCGCGTTCTCACCAGTTAAAGAGTTTTAAAAGACAGGAAAATCTCTAGCTCAACAGGTGGCGGGCAGAGAAATCTTCAACACGGCACCCAGAAATGAGCAGTTTTTTTTAATGGGGGTTGAGAAGTCACACACTCAAACAGCAGACACACAGAACCCGGCCACTTCTTAAAGACTGGGTTTTTCTTTAAGTTGCTGCAGGGTCTTTCCTTCCCTAATTACGGGTTGGTCATTTGAAGATAGGCGGGCTGGCGACTTGGCGCACAACTGGCCCGATTGGAACCTGTTGAGCCGGTCCATCAGCCGGGGGCTTCCTGGTAGAAGAAAAAAGCCCGGGAGGCCCTGTTTTATGGCGTCTACCTTTTGTCTCAGGTCGGGGGAAGGGGGTGGGGGAAGCCATCCCTCTTAGACGTTAGCCACCTTGATTACTGAGCCAGGGCTCCTCTCACTGTCTGCCTACCTGGGAGTCTAAATCCTCGTCCTTCAGTGTAACCTGCCCGTGGCACACACCTGTAATCACAGTGCATAGGAGACTTAGAAAAGAGACTCACAGGTGAGAGGCTACCCTGGGCTGGCCCTGTCTCAGAAAAGCAAAAAGCTAAATGTCCTAGACTGTAGTCCCAGCCCTCTGGAGGTTCAGGCAGGAGGCAGGAGGACCAGGGGTTCAAAGCCAGGCTCAGATAATTTAAGGTTCAGCTGGGATGCATAAGGCCTTGCTCAAGAAACTAAAATAAGGATAAATAATATAATATTTGTGTTCTTTTCAAAATATTTGTTTTTGAAACAAGAGTCTTTCTATGTAGCCCTGGATGTCCTGGAACTCACTATTGTAGACCACTTTGGGGTTCTCCTGGAACTCACCAGAGCTCTGCCTGCCTCTGCCTCGCAAGTGTTGGGATTGAAAGCGTGGGACACAACACAGTCTCTTGTTGTTACTTTGTTGTTTTGTGTTTTCAAGACAGGGTTTCTCTGTGTAACAGCCTTGACTGTCCTAGAACTTGCTGTGTAGACCAGGCTGGCCTCGAACTCAGAGATCTACCTGTCTGTGCCTCCCAAATGCTGGGATTAAAGTTGTGTGCCACCACAGCTACCTCTTTAAAAAGTTTTTAAAAAATGCTTCATTTATGTGTGTATATCTGGACAAGTGGCTGCTGTGCGTGCACTAGTGCTCAAGGGAGCCGAAGAAGGGGTTGTTACAGGAATTGGAGGCGTTTGTGAGCTTGCTGATGAAAGACCCCACAGACCCCCTCCTCAAAACCCGCAGCTAGCATGCTCCCGGGGGAATGTCCTGTTTGTTTTAAACAAATCTCCGGATCAGCAGCCAGCCTGCTCCCGTAAGAACATCCCAGGTGCCTGGGAGAGCAGGAGATAGAGATAGGAAGACTGCAAGGCAAGATGTCAATAAGATAGGATGTCAACAAAGCAGGTTAGTTATAAGATAGGAACAGGATGACTGTTGCCAGGCATCCATGCTGAGAGAGGAAACCTTTCATGCCCCCCGCCGCATTCCGATAACCACGCTTTTGCTTCTGTAAACTTGCTTCTTGCTGACACCCATGCTAAGAGGGGAAACCATTCATGCCCCCGCCTCATTCCGGTCGATCGATAACCACGCTTTTGCTTCTGTAAACTTGCTTTTTGCTCTTCCCTATAAAAAGCCCGTCCTCCAGTTGGCAGGCGCAAGTCCTCCGAAAGACTTGTTGCCCGCAGGTACCTGTGTTTACTCAATAAACCTCTTGCTAATTGCATCCTGTGGCCTGGTCTCGGAGTGTCCTGGTTCTGGGGTCTTCATCAGAGAGGAAAGGTCCTCTCTGAGGGTCTTTCATTTGGTGCATTGGCCGGGAATTGAAGACCTTCACCCAGGAGCTACCGACCCACCACCGGGAGGTAAGCTGGCCAGCACCCATTCGTTAGTCTGTGTCTGTGTCATTTGTGTTCTTTGTTAAGCTCTGTACGCTCAGATCTGAGTGCTCTGAATCTGGCGAGGTAGAAAGGAACTGACGAGTTCGGACTTTCCCTCGCAGCCTTTTGGAAGACGTTCCAGGGGCGTCTGGAGCCTTCGGGGCTCAACCCGTGTCGGAAAGATACGTGGATCTGGTTGGAGAAGGGAGGTCTGGACTCCCATTGTCTCCGTCTGAAATTCTGCTTTCGGCATTACGCCGAATCCGAGCCGGCGCATCTGTATTGTCTGTGTATTTTTGTGCTTAATATGTTCTTTGTTTTGTATATCTGTTTGTACTCGAGTCTAAATCTGGTACCATGGGGCAGTAAATAACCACCTCTTTGACCCCAACTCTATGAAAATCCAAAAGGAATGCTGACAGTCTGCCCCTCCTTTACTTCTCTAGGCTGTGCCTTGCTGAGGCTGTGCTGCTGAACTGCCCTGCTTGCTATTGCAAGGGGGGAGGGAGCAGGGCTGTGATCTCCTGCGGTGCAGCCTGGAGCCAGGCCTAGGCGGGCAACCAGCCTCTGAGCAAACTTCTCAGCAGGACGCAGGGCAGGGCATGGCAGCAACCCTGGCCCAAGTCAGAGAAGGGGGCAGCTGTGGGCACCCCCTGAAATCCTTGTGCTGAGAGTGACGTCCTCTCTTGCTGACCTGAAGTCCACCAGCACCGCAGGGGAGGACTGGGGGAGGAGGGCTGCCTTAGACAGTCCAAGGTGTTCCCTCCCCCTACAGCCAGTGCAAAGGTCTTCACAGCTGCTACTGGCAGTGTGAGGGCTAAAGAGGAACTGAGTTGAGGCTTCCAGACGGTGGACCAATCCTGACCTCACAAGTTCCCTGGAGGGAATTCCTCCTGGGGCCTCTGGAATCCCATTCAGAGAAAAGCTGCTAGATTGCTGTGAGTACTGAGGTGGGGTATGGGAAGCTTGTGCTATACAACTAGGAGCTCACTATGGACAGAGCTGAGACTGAAGCCAGGTCCTGGGAGGATCCCCAGTGGGGTTCCCTGTGGAGAAGGCTTGTTTTCCCTGGAAAATAAGGTGCTAGAGGTTGAATGGCAGCCCCCATCTGCAAATGCCATGTAAAACCTTGTGCCAAAGATCTGTGGCCCTTGCCCAGGGGAAGTAGCTGGTGCTAACGCCAGGGTCACAGAACTAAGGCCTCCTGTGGAGACACATGCCAGCCAGTTGGGTCCAAGCTGGTGCTAATTCCTCCCCACAGGACCCAGTAAGCCTGGGAACCTACAGTAGGTTATTTCTCTGGGGTCGGATACCCTATTAAAAAGCAAAGGTCCCCTAAAGAACCTGGACCTTTCCATTTTGGCAGTAGGGCAAGAGATTGCAAGTAAATATCCCTGTGGCTGTTGGTAAATGGTAAATGTGGATTCAGAAGTGGCAGGTAATGGAGTAAGCTGACATTAAAAGGGCCTACCAGCCCTGATAACATCTGTCTTCCGGGGATGCTCTATACCAGTCATCATGTGCTGCATCCAGGTAAAAGCCTCTGGTTTAAAAATTGGGAAAATTAAATTAAGTCACTTTAAAATAATATGCTTATAAAAAAAAACTACAGATTGTTGGTTTCTATATTTCTTACTATGCAGTGTGTCCAGAGGAAGTAAATTCCCAGCTCTGTTTAGATGGATGCAGGACTACACTGTCTTCAAGAACTATTGCTGTAAAAGGCCTGGCACAGGGCCAGGGCCATATGAACAGCCCAGCTGAGCTTCTAAGCCAGCCCATGTTTAGATCTGAATTTAACACTTGTTTGCTCACAATGCTTGTGATAAGGTGGGGGCCCCGAGTTGCCCCACAAGGCAAAGATCTGCTAAAGCCTCTCACCCCACTACGATGGCAAAGGGGGTGTTACTGAATGATGAGGTTGAGTTAAAATGGCCCTTTTGACTCTTTATAATGTTTATGGCTATTTAAAAAAAAAACATGGCAAAGATTCTCATTTATTATTAATATAAAAAAGGTGCATTTTGGGTTGTTTTCAGATTCTGTCAATGATAATATAAAGGATGTCGCTAAGTTTTTAAGGTAATATGTTATCTAATTCTGAAAATCCACCATGCTAATGTTCAAAGTAGCTGTAAGCATAAATTGTCAAATGATATTTTTAATCTTGGTCAGTTTTACAGGAATAAGATAAAATCTCAGAATTGTTTAATTTGCATTTCTCTGATGATTAAGGATGTTATATTTAAGCAAATTTTAAATATCTTTCAGTCATTTCAAGTTCATTTGTTGAGAATTTACAGTTTTGGTCTGTGACATAATTGTACTGAAATATTTGTTTTTATGAGGATTAAGTTCCTAAGTTCCTTATATGCCTCATGATACCTCCCCATTCTACAGGTTGATATTACATTCCGTTGATTATATCCTTTGCTATACAAAAAGCGTCTCAGTTTTAAAAATCTTATTTATTGATTGTTTCTCTCAACGTCTATGCCACTGATTCTGTGTTTGAAAATGAATTTTAAACATTTTTTCCTTCTATAAAAAGTTCAATATTGTTGGTTTTATGTTAAGGTCTTTAATTTGTTTGGATTTCAGTTTTGTGCATAGAGATAAATATGGATCTATCTTCATTCTTCTACATGATAATGTCTAATTAATTCTTAAAGGGAGAAACTGACAGTCAAAATGCTGGGCTCATGGCAAATCTCAGGGGGGGGCTGCAAGGCACCCCACTAATTCGGCCAAGGTAAGAGAGGTTCTCCAGGGACCAGTTACAACCTATGCTCCTTAAATGATTAATAAAAGTTTACAGGCATTTTACCCAACCTCTGAAGGTCAGCAGACAGCAGTAGCCATGGTCTACATAGGACAGGCAACATCAGATATAAGAAAAAGTTACAGCAAGTAGATAGGTCACAAGATTATACCTAGTAAAATTTGGAGAGACCAAAAAAAAAAAAAAATGTTAAACGAGGGACAGAGAAAGGGAAGCGAAAGAGAGAGAGGCGGGAAGCAAAAGAAAGATAGGACTCAGACAGATTAGGAGCCTGGGCAACAGAAGATCAAAGACAAATGAAGAGGAACACTGGAACTGAGTAAAGAATACAAACTGGACACCTTACGAACTAGAAATTTGGGAAAAAGACAAATAAATGACTCGTTCCTCCCTGGTCACTTCTGAATGTATGACCAAAGCCTTTTGTTGACCAAACGAGGGACTTTTGCTTTCGCTGCTGTTTTCAGTTCTGCAGGAGACGCAGGCTGCTTGTCTGCCTCTGCCTCTACCACGCCCTCCTCAGCAGGATGACCACCTCTCCCTGCCATCACCGCTGAAGAAATCCTCACCTCCTAGCAACTGCCTTGATGCTGTGCTTGCTCTAAAGCCTGCATGAGCCCTGACTGCTCACTCTACAGTCTTGCTCCCCTCACCCATGTCAGACTGTGATACAGCAGTCACCATGCTACCACAGGTGCCCTCCTGTGCCAGACTACTGCTCCTGTGCTGGGCTGACGTCGATGGACTAAGGATCCTACCAGCATCTGCATAAAGGACAGGCGAATGGCAAAATGGCAGGCTAAGCTGTGCCAGGCAGAGCCGAAAATGAGGGCAAAGCTTGCCAGGGGCACAAGGCTGGCGGTCCGAGCTAAGCAGGTACACAAGACTGAAGGTAAGCGGAAGGCGGGGGCAACATTGGTGGACAGGAAGCAAATGATCTGGGCCAGTAGCCTCCGTTCAGGGATGGCAACCCGACCAGAACGCTGAACTTGTGGCTTTGATACAAGCTCTACAGATGGCAGAGGAAACGTCTATACTAACAGCAGGTATGCTTCAAAGCAATATACAGACAAAAAGGACTGTTGACATCTGCGGAAATTTTGAGCCTCCAGGAGGCCACACATTTGCCAAAGAAGACAGCCATCATACATTGACCAAGATTGAGACATCCAATGTAATGGCTAAGAAGATCATAAAAAAAAAAAAAAATCATCCTAAGGTTTGGGATGCCCAAGATAATCATGTCCCATAATAGACCTGCCTTTGTTGCCCAGGTAAGTTAGGGTGTGGCCAAGACATTGGGGATCAATTGGAACTTAAGCTTACCAACCCCAAAGCTCAGGTCAGATAGATAGGATAAATAAGATTCTGAAAGAACAAATTGACATAATTGGCCTTGGAGACCAGCAAAAATGACTGGACAGACCTCCCTCCCTCCTGTCCTGTCCTGGGTTCAAAACACCCCGGCAATCGCTGCCACTAGTTCTGTTGCCTGGCTAGTTAGCTGCTGCTCATGTATCCACTGACAGTGGCTGACCCTGGAGATGAAATCCTGAGCTCAAGGCTTACACAGGGCAGGCACATCCGCTATAAGGTGGGCTTACATCACCTTTAAGGCTCTTCTTTCCTAGAGTCAGAAACCCACAGGGCTCTGCTCATTTTTTTTAGGGTCTTTTGAAGCACAATATCAGACAGCAGAAGCAAAAGGCAATTCTGTTCTGTTCCTCCACTGTGTGTCTGGGACCTATTGACAGGAATTATTTTTTTACAGTTTGAGATTTTTCCGGATCAGACCATTTTGTGCAGATAACTTCAGAGAAAAAGCAAACACACCTAAAGCTTCCTTACCTCTTGACAGGTTTTGTTTTTCTACAGGAAAATCTTGTTTTAATCTGTGGGGTTATGAAATGATATGGCTTTCAAAAGATAAACAGATATGGTTTAATATATGATAAAATAGATGTCAATGGGATATTAAAACTTTTTTTAATGCTGTACTTACAAATGTAAAGCCTGAGTAAGTCAGTCTCAAAAAGATATTTATGTCCTCATTCGCTGTCCTCTGGTTTTAGGGCTTTTTGTTTTGTTTTAAACATTTGTCATCCTGTATTGCATTTTCTCTCATTGTTTGTTAAAGTTCTCACAACGGACACAACCCTGTACATTTGGATAAAGCTGATGCTACAGGATGCAATGGAAACCCGTAAATGCCATGTGGTGCCAGCTGGACCGAAACTGACTTCTCCGGCACATTCTCTGGAGTTGAGGAACAACACTCCCGGTGTCTACAGCAAAAGAGATTTGTATTCATAATACTGAACTTGCCTCTTATGAGAAGGCATCCATGTGTTTCTTAGGGCTGAGTTAAGCTCTTTGTAGTCAATAGACTATTATTGCCACAGTGTTGGGTGCTATTCTCGGGTCTACAGTGGTTCACAATGTCTACCATGTAGTTACTTTCAAGCCTCATTCAGATAATTTTGTTAAGAGCTATGTACACCCTAGAGATGTTCTACCATCTTCTCCCAATACTGCTCTGTAAAGTATAAGTTATTTTGTCCCATCAGTTGTACTAGTTTTCATATGGCTATTGTCTGAGCAAATCTTTCAGAGGTGGTGCTCCATAACAGGAGGGGCCTGGACCTGTTGCTTTTAAAGAAAGGGAGTCTTTGTGCTACACTCAGGGGAAAATGTTACTTCTATGCTGACCATACTGGATTGGTTAGAAGATCCATGACCAAGCTTAGAGAGAGGTTAAGACAGAGACAAAGCTGTTCGAATCACAACAAGGATGGTTCAACGGATGGGTTAATAAGTCTCCCTGGTTTACAACTCTATTGTCTTCTTTGATGGGTCCCTTGATTATCCTCCTTCTGATTCTCCTGTTTGGGCCCTGCATCTTAAATCGCCTAAAAGACAGGCTGTCAGTCATTCAGGCCCTAGTACTGACCCATCAGTATCACATGTTACCACAACAATTGCTTTGAGTAAAAGATTTAACTCATTAACAAAAAAGAAAAAGGGGGAAATGAAAGACCCCACAGACCCCCTCCTCAAAACCCGCAGCTAGCATGCTCCCGGGGGAATGTCCTGTTTGTTTTAAACAAATCTCCGGATCAGCAGCCAGCCTGCTCCCGTAAGAACATCCCAGGTGCCTGGGAGAGCAGGAGATAGAGATAGGAAGACTGCAAGGCAAGATGTCAATAAGATAGGATGTCAACAAAGCAGGTTAGTTATAAGATAGGAACAGGATGACTGTTGCCAGGCATCCATGCTGAGAGAGGAAACCTTTCATGCCCCCCGCCGCATTCCGATAACCACGCTTTTGCTTCTGTAAACTTGCTTCTTGCTGACACCCATGCTAAGAGGGGAAACCATTCATGCCCCCGCCTCATTCCGGTCGATCGATAACCACGCTTTTGCTTCTGTAAACTTGCTTTTTGCTCTTCCCTATAAAAAGCCCGTCCTCCAGTTGGCAGGCGCAAGTCCTCCGAAAGACTTGTTGCCCGCAGGTACCTGTGTTTACTCAATAAACCTCTTGCTAATTGCATCCTGTGGCCTGGTCTCGGAGTGTCCTGGTTCTGGGGTCTTCATCAGAGAGGAAAGGTCCTCTCTGAGGGTCTTTCAGCTGACATGGGTCCTGGAACGAAGCTCAGGTTCTCCGGAAGAGCAGCAAGCAATCATGTCTTAATAATTTTGTTTGTATAAGAAATGTTCGTTATTTAATTTGACACGGGAGCCGGGTGTGTGGAGGTCAGAGGCCAGCTTCCAGGAGTTATTTGTCTCCTTCTACAGTAGGATCCAGATATCAGACTCAGGACTTTACATACTCTTATGGTTTTATGATGATCCATCCAATACTTTTAACTTTTTTTTTTAAAAGATCAACCTTTGTTATGGTTAGAATGAAAACATCCCCATAGGCTCATAGGGAGTGACACTCTTAGGAGGTGTGGACTTGCTGGAGGAAGTTTCTTGTGGGTGCAGTTTGAGATTTCAGAAGCTCAAGCCAGGCCCAGTGACTTTCACTTCCTGCGTTCTGTAGACCTGGATGTAGAACTCTTGACTCCTTTTCCAGCACCATGTCTGCCTGCATACCACCATGCTTCCTGCCATGGTGATAATGAACTAAACTTCCGGACTGCAAGCCAGCCCCAGTTAAACGTTTTCCTTTGTAAGAGTTGCTATGGTCGTGGTGCCTCTTCACAGTAACAGAAACCCAAACTAAGACATGTTCTTATAATGTGATATTCTTTGGGGGGGAGGGGCTTAAAGACAGAATTTCTCTGTAGCTTTTTTTAAAAAAATATTTATCTATTTATTTATTATGTATACAATATTCTGTCTGTATATATGTCTGCAGGCCAGAAGAGGGCACCAGACCCCATTACAGATGGTTGTGAGCCACTATGTGGTTGCCGGGAATTGAACTCAGGACCTTTGGTAGAGCAGGCAATTCTCTTAACCTCTGAGACATCTCTCCAGCCCCTTCTCTGTAGCTTTGAAGCCTGTCCTGGAACGTGCTCTGTAGATCAGATTGGTCTGAAACTCACAGAGATCCACCTGCCTCTGCCTCCTGAATGCTGGGATTAAAAGTGTGTGCCTCCACACCTGTCTCATAATGTAATATTCTTAAATATTTAAAACAAGCAAATTCCCCTTTTGTAAAGCCATACACATCTCTGCAAAAATCTTCTGTGGGAAGAATTGTCTTTTTTGTTGTCTTGGTTTACATTCCACCCTGGTGGGAGTGCCTCTTAAACCATTCAAAAGGTACTCGCCTTCACCTGGCAGACTGTAAAGAGAGAAGGAAGGAGAACAAAGGAACCACATCCCGGCTTGCCAGAACCTCCCAGGTGTGCCTCACTTCTGATTGCTTTGACACTTTACCTTGGCAAATGGGAGCTTGTAACATTTCCATAACAAACAATATGACTGATTATTTCGCAACCACATAAAGGGAATTGAAATGATCTCCCAAACTCCACAAAACCCCAATCTGTTAAAAGGATTATCTTTTCTTTCAGAAGTATACACACACAGACACACACACACACAGGCATCATCAGAGGACTGTGTCTGTGTGCTTATGCTGGGATGGCATTCACAGAAAAATCTCGTAAATATATCCACTTGTGTTATCTGCTTATATAATCATCCTTGCCCAGGCTAGCCCTGAACTCATGGCCTCAAAGATCCCTCTGAGCCAACTCGCCTACATCCAGCTTTTTATGAAGAGGTGGAACCAGTTGTGTGAACATCAAAGACCTGTCATCTGGACCATTGCAAGGATAGTGCTTGTACTGGGTACGTTTCACCCAGCTAAATGCTCCTTTTAGTTACTTGACCAAATCCACATCCACATAATAATAGTTCCCTGTGACAGCTGAAGGTTTGGGAGGCAACAAGACGGCTCAGCAGCTGAAAGTGCTTGCCACATAAACCGGACAACCCGACCAGGAACCCACCATGGAAGAACAGAAAGGACTCTTGAAAGTTACTCCTGAAAGTTACTCTCTGACGTTCATGTTAGCACATGACAACATGCACATGCCTACACACAACAATAATAACAATAGTAGTAGTTGTCGTAATCGTAATCATAGTAAACTAAATCAAAGGTTTTAGATAAAGGATAGAGGACAGAGGAGAACAAAAACAAGAACAAGCTATTTAGTAGAAATACCATTTATCAAAATGCCTCACAAATAGATGACTGGTTACAAACGTGAAGATCTGAGGTGCGGTTGAGAAACGAAGCTTGCTTACTGTACTGCTGCTTTTTGTTGGTCTGAGGTTTATTTTTTTGCTTTGCTTTTGTCAATTTGACACATGCGAGGGCCGTCTGGAAGGAGGGAACCTCAGTTGAAACAATGTCTCCAACAGATTGTTTTGTGGGGAAGTCTTCAGGGCATTTTCTTGATTAAAGGTTGATGTGGGAGGACACAGTTCACTCTAGGTGGTGCCCCCCAGGCAGATGTTCCTAGGTGGTATAAGACAGCACTCTGGCCAGCTGTGGTGGTTATGACTTTAATCCCAGCACTCGGGAGGCAGAGGCAGGTGTATCTCGAGTTTGGAGCCATTCTGACCTACAGAGTGAGTTCTAGGACAGCCAGGACTATTACACAGAGAAACCCTGTCTTGGGCAAGGGGCTGAGGCAGGGGAGGGGGTGTGCTCCAGGTTCTCCCAACATCCCTCAGCCCCTACCTTTTGCAGGGTATGGCTGTCATAGCTGGCCCTCTATCTTGAACTCTCCAGCCCAGCGGCTGAGCTGCCCTTCCTCCAGAGACTTTTCCTACATAATGTGCCCCTTTTTTGAACCTTTGGCCTGCTGGCTGCCATACCTGGTTCCCCTCTTTCCCCTGTCTCTTTCCCTCCCCACTCCACATGGCCCAGCTCAGTCTGGTCCTGTCCACTCTGGACTCTCCCAGATGTCCCTGCCTCTGACTGTGTTCTCCCACAGGTCTTCACCATACCTAGGAACAGCCACATTCTCTCCTTTCCTCTTTAGTTCCTTAAATAGTGCTCTCTAGAAGGGTGGGGTGCCTCCTCTTGCTACTGCGCTGATGAGGTCCAGGCTGGATTGCAATTACGTGCACGATAATAAACCTTGCTTTTTGCATTTCAGCGAGTCGGTCTCCCTGGTGGTCTTTTGGGGACCCCATGGACTGGGCACGACAGTTCCTTTTTTCACTCTCCTCCCCAGGTTACTTTGGGTAACGGTGTTTATCACAGCAACAGAAAAGGAGCCAGGACCTTGGTTTTGAACCCCACCACCACAAAGAAAAAAAAAAAACTCAAGAAATCTTGCTTTCTGTTCTAGGAATGCCAGGAATGCCCAGAAAGGCTGAGCCAGCAGCTGGGCTGCATGCAGGTAGCGCTGTCATGTCTTCTGCAACAAGTTTGTGTATTAAAATTTAGCCTTTTTCTTCCCCATCTGTGTAGTCCTGGCTGTCCTGGAACTCATTTTGTAATCCAGGCTGGCCTCGAACTCCCAGAGATTCACCTACCGCTGTCCCGGCTGGGATTAAAGCCCTGTGCCGTCACAGTTGCCCCCAGTTTATACTTCTTAGGTTCAGCTGAAAAAACTTAAATTTGCACGTTACATGAATTGCCTTAAGGGACAACATGAAGACTCTAAGGAAACCTACTTGTTTTATTCGTTAGGAAAGTCAGTCTTCGAAAATGTCAGAAACACAGAAAACCAAAATGCTGTTTGGAGGGAATCTGCTGCTCCACCAATAGGATGCAGGAGGCCTGGGAGCTGACTTCATACTGGGATCTCTGTCTCACAGGAAACCATAGCACAGACTGAAGCTCTTAGCACATGCGGACAGGATTCTCCCCCACCACAAACATTTCAGAAACACACGCCTAAGCCAGCCTTGGCCAGGAGCCAAGATAATTCAATAATCCACCCAGACAGCTGAGGAGGGAAAGCTGGGTCAGAGATAAGCAGTGGCTGAACGTTCCAAGTCCATCTACCACCTGACAAGCTCCAGGCACGAGCTGTGAGCGACAGGTGTGCCCACAGTGCTTGCCTGAGCTTTACGGATGCCATGATCTAGCCTCCGAGACTGGTGCTCCCCTGGCACTAAACATTTGCCAAAGAGAATAAATTTCCTAAATTCATGCATGGTTGCTGAAACAAAATCCTCAACGGTTTTTCTATTTGCTTTTTTTTAAAAAAAAAAAAACCATAATTTTACATCTCTACTGGGTTTTCATTTCACTCTCTCAATAAAGATTTATTGAGTGCCTCCTGTGGCAGGGTCTTCCCTATGGTTGAGCCAAATAAAACACAGATGCTCACACTGGCCTTGCTCTGTTTTCTGAGTCAACTAATTCCCCAAGGAGTCCTGGTTTAGAGTCGTATTCTGTGGCTATTCCCAGCTGTAGGGGAGCAAAAGTGTCGTAGCTTACCGATGACAGATGGAAGTGACAGCTTGGGTTAAAAACTGAAGAAAGCCAAGTGTCTGGACCAACAGGAGAGAAAAGTCAAGTTTCTGTAACGACACACGTCTAAGCTCCGGAGTAGGATAAAAATCTAATTGACATGAAGCATTTCCATGTTGCCACAATACTAATAGATTTGAGAATTAAAATATTATGCTTGTTAAGTAGATTAACACCCTCTGTGTAGTCCTGGCTTCTGCAGTAGCCGGCACATTTTCCTTCGCAAGGGACAGAAACCCAACTCAAAACAGCGTGAGACCGTTTATCGGTTTGTGTCATTGGTGTGTGCAAGGTGGGGCTGGTTTCAAGATGAGAGTTAATGTCTCTGATGGGTTTGTAAGATTTTTCTCTCAGTTTAAGTTTGTGGTGGTTGTTTGTGAGATTTCGTTGTTGTTATTGTTGTTGTTTTTTTCAAGACAGGGTTTCGCTGTAGCTTTTTGAGTCTGTCCTGGAGTTCACTGTCTAGACCAGATTGGCCTTGAACTCACAGAGATCTGCCTGTCTCTGCCTCCGGAGTTCTCGGATTAAAGACGTGCACCACCCATTGTTGGTTAGTTTTAGAATATGGTTTCACTAAGCACCTGGAGTGGGCTTTGAACCACAGTGCCTCAGCCTTGGAGTGCTGGGCTGTTGAGCAGCACAAAGCAGGTAATTGAGGTGGTGGTGATGGTGGCTGTTGTTTGTCCGGGTCCCAGTGTTCTACAGCCGGGTCTCTTCTCCACAGGTGGACTTTCCCCACAGTGCTGGGGTGTAGGGTAGAAGGTCGGAGTCTACTTCCAGGTTTGAAAACTCACCAAAGCCCACCAGTCCTTAGCAAATCCACCAATACCTAAACTTGCCTTGAAATCCCATAAGCCCTAAACCCTGCAAATCTCCACCCTGGAAAACCTCATCCCCAAGAAGCGGTTCTACTTGCCCAAGCAGAGGAAGCCACCCTCTTGAGTCTCTTCCTGATAAATCTCTTGTGTGAGGTTTATTGTACAGTGTGACTTTGTGGTATTCCTTGGCTCCTGACAGTCAGAATACCTTTCCCTTCAGAGCTGCAACCCTTCCATTGGGGAAGATTTTCCCTCAGAGCAGTAACACATGTGGGAGGGGGAGGGGCGGCAGAGGTGGAGGCGGGTGGGGGGGGACGTAGGGGGGACATGCTTTAGGTTATGTCTGTTCCTCCTCCCAAGGAACAGAAGGGAAAGCAGTTTCTCCCCAGGGACTCTAACTGTCCAGTTTACATACATACCCTGGCCTGGAATGATTAGGAAAGCTGGAAAGATGTTAGAAAAGCCTGAAGCATCAGGGGCCCACTCGTGAACATGATCCCTGTTTACTTGTCCACCCTAGAATTGCAAAACTGTTGCTGTGGAGGACAGATTCCCCAAAGGAAAAAGAGATCAGCCTAGGAAAACAAAAGACACAACAGAAGATTCCATTCCAAATCTTAAACCTGCCCTTCCCTTTTGTTTGAGCCAGGGTCCGCTGAATTATCGAGTAACATGGCTGCACTTCTAGCGTCTTCTGTCGTCTACGCAGAAATAGCTGGGATGCAGCTCAGAGTTCTTTTCTTTTTTAAATTTTTAAAAGATTTATTTATTTGTTATGCATACAGTGTTCTGTCTGCACATATGCCTGCAGGCCAGAAGAGGGCACCAGATCTCATTACAGATGGTTGTGAGCCATCATGTGGTTGCTGGGAATTGAACTCATGACCTCTAGGAAGAACAGCCAGTGTTCTTAACTGCTGAGCCATCTCTCTAGGCTCCAGCCTGAAGTTCTGACTCAAGGTCACAGTTGCTGCTGGTCCAGCGTCTTGGTGACCTTCTTTCTGCTTGAGATCCTCTTTTTCAAATGAGTAGCATCCCAGCTACCTACAGGCAAATGTGTTCGCATCTTTTGGGAACATGTGGAACTCTCACACTGATTAACTTCGACCTTTTGGACAAGTTTTTTAACCATAGGAGCAGTTTCTTTCTTGTATAAACCAGGAATCACTGTGCTGACTCCAAATGTCCATGGCAGAAACTAAGGGAGTTATGCATCACACACCTAGCAAAGTTCCCAGTCTATGGTGCGCAACATGCTAACATTCGAATGCATTTAAGCTGCTTCAGAAATAGTCAAAGGAGAAAATCATCCCCATGGCTATAAAGGAATGAAATTATGTGATTATATTAGATTTTGAAGATTATGTACTTTACCGATGAGGATGAGTTAGCCGTGAAAAATCCTAAACGTTAGTAAATGGAATCCAGCTTAGCATTAAACTACAGCTGCACAGCTGTGCTGGTCACCTTTGTCGCAGCTGTAACTAGACACCTGACGGGAGCAATTAGGGAGGAAGGGTGTACTTTGGCCAACAGTTTCAGGGCCGTTTCACAGGGTCAGAAAGTCCTGGGGCCTGAGGGTGAGGTGTGCCTCAGTTAAGAAGCACAGCAAGGGGTTCACTCCTGTTCTCTCTCTTTTCTTTCTCATGGAGGTGTATTTTTGTGTGTTTGTGTGTGAGAGTGCACACGCATGCACACGCAAGCACACAGGTGTGCGTGGTCTGTGTGTGTATGGATGCAATAGTGTATACATGTGGGGATGTGTCTATGTATAGAGGCCGGAGAGGCTGTTAGGTCTTCTCTATCTCTCTCCCCTTATTCTCTCGAGACAGAGGTGTTTTGTTTTGTTTTGTTTTTGTTTTTTTGGTGTTTTTTTTTTGGTTTTTCGAGACAGAGGTTTTTATTTGTCAGTTAAGGCCAAGCAAGTCCCAGCAATCCTCCAGTCCCTGCCCGCTCTCTACCCTGCCCATCTCTAGCACCAGGGCTGTAGATGTGTGTGGTCACAACTAGTTTTCACGATGTAGACCAGGCTGACTTTGAACTCACAGACAACAAACAGCCTGCCTCAGCCTCTGGAGGGCTGGGATCAAAGGTGTGGCCCACCGCCCTTGGATTTTTGTTTTTCTTTTGGGTACTGAGGATCAAAACTCAGGTCCACATGCTTGAACAGCAAGTGCTTCCACCACATCTCCCAGCTCCAGACTGTTTATGTATCGGTGAAAACAAGGGAAAAAAAATCCCATTAATGACAGCAAAAGATACAGATGTTCCATGGCTATCTCTGGGGATTTTGCTGTCATTTTAACTTTTAGGAAGTCCACAAAAAGGGGCAACTTTGATTCATCCAAACCTTATAAGCACACTATAGGCAAGGTGAATTAAAATGTCCCAGTAAATAGGGGGTAGGGGCGGGGGAGCTTTCCACAGGCCAAGCAAGCCAAAGGAGAACCTAGCGATATGTCCGGTGAGGCTTAACAGATGTCTATGCTTTTGGCTCAGTGGGATCCAGACTAAGAAAATAATCAAGGCTGAGAACAAAGATGTGTGTGTGCAGTGAAGAAAAACTGCACCTGGCCTCCACCGATGACAAGCAGCCTCGTTGTGAAGGAAGAAATGGCTTTTTTCTTTCTCCCCGTTCTCTTTTCTTTGTCTTAAGTTAATCTTTAAAATGCATTGTTATTATGCTTCTACTTAGTGTCTGTGTATGTATGTGTGTGTGTATACATGTGAGGATTTTTAGAAGACAACTTTCAGAGCCCCGTTCTCTTCTTCTACCACATGGGTCCTAGGAATTGAACTCTGTTCTTTGGACTTAGTGGCAAGCACCTTTTGCCAGCTGAGTCCACTTATCAGCCCAGCCCCCTGTTGTTGTTTTTTTTTTTTTTTTGGGTTTTTCGAGACAGGGTTTCTCTGTGGCTTTGGAGCCTGTCCTGGAACTAGCTCTGTAGACCAGGCTGGTCTCGAACTCACAGAGATCCGCCTGCCTCTGCCTCCCAAGTGCTGGGATTAAAGGCGTGCGCCACCATCGCCCGGCCTCCAGCCCTCTGTTTTTAAAAGAAAGAATCTGCTTTCTTTTTCTTTGCCCTCCCCTTTTTCTCTTCTTCCTCCTCCCCTTTACTTTTTCTCTCTTTAATTTTCATCGTTTCTTATTTTGTCTCTCACAGATAGGAGCTGGGTCCCTGACTCAAGCCTGTAATCCCAGTGCTCGGGAAGCTAAAACAGGAGGACTGGCCTCAAGTTTGAGGCTAGCCTAGGCTACACAGTTCCAGGCCAGCATGTACTGCAGTGTGAACCCTGTTTTGAGAGAGGAGTGGAAGAAGGGAGGGACACACAGAGAGACAGACAGCCAAAGAAATAAGAGAGAGCGAGCACTTTCCGGCATGTCTAAACTGATAAATTGGGAAAAGATAATGCACGTACTTCTGATTAATGAGTTTTATGGTTGGGCTTTGAAGCCCCAAATGGAGGGAGGTTCTTGATATGTGAAGGGTGTGTGTGTGTGTTGTGATGAGGGTGTGTCTCAAGCTGAGGAGTTGGACCCATCTCATGGGTACCATATCATGGTAGGAGCCAAGAGCTTATGCCCCCTGTGGTGGAGAAGGCTTAGCGAACTGGAAGGCAAGCCATGTCTCTGATTTCTTTTTCTGCCCGTGATTAAATTCTAGTTTGCAGAGTGTCAGTGAAGACCCGCAGCCCAGAAAACACAGCTTGAGTCCGTGAAGGACAGAGGGGGACACAGGGCTGCCCTCGGGACCTCGTGTCTGTGGGATGGACCTGGAGCCGAGGAGAACTTGAATCTCACCACCTTTCAGGAGTCCGGTTCTCACAACTGTGGGACAGATTGGGGCTTTGAAAAACAAGGATTTTTCACAGCACTAAAGAAAAGTAACCAAGAAGGCAATGGGATCTGGGGCCTTCAGATATGTCTGCTTAGTAGGACACAAACACAGCTGCCTTCAGAAAGTCCCGAAATTCCAGACACTTAGAGCCCTTTCTTCCCTTAAAAATGAAGTATTATTTACATTACATTTATTTATTTTGCGTTTGCACACATGTGTGGAGACATGTGCGTGCCGCGGCATGTGTGTGGCCGTCGGAAGCTAACCTGTGGGAAGAAGCTGGTTCTCTTCTTCCACCCTAAGGATCCAGGGGATAGAATTCAGGTCACAAACACCTTTATCTCTTGTCCTGGTTATTTTATTTTTTTATTTTTTGTTAGCTTGATACAAGCTAGAGTCATTGAGAAGAAGGAAGCTCAATTGGGAAAATACCCCCATCAGACTGGCCTGTGAGAGGGTCCAGCTCACTGCGGGTGGTGCCATCCCTGGGCTTCTATAAGAAAGCAGGCTGAGGGCTGGAGAAATGGCTCAGAGATTAAGAGCACTGACTGCTCTTCCAGAGGTCCTGAGTTCAATTCCCAGCAACCACATGGTGGCTCACAGCCATCTATAATGAGATCTGGTGCCCTCTTCTGGCATGCAAGCACACATGGAAGGAATGTTGTATACATGATAAATAAATAAATCTTTAAAAAAAAAAAAGAAAGCAGGCTGAGTGGGCTGGAACGTAGTGTTGCACGTCTTTAAGTCCAGCACTTGGGAGTCAGAGGCAGGGGGATATCTATGAGTTCAAGGCCAGCCTGAACTCCAGAGTGAGTTCCACACCTGTGTACCCTGACACTCTCTCACACACACATGCACACACACACACACACACACACACACACACAATTTGTCATTTATCTATCACTTATATCATCTATATCTATCTATCATCTATCTAATAATTTTTTTCCTTTTAGTAGATCTAAAGGCTGTCCAACTACAAGTCCATGCCGTATGATTGACAAGATCAAGGTCTCTATGCAGCAGGAATGAGGTTTCGGCCATTTTGCTTCGGACATGACAAGCAAGATCAAGCACTCACGACAGACTTTGTCTCAGCTGTGATATCAGGCCTCCTTTGTCTGCAGCATGGTGGCATGGTGGCATCTTCTGTGTTAAAACAGCCATCTTCAGATGGGAATGTCTCTGAGACGGGGGAGCCAGGCATACAGGACGGGCACCTGTATTTGGTACCAGGGGTGAGACTCAGCAAGCAGGACCAGTCATTGAAGTGAGTATCTTAGGGGATTCATAACATACTAGGAAAGGAGGACTCAGAGACCAGGTTCTGAGCATACTGACAATCTGACTGAGGATCTGTGAGTGGGAGGCAGTTCTGTGCCGAGATTATAATTCGGAATGCCTTAGTTGGGTCTTTCTGAGGTATTCTCGCTGTCTAGGTGGCTCCACAATTTGCAGGCACACATGAATGACCCGCCTTGTCTTCTAAGTAGCTCCAACAACATCCCCCATGCCTGGCTTCAACATCAGGCTTTTGTTTTTTTTCAAAGCTGGGAATTAAACCCTGAGTCTCGAGCATACTAGGCCCGTGTTCCACCACCGAGTTACAACCCCACTCAGCACTCTTACACTTTGAAGAGAATTTACACTATTGCTTTTGTTTATTTATTTATTACGAGTCTATATCCTTGTGCAATGCAAACGCTTGTGGTCGCCCAAGGAAATCAGACGGAAACGTCAGATCCCTGGGAGCTGAAGTTATAAGCCATAGTGAGCCTCTTGATGTGGTTTCTGCCAACCAACCTCAGGTCCTCCGCAAGAGCAGCAACCACTGAGCCATCTCTCCAGCTCCTGCACGATTGCTGTGAAATTCTAGAGTTCTCACATTGGACATGGGAGCAACTTTAAATTTCATCTTAGGAAACACACACCCCATGTTCAGATCTTGTTGCTGAGTACCTTCCACGGTTTTGAGCCGGATCAGGACAGAACCCGGGATTCTGGATCCTCTTTATCCTATGTTCAGAACACATCAAGAACCTAAAAGCTGGGCATAGTGGCTCAGGCTTGTAAGCTCAGGCACTAGGGAAGCTGAGGCATGGATGTTACTGCTATTTCAGCGTCCCTGTGAACTATGTTGTAAATTCAGCCTGGGTTACAGACTGAGAAAACAAACAAAAACAAACAGACAAATTAAGCTGAAATTTGTCCTTTTGTCTAAGACAAGGTAGTCTGAGTTTAACCATGACCACAAAAAACCCTCAGGCAACCTGGGACCTTCTGTTTTCCAAGTCAAACCTGCTGGAGCCGTAGGGGTCTAAGTCTCCAGCTTTCTCTCCAGGAAAACTCAAAGGGGTTCTGTTTTTCCTAGTAAGAATGGTCTGCCTTGCTCCTGGGAAGAAAGAGTGGCAGGGCCGGGCGATGGTGGCGCACGCCTTTAATCCCAGAACTCGGGAGGCAGAGGCAGGCGGATCTCTGTGAGTTCAAGACCAGCCTGGTCTACAGAGCTAGTTCCAGGACAGGCTCCAAAGCCACAGAGAAACCCTGTCTCGAAAAAGCAAAATAAAAAAAAAAATAAAAAATAAAAATAAAAAAAAAAAAAATTAAAAAAAAATAAAAAAAAAAAAGAAAGAGTGGCAGGTCCCTATGCTTTTTATTTAAACAGGCCGAGACCATACTGTTGTCTTGGAGGGCTTTTTGTGTGGGAGGTGGAGAAACTTCAAAGTGGGTGTGGCTGGTGCAAATGCTGGCTGCCTTCCCCTGGTCATTTTCATGTGAGGTATTGCTTTTGTTTCCCTCCAGGCAACTATTGGGCTGTTTGAGAAACTCCGAAGTCCCTAGGGGTCACGGCCCAGCCACCTAGGAAGGACTGATGCAGGCTTCCAGATTCCAGGCAATCCTGTGTGTTCCAGGCATTCAGCTGCAGGTGTGGCTGTTCCTAAACGAGTGATCATCTATCTTTTTTTTTTTTTCCTTTTTCCGTTTCTTGGTTTTTCTGGACAGGGTCTCACTATGAAGCTCTGGCTGTTCTGGAACTCGCTTTGTAGACTAGGCTGGCCTCAATCTCAGAGATCCGCCTGCCTACTGAGGACTGGGACTAAAGGTATCACCACTACTCCGGGCATGACTAGGTGTCCCGTAAACATCAGTGAAGATGCCAGATTCAACAAATTCCTATTGCTGTTTTGATAAAAGGGCAGCCCAAGGATTATGAGCACGTTTGGATTTTCAGCATTCAACTTCGCAATATCTTTACTATTCTAGTTCTGAAAAATTAATACTGCAGATTCTTGGGGGAAACCCAAAAACAACAGCAGTAGAGTGCTCCATGAGAGTGCGCTGAGACTCGAACCCAGGGCTTCATGTGTGTTAATCATATTGAATCCTTTACTGAGTCATATCCCAAGCCCTGTAGAATAGTTTGTGGAGCTTTTTAAAGCCTTGTTTGGAAAGACTTGTACCTGAAATAACCGTATTTGTCACCACAAAGCCTAGGTCCACTCCTGGGAGCCAGCAGTGGTGGTGCCTGCCCGTCATCCTACCATTTGGGAGGTGGGCACAGAAGGATCAGGAGCTCCAGGCTAGTTAGTGTGTGTGTGTGTGTGTGTGTGTGTGTGTGTGGTGTGATGTGTGTGTGCATGTATGCATGTGTGTTATTCACCTTCTAGCCTCCAAACGTTTGAGAGAGAAAAGAATTAAAATAAGTGATTGTTAGGAAATTAGCATAGGACTTTGCAAAGTACCTGGCTGTTTCCCTTTTGTCTTGGTTCGACTTTGTGGGGTGCTTGGAACCTCTGAAGTCGGCATTACACAAGGCAAGTATCAGGGCCGAGTTTATAGAGCTTGGAAATGCAGATCTTAGATACTTGGCAGAGAACAAGGGATCTGTCAGATTCTTAGGATTACAAACTCCCAGGTTCATGGGAGTTCCCTCTCCACCGCCCTTTTGGTTTGAGGATTAAACCAGCAAATCTATAATGAATCAGCCAAAGACTCTTTTCTAAAATAAAAAAAAGTTTCATATTTGGGTTACTTAAAAAGCCTCATAAAAACTCAGCTGTGGTTAACTCAATAGACCCAAATAAATGACTTCATAGTTCTTGATGTCAATGACAGTATTTTCAATCACATCTGGACTTCTGCTGGTGTAACTTTACCCAGCACACACTGCTGGGGGTGGGGGTTGTGAGCAGTGCAGCCTGCCAGTCTCAGGACATGAAATTCTTGACTTTTCCTATGGGAACTACAGGGCTGCACCACCAAGGCGGGCTGATATCTCACTCTCTGGAAGTAAAGCAATGAAAAGAGTTGCTTTTTTTTTCAAACAAATACTGAAGAATAGCCCAAACCCACTGGTATTAATTCCCCTACACTCCTCAGTGTGTACACGGACATGACTCCACTTAAGACTAGCCCTTCCTCTACTTACGGGGAGGCCCATTCGTGGGTGGGAATTTTTCCTACAGGCAGAGTTGGTAGAGAAAGCAGTGTTGTGTGAAATGTGAGCTCCGAGGTATTCTCCTCCATCTGTCCAACTCTTCTACCTATTGCTTGGGCCTAAGATCAGGTAGGAATGTAAGGAAGGTGCTGTCTCCTGTGCCACTCCGTGGAGGGTCACACCCGCTTCTATCGGATGCGGTTCTTCTCAGGTGAAAGAGACAGCGGCAAGGCCAGCTGAGCATCTGGGCTGAGAATAGTTGTGGTGGACAAGGCTTTGTAAATGGAGTTTGTACTTTGGTTCCTGGTGCCCAGACCCGAATAATCATTCAGAAACTATACTAATTATTTGGCCAGTGGCTCAGGCATATTTCTAGCTAGTTCTTACACCTTACATTGACCCATTTCTATTAATCTGTGTATCACCATAAGCCTGCGGCTTACCGGTAAGGTTCTGGCATTTTTTTTTTCCTTTGACAACTACTATCTCTGCTTGGATTTCCCCCCTTGCTATATTCTGCCCTGCCATAGGCCAAAGCAGCTTCTTTATTAACCAATTGGGTAATAAAATATATTCACAGCATAAAGATGAGAATCCCACACCCAGGCTTTGTTGAGAAAACAGCTTGCATTCCTCATGGAAGAAGTGTCTGGTATATGGACCATTCTGGGTGCCTGATTGAACAAGACTGACCATCACCAGACCTCCAGGACAGTTAGCAAGGTGACCCGGCAGACCACAATCTACCTCCCACACTGAACAGCCTCTAGTTATTGCTGACACTGGCTTCCACGGCCAGTCCAATGGCGAGCCTCTTCCTCAGTGCCTGGGTATGATGTTTCCTCTTTTCTTCCTATTCTCTGGCAGATTCTCTTTTTTAAAGATGGTTTTGTTTGTTTATTTTATGCACACGTGTGTGCTTGCATGAAGTGATATGCTCAGTGTGCATACAATGCCTGAGGAAGCCAGGAGAGTACCCCAGATCCCTGCAACTGAAGTTACCACTATTATGAGCTGTCACATACGTGCTAGGGATCAAACTCAGGTCCTCTGAAAGAGCAGCCAGTGCTCTTAACTGCTGAGCCATCTCTCCGGACCCTCTAGTGATTTCTTAATTTGGTCTGGGGGTGGTCATAGGGTACTTACTATAAATGCTTACGTGAATTTTCATCTTTACCTACACCAGCGGCTTTGCAACTCCAAGTGTGCAGAAAATGGAATGCTTGGCCTAAAGCCAGGAATGACTCAGATGTAGCTCACTGGGTGAGGCTTTCGAGGTACAAGGAAGATATTCAGGAAGCGTGGTGTGGGCAAAAAGCATGAAGATCACACATTTGTCCTTTGATACTTTTTTTTTGATTAAATGTCCTTAGAGAGAATGGAACTGATAGCTTATAGTTAATTAAAAAAGAAAAAGACAAAACTACAAATGTCTTTAGGAGTCGTGCCTCTAGATTCTATATGGAAAATGAAGGAAAACTTGGAAAAACGAGGGTACTGTACTTAATGGAAACATGTGGTTTCTACGTGGAATAATAATGCCTGAGTGTTTCCTTTATTCCAGGCATCCTCACTGGGGTGTTTGAGTTCTGTCCCTAAACACCTCGCCTCTTGGCAGCATCTCTGTAGCTTTGGAACTTGTCCTGGTACTCACAGTAGATCAGACTGGCCTCGAACTCACAGAAATCCCGCCTGCATCTGCCTCCTGAGTGCTGGGATTAAAGGTGCATGCCTTTAATCTACCACCTGACAATAAAGTTTCTCTTTGCACCTTTATGCGCATTCTGGAGATCAAAGCTAGGTTTCCAGGCTTTTGAGAGATGTGCCTTTACCCTCTAGGAGGCCACCTCGTCAGCCAACGACTTTTATAAAATCACCTTTATTTCCTCGCTTTCATGAAGTTTCTGTCTCCAGATGTGGTTACATGGGAATCAGAGCTTTAGCATATTAATTATAGATACATAAATATTCAGCATATAACATAGGGAATAAAAAATGGTATCGAGATGGCTCAGAGACTAAGAGCACTGGCTGCTCTTCATAGGTCCTGAGTTCAACTCCCAGCAACCACATGGTGGCTCACGACCATCTGTAATGGGATCTGGTGCCCTCTTCTGACATGAAAGCAGAACACTGTATATACATAATAAATAAATCTCTAAAAAAGGTTGATTTGATTTGATCGCCAAATACTGATGATGTTAATCATCTTTCTATATTTATGCATCTTCTTTGGAGAACTATTTTTTCAAAACGCTTGGCTGTTTTTACATTGTTGCGTTCATTCTTTCTTTTTTCTCCCCCACCCCCTTTCTTTTCCCTAAGACAGAGTTTGTCTGTGTCGCCCTGGCTGTCTTAGAACCTCCTCTGTAGACCAGACTGGCCTCTACCCCCAAGTGCTGTGATTAAAGATGTGTGTCACTACACCTGGTTCCTTTTGTTTTTTCTTAGTGAATTGCCATTTATATATTACAAATACAGTTTCCTTTGAGAAACTTGCCTGACTCCATTTTGAAGGCAGGAGCCATTCTGCTGTATTGGTAAAACTAAGTTTCTATTTACTGAGTTGCTCTCTGTTTTCTGGAACCTGACCTTCCCCAACTCATGACCTTGACTTATTTTTGAGAACACCCTGGCCCTCCCTGAACTTTCCCTAATCACATAGTGACCACATGATATTTTTTGAGAATTTTTTTTCTGTATTTCCTTATTTTTCCATTGTCTCTCTTCTGTAAAACTATTCATGATTTTACTCTGTAAAGGGGGCACAATAAAACAAATTCAGGGGTCTCTTTAATCCAATTTAGGAGGTGGTTGCTGGCCAGCTCTTGGCTGCACCCCAATAAAAAAAATCAAGTTTGCTTTGAATTGGTTCAAATTGTGGTAGTGGTCTTTGTTAGGCTGGAGCCTCCAGCTAACTCCTTGATCCAGAAAGCCCCATTCCTCTCTCTTCGAACCCTGCCCTCTCAGAGAATCTCCAACAAAGAAAAAGTGGCAAAAAGCCCAAATCTGCAGTCTTAGCAACTACAGCAGCTCCTTCCCTGATGTTGCCAGGGGCCCAAGACTCCATCTAAAGTGCTCAATTTTGACCATATTTGGGCACAAACCCACCTTGTGGAGGACACAGCATCACCCCCTTGCCTACAGGTCCCTGCTTTAGCTTGGGCATGTGACTTCTACCCCGGGATCTCTGGGGCTGGAGGTCTCGCCTGGGAGTTGCTTTCCTCAAATAAGCCTGTTCTTTTACTTTTTCAGTTCGGCTTGATCTGGCCTACCTCATTGGCAGAGAAACCTATTAATCTTATTCTTTTTTATATTTAATTTTTTATTGATTTTTATTGAGCTCTACACTCCCCTCTCTGCCTCTCCCCTCCCCTTTTCAACCCTCCCCCAAGGTCCCCATACTCCCAATTTACTCAGGAGATCTTGTCTTTTTCTATTAGTCTTATTCTTGCTCTTAAGATTAACACTTTACCAGATACACAGTTCGAAAAAATATAAATTTTATAGAGAAACCATTGAGGGGGTTTGCTAGGGTGTAGCTTGGTATGTAGAATTCATGCCCGATATGCATGAAGCTTTGCATTTGATCCCCAACACTACAAAGAACAGGTGTGGTGGCGTACATCTGTAATCCCAGTACTTAGAGGTGGAGGCACGAGGATCAGCTGCAAAATGAGTTCAAGGGCCGCATGGGATACAGGAGAGTTTGAAAAACAAAACAAAGCCAGGACAGAAAGAAACCGCTGGAATTGAATGCAGGACCTTGCGTATGCTAAGTAGTGCCTGCCTCTGAGCTATACCTCAAATTCCAGAAAACCATCCTTAATCATAAAATTTATAAAAATGCCAACTTCCACAAATATTAGAGTTACCAAAAGAACAAAGAAAACAAACTACACTGAAAAAAATTATAAAGACAGGAAATAAAAAGGAATTAATAGAACCAAGACCAGATATGACTGTCATGTGAGAAAAATGGAAGTGTGCTTGAAGTCCCATCTGGAAACAAAGTGATCCCCAGAATGGATCACAAAGCAACAGTTCAAACTGTAATGTGTATGAAAGGAAAACACTTTGGGTCACAAAGGATGAAAATAAAAGATGGACAGGAGACATCTTAGTATCAGGCAAAAATGATTCATGGGGAAAAGCTTGTAGCAAGACCAAGGACAAGGATGGCCCTTCTCAGTCTTTGTCAGCTTGTCACAAGCTAGGGTTATCTGGAGAGAAACCCCTGTTGAGAAATGCCTCCCTCAGGTTGGCCTGTGGGGCGTTTTGTTTGTTTGTTTGTTTGATTAATGATTGATATAGAGAGGCCCAGTTCATTGTAGGCAGTGCCATCCACAGGCAGAGGGTCCTTGGTTGTGTAAGGAGACAGGCTGAGCAAGCCACAGAAAGCAAGCCAGTAAACACCTCTCCTCCGTGGTCTCTGCTTCAGTTCCTGCCTCCAGGTTCCCTCTTGAGCCCCTGCCCTGGCTTCCCTCAGCGATAGAATGTGATTGGGACCTGTAAAACAAACAAACCTTTTCTTTCCCAGGTTGTTTTTTTGTCATGATCTTTATTACAACTTTAGAAACCCAACCAGGAGCTGGGCAGTCGTGGTACATGCCTTTAGTCCCAGTTCTTGGGAGGCAGAGGCAGGTGGATCACTGTGAGTTAGAGGCCAGCCTGGTCTAGAGAGCTAGTTCCAGGACAGCTAGGGCTGTTACACAGAGAAACCCTGTCTCAAAAAACAAAACCAAACAAGAAACCCAGCCAGGACAGGTACTAATAATATTAAACTGTATGATTTGTAATAATGGTATAAGGCCTATAGATACTTATATGTATATTATACATAGCAAAGTGGTCCAAGATCAGAAATAACAGCAGATAAAGAAGTAGAAACCCATACAAAATTCATTTGTATGTCTGGGTCCAAGTCAGATTAAGTAAACAAAAATGAAAAGTAAAACAGTTAAGGGTTGTGACATGGGAAGGGTATAGGGGAGTGTAGATAATGTAGGTGAAACTAGGTGATGTTTCATGTCTCCTTGATGTAAGATTCCAACAGCTGAACTAGACCATTTTAGACATGGCACTAGGAAAATAGAGCCTATGAAATTGGCGTAATGCCTTACTTAGCTATATCCCTGCAAAATGCATAACAATGGTTCATTCTCCTCTGTTTGTTATAAAATGCATTAATTATTCTGAGGGACTTGCCAATTTCTCCTAAAGCCAGTTGTTTTATTTAGTGTGTAGTACAATTTTTTAAAAAATATTTATTTATTTATTATGTATACAATGTTCTGTCTGTGTATATGTCTGCAGGCCAGAAGAGGGCGCCAGACCTTATTACAGATGGTTGTGAGCCACCATGTGGTTGCTGGGAATTGAACTCAGGACCTTTGGAAGAGCAGTCAGTGCTCTTAACCTCTGAGCCATCTCTCCAGCCCCAGTACAATTTTTTTTACACGTATCTCTCTCAGGAGCTAAATGTCACTTCTTTCTCTGTAGCTATTGCTCTTTTCGTCTTCTTGTAGCTATTCTTTGAAGACAATCTTAATTTCTATCAATTATATTATATACTTTATATTATAGTTAATATATAATTTATATTATATATTATATGTAGTGAGAAGCGGGGCCCCTTTGTTCCGGCCGCCCAGCTAGCTTATACCCGATATAATCACACAGAAACTGTATTCATTTAAACACTGCCTGGCCCATTATATCTAGCCTCTTCTTGGCCAACTCTTACATCTTGATCTAACCCATTTCTAATAATCTGTATATCACCACAAGGTCGTGGCTTACCGGGAAAGATTCTAACCAGCGTCTTCGTGGCAGCTCTCTCTGACTCTGCTTTCTTCCTCCCAGAATTCTGTTCTGTCTTCCTCGCCTACCTGAGTTCCGCCCTACAAGGCAGTTTCTTTAATAACCAATGAAAGTAACACAAATACAGAAGGACCTCCTACACCAATTATATATACATGTCTTGTTTATATTTATTATCTATTCAAGACAGGGTTTCCCTGTGTACCTCTGGATGTCCTGGAACTTGCTCTGTATGCCAGCCTGTCCTGGAACTCAGATTTGCCTGAGTGTTGGGATTAAAAGAGTATGCCACCATGCCTGGCACTATGTTCTATTTACCTGTAAGGCAAGCCTTTGCTATAACCCACCCTGGTTTGAACTCATGGATGTCCTGTCTCAGTCTCCTGAGTGCTGGGCTTACAGGTGTGTGCTAACTCGTCTGGCTCAGAGTCTTGATTTTATAGGTGCTACGAAGTCTTCGGTGTTCTTCACAAGACTGTGTAGAACTGTAATCCTTAGAGCAATAACCTTTGCTTTGCAAACATCTATTTTATATCTTTCTGCTTTGCTTTCTATGTGGGTAATAGCTTCTACTTTCAGTGCCAAAGCATAGTGTCATCTTCTCAACCACAATTTCAAAAGCAGTTAAACTGCACATAGGCAGAACAAGTAATAAAACCTGTTAATATTGTCAACCAGCCAAAAGTGATTATAAATATTCACCATGTATTTTAAAATGCAAAAGAGGAAACTTGTGGCTTAGAATCTCAGGCTGAGGATCAATCCTTGGGGTGCACGAAGTGAATGGGTGGAAGAACCAACTTGTGTAAATTGTCCTCTGACATCCACATACCCTCAGCGAAGTGAATGGGTGGAAGAACCAACTTGTGTAAATTGTCCTCTGACGTCCACATACCCTCAGCGAAGTGAATGGGTGGAAGAACCAACTTGTGTAAATTGTCCTCTGACGTCCACATACCCTCAGCGAAGTGAATGGGTGGAAGAACCAACTTGTGTAAATTGTCCTCTGACGTCCACATACCCTCAGCGAAGTGAATGGGTGGAAGAACCAACTTGTGTAAATTGTCCTCTGACATCCACATACCCTCAGTGAAGTGAATGGGTGGAAGAACCAACTTGTGTAAATTGTCCTCTGACATCCACATACCCTCAGCGAAGTGAATGGTGGAAGAACCAACTTGTGTAAATTGTCCTCTGACATCCACATACCCTCAGCGAAGTGAATGGGGGGAAGAACCAACTTGTGTAAATTGTCCTCTGACATCCACATACCCTCAGCGAAGTGAATGGGGGGAAGAACCAACTTGTGTAAATTGTCCTCTGACATCCACATACCCTCAGCGAAGTGAATGGGGGGAAGAACCAACTTGTGTAAATTGTCCTCTGAGATCCACATACCCTCAGCGAAGTGAATGGGGGGAAGAACCAACTTGTGTAAATTGTCCTCTGACATCCACATACCCTCAGCGAAGTGAATGGGGGGAAGAACCAACTTGTGTAAATTGTCCTCTGAGATCCACATACCCTCAGCGAAGTGAATGGGGGGAAGAACCAACTTGTGTAAATTGTCCTCTGACGTCCACATACCCTCAGCGAAGTGAATGGGGGGAAGAACCAACTTGTGTAAATTGTCCTCTGACATCCACATACCCTCAACGAAGTGAATGGGGGGAAGAACCAACTTGTGTAAATTGTCCTCTGAGATCCACATACCCTCAGCGAAGTGAATGGGGGGAAGAACCAACTTGTGTAAATTGTCCTCTGACATCCACATACCCTCAGCGAAGTGAATGGGGGGAAGAACCAACTTGTGTAAATTGTCCTCTGACATCCACATACCCTCAGCGAAGTGAATGGGGGGAAGAACCAACTTGTGTAAATTGTCCTCTGACATCCACATACCCTCAGCGAAGTGAATGGGGGGAAGAACCAACTTGTGTAAATTGTCCTCTGACGTCCACATACCCTCAGCGAAGTGAATGGGGGGAAGAACCAACTTGTGTAAATTGTCCTCTGACATCCACATACCCTCAACGAAGTGAATGGGGGGAAGAACCAACTTGTGTAAATTGTCCTCTGAGATCCACATACCCTCAGCGAAGTGAATGGGGGGAAGAACCAACTTGTGTAAATTGTCCTCTGACATCCACATACCCTCAGCGAAGTGAATGGGGGGAAGAACCAACTTGTGTAAATTGTCCTCTGACATCCACATACCCTCAGC
Source organism: Microtus pennsylvanicus (assembly GCF_037038515.1). Taxonomy (NCBI): domain Eukaryota; kingdom Metazoa; phylum Chordata; class Mammalia; order Rodentia; family Cricetidae; genus Microtus; species Microtus pennsylvanicus. Next base: position 28,339,301 of record NC_134582.1, read on the forward strand.
GAAGTGAATGGGGGGAAGAACCAACTTGTGTAAATTGTCCTCTGAGATCCACATACCCTCAGCGAAGTGAATGGGGGGAAGAACCAACTTGTGTAAATTGTCCTCTGACATCCACATACCCTCAGCGAAGTGAATGGGGGGAAGAACCAACTTGTGTAAATTGTCCTCTGACATCCACATACCCTCAGCGAAGTGAATGGGGGGAAGAACCAACTTGTGTAAATTGTCCTCTGACATCCACATACCCTCAGCGAAGTGAATGGGGGGAAGAACCAACTTGTGTAAATTGTCCTCTGACATCCACATACCCTCAGCGAAGTGAATGGGGGGAAGAACCAACTTGTGTAAATTGTCCTCTGAGATCCACATACCCTCAGCGAAGTGAATGGGTGGAAGAACCAACTTGTGTAAATTGTCCTCTGACATCCACATACCCTCAGCAGCATGCGTGCAACACACGCACACACACATTGGCTGCATCTGTGTGACACAAACACACAACAGACAAATAAAATATAATAAATAAGCAAAATCTACCAAGGGAACACTGACTTGCATTTGAAGTGAGTTTATTATGGCAAAGGCCTGGAAATTTATTTTATTTTATTTTTTGTTTGTTTGTTTTTTTGAGACAGGGTTACTCTGTAGCTTTCGGCCCTGTTCCGGAACTAGCTTTTGTAGATCAGTCTGGCCTCGAACTCACAGAGATCCACCTGCCTCTGCCTCCTGAATGCTGGGATTAAAGGCCTGCGCTGCCACCGCCTGACTGAGACCAGTTCTTCCTTGCAGGTACCTCTCCACTTTGCAGGGGGTCTGGCAGCCCCACCTCCATCCATTAAATGCTCCTCATCATCACTGTGAGAGACACACTATGAGCCTACATGTTTCTGACCACACACGTTAGGCTAAGATACGTGCCCTTTGCCCCTTTCTGTAGAGTCACCAACTGAACTGCTTTAATCTCAGATCCTAAAACTTAATGCAGTGTCCAAATGCCTTTACATTCGCAAGTTCGCCGCACACTCCCTTGACATTTATCCCTAAGGCCTCAGGCAGCTGCATCCTGAGTGAGCCTGCAAAGGCCTCCCTTCACACACTGGAGAAACTGTGAATGCCAATACATGGGAATATTTTCAAAAAATAATTATATTTATTCTTCATTTAGTGTGTGTGTGTGTGTGTGTGTGTGTGTGTGTGTGTGTGTATGCCTTTGCATGTATGGTGCCCATGTGGAGATTAGGGGATAACTTTTGGAAGTTAGTACTCTTCTTTACCATGTGGGTTCCAGAGTTTGAACTGAAGCCCAATTAATAAAAACTCAGAGACAGATATTGAGGTTCAACCTGAAGGTCAGGAAAGCAAAACAGTCAGTCACTGGCTCTTACCACTACCTCAATCTGACATGGCAATCCTGCCTCCAGGAATCTCAGAATGAGACTGTGTCTGAGAGCTGTCTCCTCCCGTCTTATATTCCTCTCTAGGGCTGGGGTTAAAGGCATGCACTGCCTGGTTTCTATTGCAAACTAATGTGGTCACTAGGAGTAAAAGTGTGTGCTGTCATTGCCTGGTCTGTAAGGCTGATCAGCGGGGCTGTTTTACTCTCTGATCTTCAGGCAAGCTTTATTTATTAAAATACAAATCAAGATCTACTAGTGCAACCTCTCTGAACTCAGGAGGTGTGGAGGGCCCGTATGTGAACCTGATTATTGCTAGAAGTAATTTAGAAATGAGTGTCAGGCATGGGTTTGTTTTGATCGTAGAAGACACAAATAATGAGAGCCCATTTCTCCATCCCTAACCGAGCCGATGCTCAGTTAATTATAGGATTATTCACTGGGGCTAAGTTTATATGACAATAAACGAGACTCTGCTACCAAAAGTAAAAAGAATGTGCCATGTCCTCACTCTGAAACATACCAAGTTGCACTGGGCTTTCTTTTTCATAGCTGCAGTAATGGTCTCGTCTGTCATCTATGAAATGCTATGTATGGGCAAAATTACAAGGTAGAAGTATCAACTGATGTAATAATAATATAGCCAATAAAACATAAGAAAGTTGAGGTCTGGTGTTCCCACCAATTATATAAATATGGAGGTAGATATTGGTTTTATTTCTTTAGTTTTTTTTTCAAGATTTCTTATAAGTGTGTGTGTGTGAGAGAGAGAGGGGGAGAGAGAGACAGAGAGAGACAGAGAGAGGGAGGGAGAGGGAGAGGGAGGGATCCCTTGTTGCTAAAGTTACAAGCGTTTGTGAGCAGCATGATTCGGGTGCTGGGCTCTGAACTCAGGCCCTCTGATAGAGCAGTATGCAATCTTGACTGCCAAGCTACTATCTCTCCAGCCCCTTGCTTTTTAAACAAAGTATATGGTTTAGGATTCAGTGAGATGGCTTAGCAGTTCTTATAGATGGGCGAAGCGAGCTGTTCTCATGCCTCTGCATCCTGAGTGTTTGGGACCATGTGTACACACCACTGTGCCAGGGACCCAGGGACCCAGGGACGCAGGAAAATTGATCACATACTTGGTAACAAAGCAAACTTCCACAGATATAAAAAAAAAAGTTTAGTAACTACCTGTGTCTTATCGAATCACCATGGAATAAAGTTAGAATATAACAACAATTCAACCCCCAGAAAACCTACAAACTCATGGAAACTGAACAGGTAACTACTGAACCACCCCTGGGTCAGGGAAGAAATAAAGAAAGAAATTAAAGTCTTCCTTAAATTCAATGAAAATAAAGATACAAAATACCCAATCTTATAGGACACTATGAAACCAGTGCTAAGAAAAAAGTTCATAGCGCTAAATTCACAAATTAAAAAAAGACGGAGAAAACTCACATTAGAAACTTAACAGCACAGGTAAAAGCTCTAAAGAAGAAGAAGAAGAAGAAGAAGAAGAAGAAGAAGAAGAAGAAGAGGAAGAGGAAGAGGAAGAGGAAGAGGAAGAGGAAGAGGAAGAGGAAGAGGAAGAGGAAGAGGAAGAAGAAGAAGAAGAAGAAGAAGAAGAAGAAGAAGAAGAAGAAGAAGAAGAAGAAGAAGAAGAAGAAGAAGAAGCTGACTCACCAAGGAGGAGAAGAAGACTGGAAAAATCAAGTTGAGGGTTGAAATCAACAAAATAGAAACAAGGAAAACAATCCAAAGAATCAATGAAGGAAACAGGGCTAGTTCTTTGAGTAAAATCAACAAAATTGACAAACCCCTATCCAAACTAGTTAAAAGGAAGAGAGAGAACACACAAAATAACAAGATCAGAAATGAAAACGGAGCCATAACAACAGACACTGAGGAAATTCAGAGAATCATTGGGTCTTGTTAAAAAGCTTATGTGTGACAAAGTTGGAAAATGTAAAAGAGATGGACTTGTTTTTAGATAAAATCCAAATACCCAAATTAAATCAAGACCAGGTGAGCAGCACACAATGCCTGTCTGCACTCTATGTGCTACCATACAGTTTGTGAGCTACGAGCAAGGGGCTAGAGGTTAAAATACACAAACACACAGACAGAGAGACAGAGACATGGACCTCTAGTCACTGGTAAGAAGCCCTTTAAACAACAGCACCCTGGAGGCTTAGCACCCAACAGTCAATTGGGCCAACAGGTGAAAACCTTATCCTCTGATCCTCAAGGCCAAGGCAACCTCTTTTGGCTAGAGAAAGAAGAGCTGGAGAGATAGCTCAGTGGTTAAGAGCATTGGCTGCCCTTCCAAAGGTAAGAAGTTCGATTCCTGGCAACGACATAATGCCTCACAACAATCTGCAATGAGGTCCTGTGCCCTATACTGACAACAGAAGGGAAAGGCAGGAGAGATAGCTCAGTGGTTAAGAGCATTGCTTGCTGAGTTCAATAAGGACCCAGGGGACCCAGGGGACCCAGGGGACCCAGGGGACCCAGGGACCCAGGGGACCCAGGGGACCCAGGGACCCAGGGGACCCAGGGACCCAGGGACCCAGGGCTTAGCTGGGGTTTTAAACAAATTCCCAACTTCTTATTTCACTGGTAAATATTTTAATATGAGTTGCAGATAGATACAGACTTTAAAATTGTATATAATAAGGGGATATAATACCCTTTTTTCTGGTCTCATGCACATGGTACCCAGACATACCTGGAGGCAAAACAATCATAATACATATAAAACAAAATATAGACATGTCAAAAGATTAATATTTAAATATATATGTACATGTATACATATATTTGGTTTTTTGAGACAGGGTTTTTCTGTGTGTAGCCATGGCTGTCCTGGAACTTGCTCTGTGGACCAGGCTGATCTTGAACTCACAGAGGTTTGCTTGCCTTTGCCCCCTGAGTGCTGGGATTAAAGCCATGTGCCACCACAGTGAGGCAGGAAAAAAAACCTATTTTTATTCACGCGTAGATTGTGTGTGTGTGTGTGTAAAAGGCACTGGAGTACCTAGAGATGGAGTTACAGGTGGTTGTGAGCTACCAGATTCGGCTGCTGGGAAGTGAACTTGGGTCCTTTGGAAGTGCACCAGGTGTTCTTAACTGTTGAGCCCTCTCTCCAGCCCTGAGAACAAAATTATTTCACTTTCTACTTTGAAGGCTTCCGTCCACACTTAATTGGGCCTCTGTTGAGCCAGCCTATCAAGTTAGGGAGTAAGCAGTAAACTCTTACTTCATGGTGGCCATGAAAGAGAAAGAGACTAGCATTCCATTGTTAGGGAATATTATTTTAAGGTGTGTTGCATTTGTTTAACTCTGAAGCTGTGTTACTTTACCTGTCTGAAACACCTGATGGTCCTAATAAAGAGATGAATGGCCAAGAGTGAGGCAGGAACAAGGATAGACTGGCTGGTAGGTAGAGAGAATAAATAGAAAGAGACATGAGGCGAAAGAGAAAGAGCAAGACAGAAGGGGGACTGCATCATGGGCGACCCAGCCAGCCACCCAGCCAGCCACCCAGCCAGCCACCCAGCCAGCCACCCAGCCAGCCAGCCAGCCAGCCACCCAGCCACCCAGCCAGCCAGCCACCCAGCCAGCCAGCCACCCAGCCACCCAGCCACCCAGCCAGCCACCCAGCCAGCCAGCCACCCAGCCAGCCACCCAGCCAGCCAGCCACCCAGCCACCCACCCACCCACCCAGCCAACCACCCACCCACCCAGCCAGCCACCCAGCCAGCCAGCCACCCAGCCACCCAGCCATCCAGCCACCCACCCAGCCATCCAGCCACCCGTCCACCTGCCCAGCCACCCAGCCACCCAGCCTCCCAGCCAGCCACCCAGCCGCCCAGCCGCCCACCCGCCCAGCCACCCAGCCACCCAGCCACCCAGCCACCCACCCAGCCAGCCAGCCAGCCACCCAGCCAGCCAGCCAGCCAGCCAGCCACCCAGCCAGCCAGCCAGCCAGCCACCCAGCCACCCAGCCACCCACCCAGCCAGCCACAGAGTAAGAGTGAAAGTAAGATACACAGAAGTAAGAAAAGGAGAAAGCCCAGAGGCAAAAAGTAGTTGGGGTAATTTAAGGAAAGCTGGCTAGTAATAAGCCAAGCTAAAGCCAAGCATTTATGAGTAATAATAAGTCACCGTGAGTGATTTATTTGGAAGCTGGGTGGTGGTCCCCCCAAAAGACATAAAGAGCAAAGGGTAGTAAGAGTAAAAGGCAACCAACAACATTCTACAGGGTCCGTTAAGGACAAACCTCCAATAACCTAAAACATTGTCCCAGCCCTGCATTTTACAGTTTCCATATAGCATTATCATCTAAAACTCAAGTCCATGTCAAATTTCAGTTGATTGACTGAAAAATGCACATTTTTGTTTGTTTTTTTCAAGACAGGGTAAAGGCGTAAGTCACAAACAATGCCACACCAATTTGGGATTATGATTAATAGGGTGATATTTATTTAAAGGGGAAAAAACTTACAGATCACTGTCAGCCCTCTGCGTAACCAGGAAGGAAGTCAAGTCACCGGCGGAGCAGGAAGTGAAGAGAAGAGGAGAGGGAAGTGGCCGTTTTTTTAAAGGGAGAGAGACCACGCCCCAAGGGGCTGGTATCTCAGCGGCGATAGGCTGGAGGAGTGGGAGGACCTCCCGTAACACCTCCCCCTTTTGTTTAAATAAGAGAGTTCTAAACCTACTATGAAATTATATACAATAAGTACAAATATCCTATTCTAACTAGCTTAGGTCTTGTATAATAAATAACTTGGCCAAGTCATGAGAGAAAAGTAACTACATCTATATAGTCTTCAACCCCATCGAAGATCTGAGAAGGGAAATAATGTTACCTGGTTAATTAGGAAGTTCAGTAAAACAACTTCCAAAACATGCAACAAATCACAGAGACAACTAGCTACCTAGGCAATCACCCAAAGTCACATTAGCAGCGTTGAAGCAACCAACTTTGGCTAAGGCCTAACATAACTGACACACCATTTTCAAAGGCAAGCAACTTTTCAAAACTATCTTACCCTGTCTTGGCAGGATAAGACAGCCCTGTTTTATCCATTGATGCACGCTCTGTATCTTTGTCAGTGGTTGAGGTATGGGCATTTCTTTGCCCCAAGGCCAGTTCTGCCAAAAGGAAAGGCTCCAGGTGGAGTGTCTTTGGTGCTCAACATTCTCTCGGGAATAGAGTGGTGTTGCCAGGAGCAATTGTGTCTCACTACCACAAAACTCTGAGTTAGATTAAAGGCCATTTTCTACAGCTCTTTGAAGAAGTTGAAGACTATCTATCTATACTGAGTATAATCTCTATATATCTAAAGAACCTGATTAGTCTAATTATAAATGACAAACTTAGATGACTATTAGTCTATATAATTCTCAATATCTATCTAACTTAAAGATTAAGACAATAAACAACTGTGAAACAAATGAGGACAATGACCTCCAAATATAAACAATGTACAAATATACATTGCAGTAGGTAAATATATATCAATACACAAACATTATATAAGTATCTTAATCAGAGGTAGAAATGTACACAGCAATATAGTAAATATATACAATACAATATATGTCAATACATAAAAATGTTTTAAACAAGGTAGAAACATGCATGCATCCAATAGTCAATATAATTTAACTTTGTATCAATATACAAGAATCTATACCAATATATTTGTCTAAAAACAGTAACTCACAATTACAAATCTATTATCCCATCATCCCTCTTTTTTTTTTTTTCAAAATGATCCCTGAGCTTATAAAATTCCTCCCCCAACCCTCAATCGTATACTAATTATAATCAACCCCTAAATGATGTCCCTAAACCCAAGGGCAAACTTTACTGGGAGAGGGGACGTCGTCCTCTAGAATTACTTCCAGCTGTCATGGGGGCGACGTTCTTTCTGGGGGATCCTGTGAAAGTAAAATGATGGTTAAATTTCAAGATCAATGTCTTTTAAAATTGCTAATAGTCTCTGAGTATTTTGTGCAGGTCTGGCCAAAATGTTGTATAAGATGTGCACCATTTCAGCTAACCAAGTTGGAACTGTCTTGTGCAGCTGGTACCCAAAGCAGGTCTTGTTGTAGCGCTATCAGTATCATGACGTCATATCAACCAGGTGGAGTTGTTGTTATGGGGCCCCATCTTCTTCCTGGAAACTTCAAATGTCACTTCAGGAAAAACTCATTGTTCATTATGAGAAACTTAAGCATTAATCATATAGACATATATATATATATATATATATATATATACATATATATATATATATATATTCAATGAAAGACATGATAGATATATTCAATGAAAAGTATGAAAGATATGAAGAAAAGCAAAGATGTTTTCTAAACTCATATTTCTTTCTGTCCCACATCATGGCTCTTGACATGAGACAGAAACTCCAGAAACTCTGGGTTTTTCTCTTACTAACAGGCTTGGAATTGGAGAGGGACTGAGCCAGAGTCCAACTTCAAAACCAGCTTTATAAATTTAGAAATATGGTTTAATATTACTTACACAACCCATTCAGTTTTCTTGATATTTCCTATTGGGCAGGTATTTTTCCATCTGTCAGTATCCAAACATCCAGGGTCCCTTGAATTTCTCAAAGATGAGGGTTTTCCTGTGGAGATAAGAACAGAACCCTGCCCCCATTCTATATGTTTTTCTTACCACCTGTATGAATATCATCATTGTGGATGAGTTGTCATTTCTCCTTTCCAAGAGGTTTCTCTTCTTCAAATCGAAACTTTATTAATTTTGATGGTATCCACAATTTTTCTTCTCCTGTGGAAACAAGAGCAAAACCCCTTCCCCAACGTAGCACATCTCCTGGCTTCCACTGAGAGGTCAGCACATCTTTGAAATAAATCAGTTGATTTAGTTCAGCAGACTTTTCCATTATCCAATGTCTCTCTGCTGCTGTCGTTCCTTTCTCATTAGCGTTAAGAAAATTCAAGGTTAATAAAGCATTATGTAATCTATTTCTGGGGTATTTTCGGTCCCTTTCTGTTTGTTCAGCATATCCTTTATAGTACGATTTGATCTTTCTATAACTGCCTGACCTGTAGGATTATTTGGTATACCTGTAATGTGTTTTATATTATAATAATCAAAAAAGCGTTTCATTTTCTTAGATACATATGCTGGACCATTATCTGTCTTTATTTGCGCAGGTATACCCATGATGGCCATAACTTCCAATAAATGTGTGATTACTGAATCAGCCTTTTCTGAGCTCAGGGCAGTAGCCCATTGAAAACCTGAATACGTGTCTATGGTGTGGTGTACATATTTTAATTTACCAAATTCTATAAAGTGGAACACATCCATCTGCCAGATTTCATTTCTCTTAGTGCCCTTTGGGTTACTCCCTGCAGGCAACGGTGTTTGATTATAGAAAGAACAAGTAGGACATCTCTTTATAATGTCCTTAGCTTGTTGCCAAGTAATGTAAAATTCTTTCTTTAGGCCTTTACTATTGACATGATGCTTCTTATGAAATTCTGAGGCCTGCAACACACTTCCAATCAATAATTGATCAATCTCAGCGTTGCCTTGGGCTAGAGGACCAGGCAGACCTGTATGGGACCGGATGTGTGTTATGTACATCGGACAAAGCCTGTTCCTGATTATGTCTTGTACCTGGATAAACAATGAAGTCAACTCTGTGTCATCTGGTATAAATTCAGCGGTTTCAATATGCAAGATAACTCTTTCTGCATATTGTGAATCTGTAACTATATTAAGAGGTTCTTTAAAATCCCTTAGCACCATAAGAATGGCATATAATTCTGCCTTCTGGACAGAATTATAAAGGCTTTGTTCCACCTTACTCAATTCATCTAACTTGTAACCTGCTTTCCCTGATTTATTTGCATCAGTATAGAACGTACGGGCTCCAGTTATTGGAGCATCACGTACAATTCTAGGAAGAATCCAAGAAGTTCTTTTTATGAGGTTAAGTCTACCACTTTTGGGATAGTTGCTATTAATTTCTCCCAAAAAATTAGCACAAGCTCTTTGCCACAGTTCATTGTCTTCCCATAACTTTTTTATTTCTTCAGTAGTAAAAGGCACTATAATTTCTGCTGGGTCTATACCTGCTAGTTGACGAAGTCTCAGCTTACCTTTTATAATTAATTCAGAGACTTTTTCCACATAAGTTTTTAATTTTTTGCTTGGTTTATTAGGTATAAATATCCACTCTAAAATAATATCTTCCCTCTGCATTAGAATCCCTGTAGGAGAAATTCTGGAAGGCAATATGACTAGGATGCAGCTAAGATTTGGGTTCACCCTATCCACATGTGCCTCCTGTAATTTTTCCTCAATCATTGTCAGTTCCTTTTCTGCTTCAGCTGTCAGTTTTCTTGGACTATTCAAATCTTTATCACCATCTAAGGTTTTGTTTAAATGAACTATTAGATCAGGTGTTATCCCAACAGCTGGTCGTAGACTGGAAATGTCTCCTAACAATCTTTGGAAGTCATTAAGAGTCTTTAACCGGTCTCTCCTAATTTGTGCCTTTTGCGTTTTAATTTTCTCTAACCCTATTCTGTAACCTAGGTAATTAATAGAATTTCCTCTTTGAATCTTTTCAGGGGCAATTTGTAATCCCCACCTAGGCAAGACTTTCTTTACTTCTTCAAACATCCTTTCTAAAGTATCTTTATTTGAATCAGATAACAAGATGTCATCCATGTAATGATAAATAATGGACTTGGGGAATTGTTTACGAATTATTTCCAATGGCTTACTTACAAAATATTGGCACAGTGTAGGACTATTGAGCATACCCTGTGGGAGGACAGTCCATTGATATCTCCTATTGGGCTGAGAATTATTATAAGTAGGCACTGTGAAGGCAAATTTTTCTCTATCCTTTTCTTGTAACGGTATAGTGAAAAAACAATCTTTCAAATCAATAACTATAAGAGGCCATCCTTTTGGTAACAGAGAAGGCAAAGGAATTCCAGATTGTAGTGAGCCCATAGGTTGAATTACTTTGTTGACAGCTCTTAGATCTGTCACCATTCTCCATTTACCAGATTTCTTTTTTACAACAAACACAGGAGAATTCCAAGGGCTGGTTGATTCTTCAATGTGGTGAGCATCTAGTTGCTCCTGCACCAGCTGTTCCAATGCCTGTAGTTTATCTTCAGCTAGAGGCCACTGTTTGATCCATATTGGCTTCTCAGTTAGCCATTTTAAAGGTAGGGCTGTTGGTACCTCTAAAGGTTTGGTATTTGCTGTATGTTCTTGTACAGCCTGAATGGCTGGTGACCTTTTTCCATAATACCTCATCATATACTTCCCAGAATTATGAGTTCCTGGAAATACAGGAATGTTAATCTGGGTATTCCATTGCTGTAGCAGGTCACGGCCCCATAAATTTATGGCAATATTGGCTATATATGGCCTTAGTCTTCCTATTTGCCCTTCGGGCCCTATGCATTCAACCCATCTTGTGCTTTGTTTTACACTAGATAGGGTTCCAATTCCTAGGAACTGAACATCTACCTCTTGAAGAGGCCAATTCGGATGCCAAGATTCTGGGGTAATGATACTTACATCCGCACCTGTGTCTAATAAGCCTTCAATAAAAGTGCCATTTATACAGACTCTTAGCTTTGGTCTTTGATCATTAATAGAAGTCTGCCAAAATATACGTTTACTCTGTCCAACTGGGTTTTTTGACTCATCCTCCACATGGATTTCATCATTTAGACCAGTATTACTTTTTACAGCAGAAATTGGAGCTTTTAATTTTCTTGGTGAGGCACATTCTCCACTGTGACTGGGAATGACTGGGCCACTGTTGGCTTGGGGGCCTGCGAGAGGCCCCTCAAGGAGTTTCCCGACGGTATCGGTTTGCCTTGTTTGTCTGTTGTTGTCCTGCATTCATTGGACCAATGTCGGCCTTTACTGCATCTCCTACATATACCTGAAGGCCTAGGTCTCCTATTTTTGTCATTCCCAGAGGAGATAATATTCCTAGAAATTCTGTGCCTGCAATCCCTTTTCAGATGTCCTAATTTACCACAATTAAAACACCTGGCAGTTTGATGTCTCCTCATTGCTGTGGAAATCGCTTCTCCTACCCAAGATTCATCGTTATAGCTAAATGTCTCAACATTCATCGTATGCTGAATCCATTCATCCATAGGTGCTGACCTAGACTTTAAAGGCCCAATTATCTTTTTGCATTCTATGTTTGCATTCTCAAAAGCTAGAGATTCAAGAAGTATTCGTCTAGCTTCTGGGTCTGTTACCCCTATGTCCAGAGCCTTAATTAATCTTTGCAAAAAGTCAATAAAGGGTTCTCTCTGTCCCTGCCTAATTCTGGTATATGATTCAACCCTTTTTGCTGGATCTTGTATCCTATTCCAAGCATTTAAAGCTGCTTGGTGACATAGACACAGTACTTCATCATCATAAAGAGCTTGGACCTGTGGATCAGCATATTCTCCTGCACCAAGAATTTGATCTTGGGAAACCTCAATACCTTTTGCTCTTCCTTGCTGTTCCATATGTTTGGATTCTTCTCTGAAATAAATTCCAAACATCAAGGAAGGTCCATTATCTAAAACTGCAGACACTAACTGATGGAAATCATGGGGGGTAGCTCTAGCATTAGAAGCCCAAGTCCTTATCATTTCCTTTACGTATGCAGAGTGCAAGCCAAAATTAACAATAGCTTGCTTAATTTCTTTTAGATCATTCATTGCTATTGGCGTCCATCTAGCTTCTCTGACTCCCGTTGAGCCTTTAGAAGTTGACGCTTTGTCAGAATTAAGTATAGGGTATGCTGCTAAAACCTTTGGTAAGCCAGTTCTAATAGCTGGTGTTGGCATTGTATCCTGTCCTTGTGCCTTATTACTCTGTTCACCAGCTCCAATCATTTCTTCAATCATTTCAAGTCTTTTTATTATTGTCTCTTTTGAATCCTTAATCTCCTGACCTGCATGAGTTTCTAGTAAAGATTGTATGGTTCTTAGGAGTGCCATGATCTTCCTAAATGATAGAATATGCAAAAGAATACTGAAACCTAATAACCAGTAAATTAAGTTATCCCCATAGTCATATAAACCTTGCATGATATAACCCATTGTATTGGTAACCAGAACAGTAAAATTCGCGTTGGAAACGAGAACTGCCATATTACCTATTATCCAGCAGGTGGCGCTGTTGCCAAGTCTCGACGAAAACACGGTCCTGTTTCAGAGTCTGCCTAGTATTTGTTAAAAACTGGAAAATGTAAGTTGCTCAACAAAGTAAATGTAATTAAATCAATTCCAGAGATGGAACCAGAAACCTAGAATCCAGGGGTAGAGAAGAGCAATCTGGAAGCTACTTATGCCTCCACGTGACAGAGTCACCCTGAGGGGTTGCAGCTTTCAGCAACCGCGTGCTCTGGTTCGCGCCACTTAAGAGCTGTGCTTGCAAGGGAGATTTGAAAACGACTCAGAAAAGAGCAAATCACGCGGGCAGAGACTACGCGGGCCTGTGGAGTTTAAATCCACAGGCAGCGGCTGAGGAAGCAAGGGCTCCCACCAAGCCGAACAAGCGCCCACCAAGCCGAACTTGCGGCCGCCAAGCCGAACTTCCGGCCGCCAAGCCGAACTCGCGGCTGCGAGCCGGGAGAGGTTCTAAAACCAAACATTGGGCGCCAAATGAAGGCGTAAGTCACAAACAATGCCACACCAATTTGGGATTATGATTAATAGGGTGATATTTATTTAAAGGGGAAAAAACTTACAGATCACTGTCAGCCCTGCGTAACCAGGAAGGAAGTCAAGTCACCGGCGGAGCAGGAAGTGAAGAGAAGAGGAGAGGGAAGTGGCCGCTTTTTTAAAGGGAGAGAGACCACGCCCCAAGGGGCTGGTATCTCAGCGGCGATAGGCTGGAGGAGTGGGAGGACCTCCCGTAACAACAGGGTTTCTATGTGTAGCCCAAGCTGTCCTGGAACTCACTTTGTAGACCAGGCTGGCCTTGAACTCACTAAGATCTGCCTGCCTCTGCCTCCTGAGTACTGGGATTGTAGACATGCACCACAACCACCCAACTGAAAAAAAAATACACATTTTTAATCTTTTTCTTTTTTTTTTTTTTTTTTTTTTTTTTTTTTTTTTTTTTTAAACATTTTTTATTGATAAAAGAATAAAGAAAAAAAAAACAAATTTCCACCTCCTCCCAGCCTCCCCTTTCCCTCCCCCTCCTCCCACTCTTCTCCCTCTCCTCCCACTCTTCTCCCCCTCCTCCCACCCCTCTCCCCTTCCCCCCACTCCTCTCCCCCTCTCTCTCCAGTCCAAAGAGCAGTCAGGGTTCCCTGCCCTGTGGTAAGTCCTAGGTCCTCCCCCCTCCGTCCATATCTAGGAAGGTGAACATCCAAACTGGCTAGGCTCCCACCAAGCCAGCAGATTGCGTCGGATCAAAACTGCATGCCATTGTCCTTGGCGTCTCATCAGCCCTCATTGTTCGACATGATCAGAGAGTTCAGTTTTATCCCATGCTTTTTTTGGTAATAGTCCAGCTGGCCTTGGTGAGCTCCCAGTAGATCAGCTCCACTGTCTCAGTGGGTGGGTGCACCCCTCGTGGTCCCGACTTCTTTGCTGATGTTCTCCCTCCTTCTGCTCCTCATTGGGACCTTGGGAGCTCAGTCCAGTGCTCCAGTGTGGGTCTCTGTCTCTATCTCCATCCCTCGCCAGATGAAAGTTCTAAGATGATATGCAAGATATTCGTCAGTATTGCGCTAGGATGGGGTCATTTCAGGTTCCCTATCCTCAGCTGCCCAAGGAACTAACTGGGGACCTCAGCTTGGGCACCTGGGAGCCCCTCTAGGGTCAATTCTCCTGCCCACCCTAAAGTGGGTCCCTTAACTAAGGATTGTGGTTCCGTGCTCCCCTATCCAACCTTCCTTTATCCCGATCCTCCTATTTCCCCAAGTCCCCCCTCCTTCCCTTCTACCTTTTCTCACCCCATCTCCCCTTACCCCCTTCCCACCCCACCCCCAAGATCCCACTTTTCTCCCCGGCAATTTTGTCTACTTCCCTTATCCAAGAGGATAACGATATGTTTTTCCTTGTGTTCACCTTCTTACTTAGCTTCTTTAGGTTCGCCAATTGTAGATTCTGTGACCCCTAATCTTTTTCTTTTTGACTCAGATTTCAAATATGTTACAACAATTTCCCCTGTCTCTTAAATCTATTTCATTATTTTTGAAATGGGGACTTCCTCTGTTGCCCAGGTTAGCCTTGAATTCCTGAATTCCACTGATTACCCCACCTCAGCTTCCTGAGTAGCCAGGACTACTGCAGTCTCAGGCCTTTTACATCTCTTTTGATCTCACTTAATTCCTGAAGAATCAAGTAGTATGTGAATTATTGTATTTTATTACTTTTATAAACTTTATTATTTAAAAAAACTTTCAAAAATCAGATACAAAGTGAATGAGACCCAGAGTCTATGTATCTCAATGAACTTATACATTAAGAATAGCCATTCTTGCCGGGCGGTGGTGGCGCACGCCTTTAATCCCAGCACTCGGGAGGCAGAGGCAGGCAGATCTCTGTGAGTTCGAGACCAGGCTGGTCTACAACAGCTAGTTCCAGGACAGGCTCCAAAGCCACAGAGAAACCCTGTCTCGAAAAACAAAAACAAAAACAAAAAAAGAATAGCCATTCTGATGCTGTGGAGCTTCACATTGGATTTTACACTTTCACCGTTGGATGTATTTTTATGTTTTATTTGCTATCTAGAAATAAAAATATTCATGGCAGATTTAGACTAGAAAAACACCTAGTTATATATCCCTGTGTCTTCCATAACTCTTGTTCATTTACTGCCTTCAGTTCTTCCTTATCCCTTCTTCTAAATCTGATAATTAGGAAAGAAAAGAAGCACTTGGGAGGCAAAGGGAGATTGGTCTCTGTGAGTTCCAGGACAGTCAGAGCTACATATTGAGACATTGTCTAAAAAAAGTACAAAGGGGCTGGAGAGATGGCTCAGTGGTTAAGAGCATTGCCTGTTCTTCCAAAGGTCCTGAGTTCAATTCCCAGCAACCACATGGAGGCTCACAACCATCTATAATGAGGTCTGATGTGCAGGCAGACACACAGACAGAATATTGTATACATAATAAATAAATATTTTTTAAAAATTAAAATAACCGGGTGGTGGTGGCGCATGCCTTTAATCCCAGCACTCGGGAGGCAGAGGCAGGCGGATCTTTGGGAGTTCGAGGCCAGCCTGGTCTACAAGAGCTAGTTCCAGGACAGGCACCAAAGATACAGAGAAACCCTGTCTCGAAAAACCAAAAATAAGTAAATAAATAAATAAATAAAAAAGTACAAAGAAAAGATGACATGAAACCAATTTCTTCCCTCCTTCCCTCCCTTCCTTCCTTGATGTGGGATACCCTTCTGTGTGCTGTGACTATGTTTTATTACCATTGGTTAATAAAGAAGCTAATTTGGCCAATAGCCAGGCAGAATAGAGCCAGCCAGGAAATCCAAGTAAAAATAAAGGAAAGAGGAAGGTGCAGTCTGAGAGATGCCAGCAACTGCTGGGGAAGCAAGATGTGAGGTAACAAACCACCAGCCTTGTGGTAAAATATAGAATAATAGAAATGGGCTAATTTAAGCTGTAAGAGCTATTTAATAATAATCCTAAGCTATTAGGTCAAACAGTTTGTAATTAATATTAGCCTTAGAGTGGTTATTCGGGAACTGGGGGAGGGGGCAGGACCTTCAGTTACAAATGACATCCACCATCAGGTGTGGATCCACATAAGACCTGAAAAAGCTTTAAAAAAGGTTATATATATATATATGTGTGTGTGTGTGTGTGTGTGTGTGTGTGTGTGTGTTGACTTCCTAGTTTCACAGTCTTATGTCAGCAGCAGCTCAGAGACACATCTCCCAGCAGCTGTCTACAAGATGGAGGTGTGCCGGTCACCATGAGCTAAGTGGTGTGGCAGTTTTCGTTTTCACAGTCGCACACACATCGCAGTACAGAGAGGCTAATCAGCCGTGCACTGTATGGTGGACTTAGCATTTGCTCATACAGACAAAGAAGTTTACAGGCCAGCTGCACACTACCTGACGGCAGCATTGGCAGGGTAAGCCTGGCTCCCGCTGCCACCTCCACCATGTTGAAAAGCTGACTGGGACAGAACCAACAGCCAAGTAGGCCACTGGGTTCCTAGCTATGCCCGCTTACCAGTTTAAAACAGTGATCAAAAAAATGATTCCAGATACGCAATACTGACAGATTCGGGGGGGGGGACCTCTAAATGAGTTACAATGTGTTTAAAAAATGTAAGTAGGCTTAAGAAAGAAAGAGAGAAAATGGGTATAGGCAGTTATAGAAAGAAATAGTTCTAAAACATAAAGTCTTTAAAGAGACAGTAAAAAGCATATAAAAGAAAAAAGCCATGTAAAGATAAAAAATACATAGAGAGTCTAGATTATGTATACTATTGTGTTTTCTTTGAATTCTTTGTCTGTTAATGAGGTAACTGCAGAGAGACATTTGATTGTGGGGGCTGCTAAGCTAAAGCAACAGAAAGGTGTCTTGACTTCAAAATTTGGGTCTAAGGATGTGTCGCTTTGGAAAAGAGGTTCTGTTTTTGTTTCCACAGAAGATGAGAAGCTGTGGGTTCCTTCCAGACTAATGTAGTTTGATCAAGTAAGACTCCATGAGAGGTCTCCATGGGAGCAATGGCTCAGGTGATCCAACATCCAGAACAGCATCAAGACAACTGGCTGAGACTATGCAGCCTCACAGATTACCACAGCCAAGAATTAATCATAATTCTAAATTTCCTCAGGATCTCCATAAAATTACAAGCACCCCTAATCAACGTGAAATAGTATAGAAAACTATGCCCAAATACCAAAGTAGTGTTTATAAATGTTTGTTTTCACTTAAATGGGGTTGATTATAGATGGTTAATGGTCATAGTCAATCTCTTTCTAAAGAAAAAAGGGGGATATAATATAGAAATGATAAAAAGGTAGATTACTGAATACACTTTAATCTAAAAACTGTTTATCTCAAAATACTTTATATTGGTATAGTTTTTAGTTTACTGATACAAATTTAAGGTCAATTTTGTTATACTATATGTATATGTATTTCTACTCTTGTTAAGGTATTATGTTTATGCAGCTCCTTTAAAAATGTAATGTATAGTTAAGAAATAAAAATTAATTGTCATCTATAATAGTCAAACTTACAGTCATGTTAGTTTTTCTAGATATGCAGAAATATATTTTAGATATATCTAAATATATATTTCAGATATATGGATAGGTAATTTTCAAACACTTCAAAGACTAACAGAATATGGCATTTTAAATGTTTTAAGAACTTAGACTTTTCTCAACAGTGAGACACATCTGCTCCTGGCAGCACTAATTACCTCAAGAGGATGATGGGCATCGAAGAAGCTCCTTATGGAGTTTGTTTCCAATGTGGCGAGACTAGCCATTTGAGCAAGAAGCTGCTCTTACCTGGACTGATTGAGAATATGCTGTATAAACTGGGCATGCAAGACCCACAGAAAAGTGAGTGCTGAATTTGCCAAAACAAGATGAGACGGTCCTTCAGGGTTCCTGTTTCATGGAAGAGTCTACCAGATATTCTGAACACAGAAGAAAAGGATTAATAAACTGTAAATATAGGTGGAAGAATTTCAGATTTCCTGCTTCAATGAGAAGTCTGTCAGACACCCTAGGACTAGGCTAAAGATGGATGCACCAATGTTACAGAAGAACTTTGGTTGACTGTCCAAGCAACCAGATATCTCTGTCATTTCTAGAACTTTGGAAATTGCTTACAATGCACTTAATGTTTACTTAGGTAATATTATATCCTTCTGGGATCTTTAATGGAGTTGAAAATTAGATAGTTATAATTATAGTTTTTCTTAGTCATGATAAACTTAGACGTAAAACTTTAGACTCACAAAGATAGGTAAGATTATAGAGTATTTTCTTTAAATGTTTCAAATACAAATAGACTAAATATTGTAACTGTTATTCTTGCTTAATAGTCATTTTGTTATATGTAATTTTACTATGTTAAAGTTAAAAAAACCTTCCTTTTTAATTAGACAAAAAAGGGAAGATGATGTGGGATGCTCTTCCATGTGCTGTGAATATGTTTTATTACCATTGGTTAATAAAGAAACCAATTTGGCCAATAGCCAGGCAGAAAGAACCAGGCAGGAAAGCCAAGCAAAGATAAAGGAAAAATGAAGGTGTAGTCTGGGAGATGCATGCAATGGCTGAGGAAGCAAGATGTGAGGTAGCAAACCACCAATTGTGTGGTAAAATACAGAATAATAAAAATCGGCTAATTTAAGTTGTAAGAGCTAGTTAATAATAATCCTGAGCTAATAGGCCAAACAATTTGTAATTAATACTAGCCTTAGAGTGGTTATTGGGAACTGGCAGGTAGGAGAGAAACCTCCAGTTACCCACCTTTCCTTCCTTCCTTCCTTCCTTCCTTCCTTCCTTCCTTCCTTCCTTCCTTTCTTTCTTCCTTCCTTCCTTCTTTTCCTCTTTCCTTCCCCTTTCCTTTTTTGGGTCTTCTGTAGCCTTGGCTTGGAACTGAGGGTGACCTTGAACCTTTGCTCTTTCTGCCTTTGCTTCCATCATGCTAGGATGACAGGCATCTACCACCCTCCCTCCCAGGGATGGCACACAGGTCCTCCTGCATCCCATGCCATCACTCTACCAGCTGAGCTACATCATCATCCCTCAACCTAATTTTAAAATGCAATGAACGCAAATTAAATGTAGCTAAGGATATACAGCTAAAATTAGATAAAGCAGAGCTTTTAAAAACAGAATGCTGAGTTACTCGTTTAAGGACAGCGGCTGCATTTATTTATTCTCTTTGCCCCCGTCAGGGTGGGGCAGAGGGTTGCTGAGGAAATTGAAGGATCTTTGAGATGAGACGGGAGGGCAAAGAGTTCAGAGCAGCCAGAGCAGATGATCCTAGAAGAGCACTATTCCCCCAAGGACAGTTTCTAAAGTGTGGGGAGCTCTCAGGGTCTGCCTTCTAGGATTCCAGAGGAGAATCCCAGCTCCTTACCCACTCTACCAAAGTTAATCTATTTTGTTATTTTTCAACAAATTTAAAGGTGCCTGCCCAGATCTTGTTGAGGGCTCAGGAACAAATCCTGATGATATGGGCGGGGGTGGGGATGGGGGGGGTAGTGAGAATTGTCATCTGCTGGGAGCTACAGCCTGCCCAGAGGTAGCCCCAGGCTGATGGCTGCAGAATTGGGATGCCAAGTTCTGTTTCCTTGACTCAGTTAGGGGCAATGACGAAAGACTACCTAACTTGAGAACGCACCACGGGACTGTAGAACAGGCTGAGGCCTCAGTTGCAATGCCATCCTAGGTCAGCTTTCCTCCATGCCGAGGTTCCTCTCCCTTCTGTAGGCATGTCTCCTGAGGTCACTTGTCAATAAACCTTCTGCTCTCAGTTTTTGTCTCGGAGTTGCCTTTCGACAATTTTCCTCTGAAATTTTTGGTTAAAAAGAAAAAAAAATTAAAACCAAGGCTCCTCCCACATCTCTTCTCTAGTGTCTCCGCCCCTGGTTTCTTCCTTGTCAGTCACAGTCACCAGCCTGTGATACACCCTCACCACACAGGTATAAACACATGCACATAGCCCATCTCTCTTAGTTTTTACACAAATGATAGCTTACAAATCATTCTGCAAGCCGGGCGGTGGTGGCGCACGCCTTTAATCCCAGCACTCAGGAGGCAGAGGCAGGCGGATCTCTGGGAGTTTGAGGCCAGCATGGTCTACAAGAGCTTGTTCCAGGACGGGCACCAAAGCTACAGCATAACCCTATCTCGAAAAACCAAAAAAATAAAAAAAATAATAATCATCATCATCATTCTGCATTTTGCTTTTTTCCTCCTTTGAGTCATACATTTATCTCTTAATAATATAGCTTGCAAAGCTGTCCTATTATTTTTAATGGATGCTTACAGTGGTTATATGGTGCTTTATCTACCCATCGCTCTGTTATTATTGTATATATACATAAGCTGTTTCCATCTTTGGTATTATATACTACGATGCGATAAACAGCGTTCTGCGTGTATTTGCCTCTTCAGACATATGTGATTACATCTCCAGAGTGCATACCTAGAAGTTGAATTGCTTGATCAAAGAGTGTGTGTAGTATTATAATAATAGACGAGCTGGGGGTGGAGTGTGCTTAGAATGCAGGCTAGGCCCTGGGTTCAATTTCCAGAGCCCAAAACAATAATAATGATGATGACAGATGCTGCCAAATTGCTCTCCATAGAAGCTGGAAAATGAGATTACCTCTTCCAAGGCCCCGAGCGACTAATGGTTTTGATTTTTATCAATCTGATGAGGAAGAAGCTGCCTCATCATGGTTTTATCTTGCATTTGGGCAGCATTGAGAGTTTTATGTTGAAGAAGCATCATAATTATTTCGTGTATGTATATACATGTATGAACTGTCTCTTCAAATCCATTGCCTTTTGTTACTACTGAGTTGATTGCTATTGTTTTTGTCTATAGTAACTATTTGCTTAGAATCTTATGAACTATAGTGCTTCTCAAAGTTTGTGATCTGTATTTAGCTTTTGTTTATGGAGAGTTTTACTATGAGTTATGTCTTATATACTATGTATATTTTACTGAGAGACTGCTCCTGGGTTGCTCAGACTGATCTTAAACTTAGGATCCTTGTCCCATCTCTTGAGCAGCTGGGGTTACAAAGCAGGTGCCTCAACACCCAGTGATTGAGTCTGATTTTCCTTTCTGAGCTGAGGACTCATTGTGCAGCTCATACAGGCCTTGAACTCATGATTCTCTTAATCCAGCCTCCCATGCAGCTGGAACTACAAATATGAGAACCCACAGCAAGCTCATTATACTAATATTTAAAAAGTGCGGTTTCTCAATCTTTTCTGGTTTCTGGGATTTGAGCTACAATGGTGCAGAAGAAAAAGGGGTTGTGATAAAATTCGAGATGTATTAGAAAGGACCGGGCCAATTAAAACTTTGTGTAAGATCAGAGCTATCTTATCATCAGCAGCCTAGCCAAGACCTGTCTTCCATCCATCCCATCTTCTA
Organism: Microtus pennsylvanicus; assembly: GCF_037038515.1. Taxonomy (NCBI): domain Eukaryota; kingdom Metazoa; phylum Chordata; class Mammalia; order Rodentia; family Cricetidae; genus Microtus; species Microtus pennsylvanicus. The sequence goes on from NC_134582.1 coordinate 28,360,862, forward strand.
AAACCTCTTCCTTGTCTAGTTTGCCACATCTCTTCCATCTGCTAAAGAATCAGCTTCATCCTTGGACCTTCTTATTCTCTCACATCTACAGTTAGTGCTAACACATTTTTGTTTTGTTCTTTGACGCTTGGGATTGAACCTAGGACTTTGTGCACACTAAGTGTGTGCTGAACCACTAAACTAGGCCTGCCTCTCAGCTGTGCTCTTTTTTTTTGATTTTTTGAGACAGAGTTTCTCTGTAGCTTTTGGTTCCTGTCCTGGAACTAGCTCTTGTAGACCAGACTGGCCTCAAACTCACAGAGATCTGCCTGCCTCTGCCTCCCTAGTGCTGGGATTAAAGGCATGCGCCACCACCGCCCGGCACAGCTGTGCTCTTAAAATGTATGTATAACTGAACTTTCTCATAGCCTCCTATTGCATGGCTTTCCCCAGGGACGTGTGAATAAACAATGTCTAGTCACCCAGATAGGACTGCAATAGGAGACCCAAGAAATAACTCAATTCAGTTCCAGCTTGGTGAATCAAATGAGTTTATTGCGTTTACTTACAGGAGAATGAGGGACTCCTGTAACTACATTATTAATAGCCCCGCTGGAAAATAGACGATGGCTTGTGAAAACTGCACCATTGGAATCCTCCACTGCCCGCAGGCAGCCACACCACTGGAACTCTCCTCTGCCTGCAGGCAGCCACACCACTGGAACTCTCCACTGCCCGCAGGCAGCCACACCACTGGAATCCTCCACTGCCCACAGGCAGCCACACCACTGGAACTCTCCACTGCCTAAGGGCAGCTACACCACTGGAACTCTCCACTGCCTGCAGGCAGCCACACCACTGGAACTCTCCACTGCCCGCAGTCAGCCACACCACTGGAACTCTCCACTGCCTGCAGGCAGCCACACCACTGGAACTCTCCACTGCCCGCAGTCAGCCACACCACTGGAACTCTCCACTGCCTAAGGGCAGCCACACCACTGGAACTCTCCACTGCCTAAGGGCAGCCACACCACTGGAACTCTCCACTGCCTAAGGGCAGCCACACCACTGGAACTCTCCACTGCCTAAGGGCAGCCACACCACTGGAACTCTCCACTGCCTGCAGGCAGCCACACCACTGGAATTCTCCACTGCCTAAGGGCACTACTGGAATTCTCCTCTGCCTGCAGGCAGCCACACTTCTGAAGAATACTCTCTTTCCAGCCATGGTTTACAGCTTACCTAACCTCTGGAAGAAGTCTCATGAGTCTTACCACGTTCCTGTAGATTTCATCAACCTCCCTGCTCTCTCGAGAGGGAGTGCTCAAATCCAGAGGAATTAGTGACACAGCATCTTCCTTACCTCCTGTGCTAAGCCACCATCACTGAGTACCGCAGTCTCCCGCACGGTTCCCCAGCTTCTACTCAGACTTGCAGTGTTCACGCTCAGGCACTCGCAGAGTCCCCTTGATGAACAATTCCGGCCACCCTGCTCTTTTGCCGTGTATTCTGGTTTATAGCAGAAGTTCAAGTCCTCACAGTGACACCTGGTTCACTGTGTCCCTACAGCTGCATTTTCCACCATACGCTGCCTGCCTCTCTCTGTTCCCCTTGTTATTTGATACTTGATCCACTCCATCTCTGGGATTTGTCCAAATATCACGGCCCCCTTTCAGTGGGCGGCTCTTTAATCACTTTGCTTGCTAGCTCATCTTCCAGCCGCTCCTGTTGTGCTCCTCAACGTACTTTTGCTGGTGTTTGATTGTTTCGTGTTTTGAGTTAAAGTCTCCCGTAGCCCAGGCTGGCCTTCAAATCGCTGGGATCACCTTGAACTCTGGCCTCTGCCTGCCAAGCCCTGGAATTATCAGCCTGTGCTATCATGCCCAGCCTGCTCACATTGTTCAATAGCACATGTCCTGTGTGACTAATGCTTACCTGTTCACTGTCTTACCTGTGCCCTCAAAGAATGTTATATCCGCTTCCTAGTGCCTTTGATTCCACAGCCTTAGCCCTTAAATGGTGCCTGTCACAAGTAGTCAGACTTTCTTTAGACCACCAGCTCTCCATAGTACCCTACATCCGACCTCCTCCCCATCTCACTGGCGAATCTCCTGCCTCATTGAGTCACGTGATACCCAAGGTCAAGAGTCGAGAGTGTAAATTCATAGAAGCTGTTGCTCAGTACACTTTCTCTGTTCTTACACAAGTCAAAGCCCAGCCAGAAGCATGGTGCCACCCACGTTCAGGGTGGATCTACCTACCTCACAGGCATGCCCACAGACCAACTCATCTAGACAATTCTTCACTGAAACTCTCTTACCAGGAGACTCCAGTCTGAGTCAAGTTGATAATTAAAGCGATTACGGGTCAGATGTTTGGAAAGGCTCAAACTCTTCCAGGTAGCTATTATTAGAGCAGGTTTGTGGAATTAATTTGAGAAGATTAATGCTGGGAAATGCAAATTTGACTTAATTCAGGGAGGGTTAAGGGTCATGTCATGCTTAAATATATGTGCAATAAAGAAACAGAAGAAACGAGTAGAAATGAACATCCTGGCAAGTAGATCTAAAATAGCTGGTCTGTCTACTATTATGCCAAGATACATGGGAGCCATCTGCAACAAAGCCAAATGTATAGCATCACATAGAGGACCTGAGCTAAGAGGGGACAGCTTCAGAAAGGAATGACATGGAAAACCTGGTGTGTGCTGAATAGACTCAAACTAGCAAGGGATTGGTTGCAGGGGAAAAAAAGAAAGAAAGAAAAGATGTTAGGGCTGGAGAGATGGTTCAGAGGTTAAGAGCACTGGTTGCTCCTCCAGAGGTCCTGAGTTCAATTCCCAGCAAGTGAGCCACAGTCATCTGTAAGGAGATCTGGTGCCCTCTTCTGGCCTTCAGGGATGCATGCAAGCAGAACAGTGTATACATTATAAATTAAAAAAAAGAAAGAAAAGATGGATAATGCTGGTTTTTGAAGTGTGGACCAAATAAGCACATAAGTTTTATGTAACAGTGTGACATGGATGTTGTCTGTTCCTTATGTAACAAGGCCTTCCACCCTTGAAGGCCTCCTGTAGGTATCTGGAGATATTCTGAGATGGTCCCTCAGCAGAGAGCCAGAGATGCGCCAGCTCTACGTCCTTCCCTTTACACTGGTGATGAGTGTAAGGAAGAAACCCCCTGCAGTGGGGACCCAGGTCTGCGGCAAGCAGAGGTGAATACAATGTGCAGCCAAGAGGCTGAAGAAGGCTTCAGATGCAGCTCAGTGATAAAGAGCCTGTGCAGCATGCATGAGGCCCTGGGTTTGAGGGACAGACTCACACCTGAGCATGTGCACGGTGCATGCGCAAAGATTAAAGGATCGTTTGACTTTCCTGTACCTTTAAGAGCTTTATGAGTTGCCATTGCTCATACATCACATAACCTCCATAATTGGAGACTTTTGGAGATGGTGCAGCACCCTTGAGTGTGGGAAAGTTAACCCAGAGAAAACACACATTATAAAGTGGGTAGAAAAAGCAGTCAGGGAAAGGTCAGAAAAACTCTTTCTCATGTGCATTTTGGCCTAAGTTTCTTATACTAACCACAGGCAACCGAGACCCTTGCTGTGGACGCAAAAACAAACCTGTGATTCTGAGCAGCAGAGAGATGATCATTGTAGGAGGCTGCTTGTTTGTTCCCGGCAGTTCAGACCCAAAATAATCATACAGAAACTATTTATGTTATTTAAATAACTGCTTGGCCTATTAGTTGTAGCTTCTTATTGGCTAGCCCTTACATCTTAATTTAACCCATCTCTATTAATCTGTGTATTGACACATGGCTGTGGCTTACTGGCAAGGTTCTGGCCCCTCTGTTCCTGGTGGCGGCTACATGGCTTCTCACTGACTCCACCTTCTTTGTCCCAGCATTCAGTTTAGTTTTCCCCACCTAGCTCTACTGTTCCCTATCACAGGCCAAGCAGATTCTTTATTCATTAACCAATAAAAGAAACACACATACAAAAGAATCCCCTACACCATCTGTGGCGGCATATGGAAATTTTTATTTTACTGATTGTGTGCTGTCTAAAGTAGTTTCTTTAGCTTGTTCATTTTTTTTTTTTGGCCGATGATTACTGATACATGCAAATACGGTTTTTCTGGAACACAACCATGCCTGCTTGTTTATAAAGGAAACAAATCTTCACTCAGTCTGTAGATTAACTGATGGATCCATTCTCAGCCTGGACTGTAGGTCGGCGACATGGTCCTGGCCAGTTGCCTTGGCTGACACTGGCATTGCCAAACAGCTGTCCCACTGGGCTTTCTTGGCTCTCATTAAGACTTCTCTGAAGCATAAATCATCCCCAATTACTACTTTAATTGAACAGAATATTGTAAATCTCAGTCAACTTCGCTTTCCTCTGGCACCAAACGCTACGATCATAGTCTCTTGGCTCATCTCTTAATAATTTTAAAGTCCAATAATAAACAAAAGGTTGATGCATGGTAGGGTAAGTCTGTGCATTATTTAGCATGCTGAAGCTCTGTGTTCTCCATCCCTTTAGCTGTTGGAAACTGCTGCAACATATTAAAACAACTCTATTTTAATTCAACCCAGAGAGTCATGAAATACAGACAAGGAATGGGGGTATGGCTTGGTGAATAACAGCACTAGCCTTGTAAGCCTACTGACCTGAGTTTGATCCTGAACCCACATACAAAGCCAGAGGCAGTAGTGTATGTCTTTAATCACAGCACTTCTGCGGTGAGTGAGAGACAAAAATAAGAAAATTGGCCTGAAGCTCTGGGTCAGCTAGCCTGGAGTACATAGTAAAGTACAGAAGCAAGAGACTGCCTCAACAAGGTTAAAAGCAAAATGGACTCCCAGAAGCTGCTCTTGAACCTACACACACAAAAAAAATAAAATTTAAATAACGTGTATATACATATACGTGCATACATTCGTACATACACACACACATATGCTAGAAGCAAAGTGTCCCCTTTTACATGTTATTTTGCAACCGATGAGAGTGAGGCTAAGCAGAATCATTTTTAAAGATACATATTTATTTTACGTATATGGGTATTTTGTCTGCTCGTATGTCTACCCCACCAGGATGGGACCCTGTGAGACTACATGTGACGGCTGTGAGCCGTCACGTGAGTGTGGGGAGTTGAACTCAGGACCTCTGGAAGGGCAGCCGGTGATCATAAACACTGAGCCATCTCTCCAGCCCAAAGATAAAAATTATGAAACCAGAAGCAGGAGAGATGGTTCTGTGGCTAAGAGCACAGGCTGCTCTTCCAGACGACGACCGTGTTCAAGTTCCAGCACCCACAATCTAAGTCACAACCATCTGTAACTTCAGGTCCCTGGGATTCAATGAACTCTTCTGGCCTCTGAAGGTACCAAGCCTGTATATGGCAAACATACGCACATTCAGACAAAAAACCCACACCCAAACATTAAAATTATAATTAAAAAAATTACTTAAACCAACCCCTATAGCAGGCTGGTAGAGAAACTAAGACTGAAATCCAGTTCCTCTGACCTCGTGACCTTTGACCTCTACTACGGTTGCTATAGGGGATTTAAGAGACTAACAATGTAGCTCTCAAGTGGTAGAACTCCCGAGCCAATCAGTGACTTCTCAGAGGAAATGTGGCAGATATTCTGTATCAGATGGGATCTGGGGGCATCAGGCCGACTCCCTAGAACATCAGTGATCCCTTTGGAGTTCACAGGCTGGAGCAGGACCCACCACCATGACAACTCTTGAGCTGGTGGTTAATCACAACCCACCTTTATCTGTTACCCGACTCCCAGCACGGATGCTCCTGCCTTATGATAGCCTCTACACAGTGGTTCAGGAACCCAGAGTCTTCCTATTCTATTTCCAGACCTTTGCAGACAGGAAAAGGATGTGAAGAGAATCAGCATGGAAGACTTCTCGGCCCTCTTGACCTTGGGAAAAGACAGTTCATTTCACACATTACACTGGTTAACGTTCTCCACACAGCCTCATCTTCATCAGGACAGTCTGGGAGATACGGTCTGTGACTGACTGCTGACTTTGTTCACTTGGGAATGGCAAACACAAAAGTTTGGTGAGCCTATCCAGATGCACGGGAGGGAAGGGGGAGTGGGAGGGGGGCGGTTGGCGGGAGTGCTGGACCGACACCCCTGCACTAGTTACCAATCCCAGGGAATCTATGAGGAGGGGAGTGCCGTAACTTTCTAGTTGTATTTGGTACAGACAGCTCCCCTCAGGCCAGTGCTAGCCCCGTGGGAGGAACATCCAGCACAAGCCAGCCTGGGAAGATGATTTAGCAGGGCCGAAGTAACATCTGGGCCAGTGAAACGTTTGCACCACTCAGCTCCAATCATTTCTCGTGGTAATGTCACTCCGTCTGCCAGGATTTTGACTGGTACAATTTCTGAGTACTCACGAGAGGAGGGTTAGTGTAATAAACGTAAACACCCTGAATGGTTTGTTACAGCTGGTCCCGAGCCGAGGATAAATCCAGTCATCCTCGGGATGAATGGCCGCTTGTTGCCCCGTGAAAGGCTCTGATGTAGTCCCATAGCTTACACAAGTGGCTGGTTGATTTTCTCAAAGGATTGTCCTTTACAGAGGGCTCAGGGCCGGCTCCTCCTCACTGACGGTTACCAGCACAGGAGCGGCAGGAGCCACGTCGCTTTGCTGAGGGTCCGTGCTGCTGAACTCATTCATAGCTCCATTGGCTGGCCCATTCATAAGGCCACCATGTAAGAAGCGGAGTGGCTGAAGCAGAAAGCTATTGAAACCTTCTAGGTGATACTTCTAGAATTTTAATTGTTAAAATTATTTCTCGTGTTTAGGTGTTTTGCCTGCATGCCTGTACACCATGTGTCTGTACACCAAATGCATGCCTGGTGCCCACAGAGGCTAGAACACGGCATTGGATGCCTGGGGTCTGTAGCTCCATACAGGTGGTTGCCAGTCGCCATGTATGTTCTGGGACTCAAACCTGGGTCCTCTGGTAGAGCAGCCAGTGCTCTTAAGCGCTGGCTCTTACTCTCCAACTCCCTGTTTTCTGATTCTTGTTTATTGCCTCATCTACCACGGTTAATTTTGGTGTGCAATTAGCAATGCTCTTTTTTGAAAATTACATTTATTTGTTTTGGGAGAGGGGCTTGTCACAGCACTGGTGTGGAGGTCAGAGGACAGCTTGTCCAAGACTGTCTTCTCCTTCCAGGATGTGGGTTCCAGGAAGATGGAATTCTTTGCTTCCTTCTCTTCTCTTCTCTTCTCTTCTCTTCTCTTCTCTTCTCTTCTCTTCTCTTCTCTTCTCTCTCTTTCTCTCTCTCTCCCTCTCTCTTTTGAGGCAGGGTCTCACTATGTAGCACTCTCTGGAACTCCCAACAAAGACCAGGCTGGCCTCAAACTCACAGAGACCAGCTTGCCTTTGCCGCCCGAGTGCTGAGATTAAAGGCATGAGTCACCAGGCCCAGCTGAGGATGGAATCCTGATTGTTAGTGTTGGCAGCGAGCACTTTTCCCTGCCATGCCATCTTGCTGACCCAGAAGTACATCTCGCTCAGTATCACAGATCTACCCACTCATCTACTGGTTCTTCCAACCGTTTAAGATTCCTCCAGTGATGCTCTCTGTGTGCACCTCGCTGGCCAGGTCCATGGTCCGTGTCTACCCTTTAATTGGTGCAGTTTCCTCTCCACCCACAGTGAATAACAAGGAGTCCTAGCCTGCAGTTCTAGCCCCAACACCACTGTCTTCCTTCCTTCTATCTTTTTTTTTCTTGCAGCATTGAAAAACAAGGACTCACCCCGGAGCTACACACCTCTCTCCAGCCTCCTGCGGCTCCCTTAGTGGTAGAGGACACAGAGTGCAAATATCTCCAGAGAGGAGTTGCCCTGCCGTGTCCAAGAACACTGGATCCTTGGAAGCTTTGCCAGTGTAGCAGGCTCCTTCAAGTTTTTTTCCAGGGGTTATCTTCCATTTGTACTGCATGTGTCTTGACAGCGTTCCAGAGAACCGGGCATTTCTTTCTTACCAGGTTCATCTGGATATCAACAGAATTGACCAATATAAACGTCGACGGAATGTCAATACAATCCCTTTGTGCATTTTTTGTTGTTGTTGTTTTGAAGCAGCATCTTGCTAGGAAGCCAAGACTGCCCTCCAACTTACGCTCCTCTTCCCTCAGCCACCTCAGTGCTGGGATTGCAGTTTATCCACTAATACCCGCACTCATGGTTGGTTCAGCCCCAGACATCTGGGGAAATGTAAAAAGAACGAGCCAAGGTCACCGAGTCACCCATCTCTTTCTCTTAGGCCGCCCAGACCAGACTTTGCCCATTATCCTACTGAGCTGAATGCGCCGAGGTGCTCACATCCACTGTCTGTCCTTCCACTTTGAGCCCGTCCTTTCAGACCTTGAAGCGAGCATGTCTGTGAATGCGCCCCCCCATCTTTCTTTTAATTTTTTTTTATGTTATGGGTGTGAGTGTTTTGCCTGCATGTTTATCTGTGTACCACAGTTGTGTCTAGTGTCCTTGGAGGCCAGAAGAGAAGATCCCCTGGAATTCCAGATGGTTGTGAGCCACCATGTGGGTGCTGGGAACTGAACCCAGGTCCTCTACAACAGCAACAAGAACTCTTAACTGCTGAGCCATGTCTCCCCACCTTTACTTTTTAAACTATGATCTCAAACCAAGCATGCTCCAAATGTGTATCTTAAATTGAGCATGCTCAGGAATGTGCCCATCCCTAACATGTTTTCCTATACCAATATGTATAGATTGTTCAGATAAATGCCCATTCTCCCTTATTTCAGGGAGTGCATTGCTTTGCAAAGAACCCCAATGTGACTTAAATACAATAAATAATACAACTATATGAAATAAATATCACGTGACCGTAGACAAATTTTTTCTACTCTTTTAACTATTGGTTATGTGTTTCGGCTTTGCAGCCATCGAGACAAGACTGAACCACTGCATCCGGTCACACTGTGACTGGGAGTTGGGGAGTTAACTCGGTTCCAAACCAAAGTCATAAACAAACTGAAAGAAAAAAAAGAAAGAAAGAAAAGGAAAGCTCACCACCGCTCCTAGGTATGGTGAAGGAGAAAGTTTATTCAAGATAAAAGGGAGAGCGTAGTTAGAGGCAGAGACATTTGGGAGAGTCCAGGGTGGACGTGACCCTGAGCCATGTAGGGAGAGAGGGGCCCAGCTGTAGCACCCAAGAGGGCAAAGGTACAAAAAAGGGCAGGTAGCCAAACTGTCTGGATTATACAGGGAAGAGCCTCGCTAGCAGGGCAGTCCAGCCCCTAGGATGGAGAGTTTAGGGTAGGGGGCAGGTAGGTATGCCAGTCATACCCTGTAAGAGGTAGGGACTGAGGGATGCTGGGAGAACCTGGCGGCCAGGTCCAGATTTGATGTACCAACTAGGCACCTCAGCCATTTGTCCCAGGGTTTTAGACTTAACACGCACAAGCATCCATTCCTTGTAAACACAGCTATTTGTTATTTATTATTGTCTAACAGGAATCGAAAAGAACGGAATTATAACAGAATCATCAGGCTCATCGGTGTTTCTGCGTTGTGGTAAAGACGCTGCATTCGGCGCTGAGCTCCCCTTAGGAGCGCAGGCCGATGGCTTCCGGTGCTGTTCTGCCACGCTTCCTTTGCGTAGAAAGCAGGCTACTTAATTAAATGGATGGAAGTGGGAATCCCTATCTCTAGATCCCTTAGTCTTTAGTAACTTTATTAATATTTGCCGTTCTACCCAGGATTCAATACTGCTTTCGGTTGTTGCCATTTAGCTGTTTTTAGCTTCAAGCTGACGTTTGGAAACGACCGGAGGTTCACAGGAAGTTGAAACCCCCCTTGAAGGCAGCCCTGTGGACCCAGCGTCTCTATTCCCCGGGGTCTCCAATGCCAGGGTCCATGCACCTTCACAATTTGACGCAGCTTCTGCCAATCATATTTCATCGCAGCGAACCACAAGGGAATTCGTTTCTTGCCTTGTTGCTGTGACAAAATGTGTAGCGAAAACAGCTTCATGAAGGAAGTGTTCACACTGGCTTGTGGTTGAAGTGGATACAGTCTGCCATGACTGAACAGTAATAAGACAGCAGGGGGCAGCTGCCATATCACATCTGCTGCTGCACAGCAGAGAGGCGTGAGCGCAAGCTTTCGGTTCACTTCCTGCCTTTTGTTTTGTGTTGTTTTCTGAGACAGGGTTTCTCTGTGTAATAGCACTGGATGTTCTGGAACTTGCTCTTAGACCAGGCTGGCCTGGAACTCACAGAGATCCACCTGCCTCTGCCTCCTGAGTGCTGGGATTAATGATACTTTCTTTCTCCTTTTTATTACAGCTCAGGGCTCCTGACCCATGGAAAAGTGCCATCCACAGTTAAAGTGGGTCTTCTTGCCTCAGCCTACCTAATCTAGATGGTTCCTCATAGACATGCTCAGAGATGTGTCTTGAGGTGATTAGAGATTGCCACATTTGACTGTCATCACCTGTGAGCAAGCATTTTAGCAATACAGACTAGCAATAGCTTACCTACCACAGATGACGGGGTTCTCACTGCCATCTAGTGGATGAACAATGCAATGCTTCTCTCACCAAGTGTTCCTGTGAGCAGAACCTGGGGTGAAGAAGCTGAGGAGATGGCTTGGTAGTACAAAGATACCCGGTAATCTCATGATATCTCACAACCCTCTGTAACTCCGTTCCAGGGGTTGTTCTCTTCTGGCCTCCACAGTACCAGGCATGCATGGGGCGCACAGATATACATGGATACATGCATTGAAAACACCAATACACATAAAATAAAGTAACTTTTTAAAACTTAAACAAGAGCGGGGTGTGGTGGTGCAAGTCTTTAACCTCAGCACTTGGGAGGCAGAGGCAGGTGATCCTCTGTGAGTTCGAGGGCAGCCTGGTCCACAAAGAGAGTTCCAGGACAGCTGAGGCTATTACACAGAGAAACCCTGTCTTGAAAAACAAATAAATGCAACAACAACAAAACAAAACAAAACGAAAAACTAAACAAAACAAAGCAAAAACCTTAAACCAAAAAGAACTTGTGGTAGGAATTTTTACTTCTGTGATTCCGAAGGAGAAGCTTTCCACTGAGGCAAAAGGTGAAGAAATCCAGACTCTAACTAAGCCCAAGGCAAACCCAGGCTATGAACTGCACTCAGGTGCTCCTCTCCATCAGTTAGTCTTTGTCACCATCTCCTCTGGGAGTCAGGCATGGCCTTTTAGACACTGTCTCCAGAAGCACTTTCAGGGAGGAGGCACCTGTCAATCAGCGACAGCCCTGCAGATGATGACAGAGGCCTGAGCCCCGGCAGCCGGCAGCTCCTTAACCGGAGGATATGTAGAGTCTGGCGAAGGGGATAGGGACAGGGCAGCCAGCAGCACCCACCCTGCTTCCCAAAGAAGACAAAATTCAGTATAAAGACTGAATGATAAGAAGGTAGCACTGAGATGGGGACAATGTTAGCATGTGCGACATCCAAAAGGAAGGACAACATGGGTAAAACGTGAAGGAGGTGGAGCCAGCCCAGGCTGGGCTTGCAAACGCGACAGAGTATGAGGTAAGAGTAGCCGGCTTTCCCTTGGAGCACACTGATATAGTGATTTAGTTCCTATGTGAATGAAAAATTCATACAGGGAATCACTTCCCTTTAATGATTGGAGAAACGAGAGCCATAATTAATTTGATGGGCACTAAGACACAGAGAAATTTGAGTTCGTGACCTGGTTGGATTTGTTGTTTCTGCTTCCATTAAAATTACTCATCCAGACATCGCTCATAGCTCATTCCAAATGTATCAGATCTTAGCAATCGCTGCTCTGGGGAATTTTTATGAGATTACAAAGCAAGTCCAGCGCTGACCTTGAGTGTCTTATCTATCCTCTCTTCGTTAGGCTGTGCTTGAAGGAGCCGTTCCCGGAGGAGAAAATGTATTAGTCATGTTAAAACATTCCGACACAGAAGAGCCCTGGACTTGTCACGTCTGACACGAACATTGACCTTGCCCTCTGTGTCACCTGCTGCCTTTGTAGTAGAAGCATTTCATTCCCGCTTGAAGGATGAAGTGATTCTCTGAGAGCGCCTTCCTGACCTCATTCAGGAAGGTAAATGTCACGAGCAGCTCAGCACTTCTAGTGTGACCCTCGCCAATCTCCGCATGTGCAAGCTCCAGTCTTGTGTGCTTCGTTTACACCATCAAACCCTTCTCCGTCCTTCGGCTCTGGTCCTCATCAGAGACCGTTACCTGCACTTTTGTCCACACAAGCACCCCTGCATCTCACTCTGCCATTCATCCTTTGAACCATTTCCACACCCGGCTGTACTCGTCAACATCCTTGCCTGTTCCACAGGAATCTGTTACAACTGCTTGTTTGGGAATTTCACGTTCTTTCCGAGAAGCCAGGTGTGGTGATGCACACCTACATCCTGGCACTTGGGAGGAAACAAGAGGGTCTTGAGCTCAGGGATATATAGGGAAACCTTGCCTAAAAAAAAAGCCCATCTCTGTGAGTTTGAAGCTAGCTTAGTCTACAGAGCAAGTTCCAGGATAGCCAGGGCTACACACAGAGAAACCCTGTCTTGAAAAACAAACAAACAAAAAGATATTTCTTTCTTTCCTATCTGGTACTGTTGTTTGTTTTCATTAAATTTCTTTTATATTATTTATTATTTGTGTGTATGTATGTGTGTGTTTATGTGTGTGTGCAAGCATACGGGCCAACAACATGTGTGCTGAGGTTGGAGGGCAACTTTTTTTCTTTTTTGAGATAGGGTTTCTCTGTGTAACTGTGGCTGTCCTGGAACTCACTCTGTAGACCAGGCTGGCCTCAAACCCACAGAGATCCGCCTGCCTCTGCCTCCCGAGTGCTGGGATTGAAGGCGTGCGCCACCATCACCTACAGGAGGGCAACTTTGTAGCGTTAGCTTTAACCTTCCACCTTTATGTGGGTTCGCAGGCTTTGAGCTCTGGTCATCTGGATTGTACAGCAAGCACCTCTGGCCACCCTGCCAGTTCTAGCTCTGGTTCTTTGAGACAGGGTCGCATGTAGTCTGGGCTGACCCAAGAATCACATCAAACTTCGAGCCCTCCTGCTTCAGAAGCCGTAAATCCTGGGGTTACAGGCATGCAACCACACACAGCTTTCTTTGGTTTTTGAGAGCGTGCAGACCATGTGCTCAGAATCCTCTTGCCTCGGCCTGCTGAGTGCTGACATTACAAGCTTGTACCAAACTCAGCAGCATCGTCTTTATTTCTTTATTTTGGGGGGTTGGGAGTCGGATCCAGACAGTGCTTTGCCCTGTGCTCTCCAAGTACTGGGGAACATCACAAACTCCTGATCCTCCTGCCTCTACTTCTAAGAGTGCCAGGATTAGAGAGTGTGGCCACCAGCCCAGTTTAGCATCTGCTTTTATTCTCCAAAAAAACCCTTCTGAGATACAAACTCTCTCTTGCCTCTGTCTGAGCTTTATCTAAATGTAAAAGGCCCACCCCAGTTCCCAACTCCCCAAAGCTTGCATATTGTTTGTCTTTCTTCCTGAACTTGCTCTGAGTGCTCTGGCCTCCCAAGGCTCTTTTCTCTGAAAGGTCACCACAGTCAAGGGCTGGTCATGTGAAGTAAGGGAAAAAGTGCAGGCGCCAAGGCTGGAATAGAGCATTTGCTTCCTGAATGAAATGTCCACAAACCTTCCTGCACTTGCAAAGAATTCTTTTAACTTCTGCAAGTTTATCATCCTGACCAAGAAAGAATGGAGTTGCTACTTTAAAACTGTGATAGCATTGTTACAATTAGTTCCAAGGGATGGCTGCCCCCATGCCTGCTGTGTGTGTGTGTGTGTGTGTGTGTGTGTGTGTGTGTGTTGGCATCCAGTTGAAAGCCTTGTGCTTCACTGATAGATGAGTGCCCTACATCTGAGCCACATCCTCAGGCCAGGGAGAGTGACCTGTGTGACTCCATTGAGTGAGGACACTTGGAAGCTTGTACCTTCTGCCATGGGACATTGTCCCATGTACCTTTTCCCTTAAGTCATAGGCAAGAGTATGAGCATATGCTGGGATGTGGGAGTCTCCATAGTAAATTATAGAATGTGGAAGTCATCTTTGGGACCTTTAAACATAGAACCTAATGTCCTTCAGTGTGTAAATAGACAAATAACAAAAACATCGTCTCAAAAAACTCAGAACTTGCTGGGCAGTGGTGGTACGCGCCTTTAGTACCAACACTTGGGAGGCAGAGGCAGGCGGATCTTTGTGAGTTCAAGGCCAGCCTGGTCTACAGAACGAGTTCCAGGACAGCTAGGGCTACACAAAGAAACTCTGTCTTTAAAAATCTAAAAAAAATAAATAAATAAAAAATAAAAGCTGTGGGTGAGTTAGTTCTAATTTGGTTTCAAACTGTGCTTGGTGTGTCTTCATGTGTGTCTTAGCATGCCACAGAGGCCATACCACCAGAGAGAAGAGCACAATGAGTGTAGTCAGGCCTCTCCTCATCCCGCCAGGAAGCAGGCAGGATGCTTCCTCGCTAAGTGCCTGTTCAGTCTTTTGTCTATCTTAAACGTCAAATTGCTTCTCTTCACACTGTTTCTTCCAGATGGAATCTTTGGATTTACTTATTTCACGTGATGTCACCTAGTCCACAGATTCCCTTCACTTTGTGAGTGGGGTCTGAGGATGAAGATAAATTTTTAAGGAAGTCAGGAACTTCAAATTTTCTTTTCTGGCTAGTGCTTTTTGTGTCCCATTTACACAGTATTCAGAGGCATTGGGAACGGGGGATGTGGCTTGGTCCTAGGGTGCCCAGGTCTCCTATCTCTCTAGAACGGGAGTGGGAGGGAGAGGGGGAAGGGAAGGAGTTGAGGAGGGGGAGGGAGAATAAGAAGGAGAGGTTTTCTTAGCAGCATTCTGAGATGTAGCTTGTACAGAAGTACGTATGTAAGGATAATATTTAGACAGTGAAGAGCCTCCTTCCCTTGAGAGCCCATCTGCTCGCAGGCATGTCTTAAGCTCCCCTATTCTTTCTTGGGAAGCATACACTCCCACCCGCGTGTGCCAGGCTTTCCTCCGGGTATCTTTCTTCTTTTTACTTCAGCCTGTATTGAAAGCATCCTTGCAAACTCCCAGCTGTGCTTCACTAAGCCAGACTCGAAAGCCTTTTCAGCACTGAAGTCACAAGCCCTGGTGTGACCTCAGGCTGGTGTGGGGGGCGGTGTGGAGATGCGTCTGTCCTCGCGTCACTGACAAGCACAGGGATTTGGGGTAGTGACGAAAGCATTTTTCATTGTTATTGTTGTTGTTGTTTGAGACAGGGTTTCTCTACGCAGTCCCAGCTGTCCTGGAACTCACTCTGTAGACCTGGCTGGCCTTGAACTCAGAGATCCTCCTGCCTCTGCCTCTCAAGTGCTGGGATTTAGGCATGCGCCAACATGGTGTGATGAAAGCATTTTAACATGGCGTCCCTGGTGGCGCTTGTGTAACGTGTGAATCCCCTAATTGCCACTAAATGACTCGAGAAGGGCAATTCTTTCTTCAGACAGGGGTTCAATGCAAAAACACAATTCTCATGCCATGGAGGGTAAGAGAAAGCTGGTTTATTCTGGAGTCAACTCATGACCATCGCCAGGAACAAGTTTAGGTCACACCAAATTACAAGTTCCAACCTGGAAACAGGTCCGTGGAGTTTTTATTGTAATGAAACAAAGGAAATAATAACTTAAGGCACTTTTCAAATAAGTTGGTGGGGACATCGGAGAAGTGGGTTATGGCTCAGTGGGGGAAACCTCTGCTGCAGCCGCTGATGCTGTCGGAGGACGCTCTCAGCGTTTGGGCTGGTGGAAGCCGGGGGTCTAAGTCATATTCCAGAGGAGATCTAGTGTTCGTTCGTACGTTCCTAGTGACTTGCCTGCTGGCTGCAAATCTGTTCAGCCAAGGACAGAGGAGGGCAGTAAATGGCTACCAAGAGGGCTGAAGATGGGGCTGGAAGACCTGGCGCGGAGGCTGAGAGCCCTGGCTGCTCTTCCAGAGGACCCGGGGTTTAATTCTCCCAGAACTCATATGGCAGCTCGCAATCATCTTCTGGTCTCCTTGGGCACCAGGGACACACACGGTGCATATGCATACATGCAGACAAAGCATATAGAGACATAAAATGAAATTAATAAATAAACATGAGAGGGACAAAACACGCTGAAGACGGACCAAGATAATTGGGCTCCGGTCCTGCCACATTCCGGCTCTCTCCAACCACTGCCCCTCCCATCAGTTAACAGGCGTAGAGCCTCAGTTGAAGCTTCTTTCTGGGGACCCTGGTTTACAATCTCCGTGGCGGCTGAGTGACACATTTTGTGCATGTGGGGGTCACGTACTGTTTATAAATGTGACTGGTGTCCCGGATGTAAACGAGGCTGACTAGCAGCCAGAAAAGCAGTTTTCAGGAGAGGAATAGCCGCCAAAGCCATTAAGAAGAAACCAAATCATACTAAAATCTGCCAGACATTCTAATCTAGATCTGATCTTTTAAAATTAATCTTCTGTACCTGACATAACGTGACATATATTAAGAGCAATGTATCTAAAATTAAAATAATATTGTGAATACTGAATAGATGAAAGGAATACACTTGTTGGGGGGGGGTTGAAATAGAGATTTTTCTGTGTGGCTTTAGATGTCTTAGAACTTGCTCTGCAGACCAAGCTGGCCTCGAACTCAGAGATCCACCTGCCTCTGCTTCCCAAGTGCTGAGATTAAAGGTGTGAGTCACCACTGCCTGGCCAAGAATACATATTTTAAACAACCAAAATTTCCATAGTTTTTAAAAGTTAGATTAACTATTTATTTGAATCTAAAACACAGGAAACATATTTAAGGTATCATAAGTACTTAAACTTTTAAGTATGGTAAAAGGCATTAATAGTCTTGTGTTTTCTTAGCCAATTTAAATGAGCTCATTTGCTAAAGAATTAAGTCATTATAATGACTACTTTGAAATTGTTTTTATTTTTTTAAAAGGCATTTACTTCTCATTAAAGTTTATGAGGCATTGAAAGCTGAATAAAGTCGAGGTATTTTAATTCTTTTTGAGCTACCTGTTGACCTGGGTGGAAAATTGGTTAATCCTTTAACAAGTGTTTTACCTAAACTATTTTATCTTTATTTAAAACTAAAAGCACAGAGATGAATAATTGTCTGATGTATATGATTATGATTATAATAAGATGTGTAAAACTTTATGTGATATGTAAAAAAAAATGAAAACTTTAAGATGTGTTTGTAAGCCTTGACGCAGGTCTTTAAAAATGACGATTTTAGAAAGACTGCTTAGAGTTGTGTCTTCCTTAGAGTTGGTAAGACACAGAACATCGAAAATCCTGCTTCGTTTTAAGAAACAATAATGGTCAGAAATATATTTAAATACTTAAGATGCACACACATGTATACACACACACATACACACACACACACACACACAATCAGAAAATACTGAGATCAGTCTTATTTAGCATTTGGAGGAGAACAAGTGTCTTAAAGGAAAAATTGAACCCCGAGCAGAAGTGATCATCCCTCGAAGCTAATTTATACTCAAGCAATGGGGCCATGTTGCAGAACCAGAGCTGAGCAAGGATCCAGAAGATAACTTCTGAACCAGGACTGTATGATTATATATATCTATTTTCTTTTTTAAAGAATGTTTACATTTAAACTTAAAAGCTATGTTAATGCCAACAAAGTTGGATCTTGAGCATCAGCCTCATTTATTTCACCAAAGTGGTCATATTGCTGTCCTCTCTTCGCTGTTCTGTCCCTTTGACCGGCATACTGGGCACACGCCAGACTTACTCAGCCTGCTTGGGTAGTTTAGCTTTACTCTGAGCCAAAAGAAAGCTGGACAATTTAACAGCTTTGGTTTACACGAGCACCGACAAGTCAATTTGGCATTGAGTAAATGGCATATATAGACACTACATCCATAAATAATTATATATCAGCTCTTAAAAAGGAAGCTAGATAGCTGGTGGGAGGGCAGTTTCCTCTACTGATAAAAATGCTTTTGCAATGTTACTTTAGGCCAAATATTTTTGTTTTGTTTTTTAACCATCTTAATTCTATTTACCATGCTTGCTTTTGTATCTCAAAGAAAAGGGGAAGGAAAGAGTAAAAGAAGTGTAGATCCTTGGATCAGGAGCCTCTACCGGCCCAGGGTCAATCTGGAATATAGATTGCTCCCTTCCTAGATCTGGCAATGTCGCTCTGTCTCTGATCTGGATTAAGCATCACAGGCCTGTCCCATGCGGCCTTTCCCCAGCATCTGGTCCGTACCAGTGTTCACATAGCCCCTGCTTCCCTTAAGGCATCTACGCTTCTGTTCAGAGGAAAGTTTAAAGACACACACACACACATACATATACACAGGCACGCACATACACACACAGAGGCATACACAGGCACACACATACACACCACACCACACAGGCACACACATACATGCGTGCACACCCACACAACCACACACCACACAGGCACGTGTGAATCTAACACCATCCTGTGTGCACAGACATACACGCAGGCAAAATACCTATACACATAAAATTCACTCATTAATCTAAAAAACTGAGGAGAGGGGGCTGAGAAGGCTCAGTGGGTAAAGGTACTTGTTACCAATCCTGAACGTTCAATACCCAGTGCCCACATGTGTTGTTGGTTGTTTACTCTTTTGGCTTTTGGAGGGGCTCAGTTCCCATATAAATCACACACAGAGGCATTCTTAATTATGAATACCTGGCCTCCACTTGGCTTGTTTCTTGCTAGCTTTTCTTAACTTCAATTATCCCGACTACCTTTTGCCTCTGAGTTTTTACTTTTTCTTCTGTGTATCTTACGTTCACTCTTACTCTGTGACTGGCAGGGTGGCTGGCGGCTGACATCCTCCTCCCGCCTTGTTTCTCCTATTTATCCTCCCTGCTTGCCAGGCCGGCCTATCCTTGTTCCTGCCTTGCTATTGGCCGTTCAGCTCTTTATTAGACCATCAGGTGTTTTAGACAGGCAAAGAATCACAGCTCCACAGAGTTAAACAAATGCAACGTGAACAAAAGTCACACAGCTTGCAATAATATTCCCTAACAGACATGGTTCTGAAGTACTCTTCCAGCCTCTGCAGGCACTGCACACATGTGGTGCGCAGGTGTGCATGCAGGCAAAATACCATCCACATAAAATATTTGAAAAAATAAGACAAAGGGGAGATGTTGCCTTGATGTCATAATACCAACTTCTACCTTCTGTGATAAGGGCAAAGTTGAATCACAAACGACAGAAAATTCTTTAGTAACTGTTTTGTAAGTTGAAACATTGCTTATCAGTAATTCACTCAGCATATAACCAAGGATAGTGGCTGAAGGAAGAGCATGCTTACCTAACATACACAAGACTCGGGACTTGAGTTCTATCTCGCTATACCACACAGACACACACACACGTGTTTGCACACATAGGTAACAGAGTATGAACACAAACCATTGTATAATCATTCTTTTCTCCTTTTAAGATTTATTTCTTTGTGTTATGTATACAAGTGTTCTATCTGCATGTATGCCTTCACGCCAGAAGAGTGCATTGGATCCCATTGTAGCTGGTTGTGAGCCATCATGTGGTTGCTGGGAATTGAACTCAGGACCTCTGGAAGAGTAATCAGTGCTCTTAACCTCTGAGTAATTTCTCCAGCCCTGGACAATCATTCTTGATGATAAGTCCTTGAATGACGCAATGGAAAGATATTGCCGCTGGATGGAAGAAAAGGGAGACTCACAGCTGTGGCAACAGGAAGCTAAGGATGATTGGCAGTCTAACAATTAACTGAAGATTCACAACTTGGCATTTGATAGCAAATTCAATGACGAAAGCAGGAAAACTAAGATTTCTAAAACCCAGCTTAGTAAAGTGTTACCGCAAAGCAAATCGGGCCTTCAAACATCTGTGTGAGCCCACTGGGGTCTGGCAGTGCGAGCCAGTGGTGGTATATAGTGTCCCCAAGAAGCGTAGGTGAGCTTTGGGGAAGAAAGTGGCCCCCCAAGGGAGTGGCACTATTAGGAGGTGTGGTCTTGTTGGAGGAAGTGTGGCACTGTGGGGGCGGACTTTGAGGTCTCTTTTTCCCAAGTTTCCCTCAACGTGACAGTCAGTCAACTTCCTCTTGTAGGACACGCAGCTCCAGCTCAGTCCTCTGCCTGTGCCACCATGCTCCCTGCTGTGATGATAATGGACTGAACCTCTGAAACTGTAAGCCAGCCCCCTCAATCAAATGTTTTTCTTTAGAAGAGTGGTCATGGTGTCTCTTCACAGCAATAAGGAAATAAAACCCTAACTAAGACATGGAGATACCACAAACTTTACCAATGAACACTTCTGTGTGCAGCCAATGGCATTAAGAACAAGTGTTGCCCATTCACATTACTGTGTGACCACCGTTCCCACCCCTCACTTCAACCTTTCTTGAGTGCTTTCGGGATGAAGGACGAAGATTTAACCTGAACGAGCAATCCCTTTCCTTTCCTTTCCTTTCCTTTCCTTTCCTTTCCTTTCCTTTCCTTTCCTTTCCTTTCCTTTCCTTTCCTTTCCTTTCCTTTCTCTGTCTTTTCTGAGACATAGTCTGAGGTAGCCTGAAGTGGATTCAGACATACTCTTTAACTAAGGATGGTCTTGAACTCATGATCCTCCCGCCTCCACCTCTCCAGTTCTGATATCACAGGTTTTTTTTAATCTGCATTTATTTTTAGATCCTTGATAACTTCATACATGTGTATGCAGTATCATGGTCCTAGCCACCACCCACGTCATCCCTCTATCACCCCTTACCCCCCCAACATCGTCCCCATCCCTTCAGCTTCGTGTCTTTTTGTCATTCACTAAGTTCAATTAGTACTGCCCATATGCGCATGGCATGTAGGATCGTCCTCTGGGACTTGGGCAACCTACCCTTGGCCTCTTCCCCGCAAGAAACATGACTCTCCCTCAGTTGTCAACAACTGCCATTAGCTTCTCAAGTGGAGGAAGACATAGCCCCTCTTTTCTTCATTATGCAAGTTTTTTTCTTTTCATTTTTTTTTGAAAATAGATTCTTCTCTTCTACAATACAACCTGACCAGTTTCCCCTCCCTCCACCCCTCCCAGCTATCCCCATGTCCTCTCTCTCCCAGATCCACTCCCCATCCAGTCTCTTCAGATATTAAATTGCATTTTAAGTGATGCAGCAGCGCCCCCTTCTGGTCCATCTGACGAACTAAGCACAAAGGTGGACCTCTCAGAGAAAGTTGAATGTGGAGTGGAGGGAGAGACAGCGACCCCAGGGGAGATGGCGTTTGTGTTGGTTTTGGAACTGTGGCAGTGCTACAAGCCGCAACATTATATTATACACTGTATATATATTATACAGTGACCGCTCAGCCATCTTCTCGCGAGAGACTTATCAGAACCAAGGGATCTGGTAAAGGCTAAACCAAAAAGCAAGGCTTTTTGGCGTTATTGCCTTGTGAATAAAGTGGCTGTCCTTTGCTGTAGATTTTCCGCTGTAGTTGACTTCCTTTCTGTTACATATTTGGGAATTCATTCCCTAGTTCAGAACAGTTTCCCACTTCCTTGTTCCTGTCTCCTAGGTAAATGCAGAGATCTACCTTCCTGCAATTATTTTTTTCAGCAGGTCAGTATTAAGGGTCCAGGCAAAGAGCATCCAATTTAAGATATTCACAGATATCCAAGGACATGGACTTACTACTCGCCCAAGTTGCTGTTCAGCTTGATAACAGCATACCCCAGAACTGACAGTTTAGAGGCCTGGGTCCCTTCTTTGTTTCGACCGCCTAGAGCAAAACTCCAGACCTAGGCTGGTTAAAACTGCAGCACCTGTTGTGTGTGCTATCCGATCAAGAGCCACCAGCTTTTCCCTGACTGTTTACGCAGGTTGCTTGGTTCCTGATTCTATGCATGCTGGGAGAAAAGAAGTGTGCACTGATTTAAACAATCCGTGCCCTATTCATAATTTTACTAGAAATAAACCTTTTAGCTCTTTACACCACCTACAAATATAATATAGCACAATAACCATTCCCCCTAGGATTCCCTGACAATTTAATTCCTTTCTTAACTAACTTTCTCCATTAAGAATTTAATAGGATGTGTGTTAGCCACTTCCGTGAATCTGTGTGTATAAAAATTATTATCTAATTTTTTATGGGGCAAAAGAATTCTGGCCCTGGAACCTGCGAGGACTGGTGAGTTGCTGGTTTTAAGGATGTATCTGACCGGGAACATTTGTAAGGGGTAGAACAAGATAGAACAAGAATGAAGAGAGAAAGAGAAAAGAAGAATATAGAATTATGGATAGACGGAAAGTGTTGTAAGCACATTTCTTACCCCTCAGATCTTTACCCTCAGACTTTTAGCCTCCTTTAGCTCATCCAGGTGTCTTTAATTGAACCCTGAAAGGGAGTCTTAAAGACTAGAACTTTAAGACTCCCACAATGACAGCAGGACAGAAGGAAGAGCATTTCCCACCAAGGAAGAGCTTCTGCTGATAAAATACACGTTTGTGCTTGCCTATGCTCCCAGCACTCCTGAGTTCCAGGCTAGTGTGGGCTACAGAGTTGTTTCAAATGACATCATCACTAACATCACCAATAGCATCCCCATCACACCCAGAAGTACCAACATTGGGACCATTTTGGTGTTCTGGCTTCCAGTATTGTTTCTGTTGTTATCCCTCTCTCTCTTCCTCTCTCTCTCTCTCCCATACACACACACACACACACACACACTACCACCACCACACCAGAAACAGGTATTAGGGCTCTATTGGGAGGGAAATCGTAACCTCAAACCATCACGAAGGAGGAAAGCATTGAAAGGAGTCGAGTATGAAATCAGGCACAGGGCGGTCTTGAAAGGGACGCTTACTGGAAAATAACTTGGTATTCACAGAATTGGAAGGAAAAGCAAATGGGACAGAATTAATTGCTTTTGTACAGTTGTGACTAACACACCAGAGAGAGCAGTATAATGAACGAAAATGCATTTGGGCTCATGGTTTCCAAGAGTTTGGCCCTTGTCTCTTAGCCCCATGAATGCGAGCAGAACATCATAGTAGCAAGACGTGTGGAGGACCCAGAAAGAGAAGTAAGGACTGTGGCCCAGATAAAACTTTCAAAGGCACATCCTCATGACCTACTTCCTCTAGTCAGGTACACCCCGCCCCCCGCAAAGTTTCCAGAACTTCCCAAAATAGCTCTGTCAACTGAGACTAAGTGTTTAAACATTTGCCTGTGGAGAACTGTCTTAGTCAGGGTTTACTGTTGCTGTAAAGAGACCCCACGACCATGGCAACTCATAAAGAAAACATTTAATTGAGGATGGCTCACTTAGAGTTTCAGAGGTTCAGTCTATTAAAGTCATGATGCGGAGCATGGCAGACACGGTGCTGCAGCCCAGAGTGCTACATCTTGACTCAGAGGCAACGGGAAGTTGACTGACTGTCACCCTGAGGGAAGCTTGAGACAAAGAGACCTCAACGCTGCACCGACAAGGCCACACCTCCTAATAGTGCCGCCCCCTTTGGGGGGAATGTCTTTCAAACCTCCACAAGGACGTGTCAGATTCAAACTGTGACAGAAAACTTGGTGTCGTAGAGTGGCTGTCTCAGGGTCAGACTTCCCAGAGGGCAAAGAAGTTATTAGACTGTCCTAGTTACTCTATAGTATGTCTCAGAGAGAGAGATTTACAAAAAAAAAAAAAAAAGTTTGGACCAGATGTGGCATGTATCCTAGCACAGGAGGGGCAGAGGCAGGCCGATCTCTGAGAGTTCGAGGCCAGCCTAGGCTACACAGTGAGACTATGTCTTGAGAAAAGAAAAGAAAAGCTTAGGCTGGGGGCATAGCTCAGTGGTCGAGCACAAGCCCAGCACGGATGAGACTCTGGGTTTGATCTCCAGCGCCGAGGAAGAAAGAGAAAGAACTCTTTCATGAAGCTTACAGTTTGGAGGCTGCAAGAAAGATGGGGTAGATCCACCAGTTTGGCCCTCTAGGAAGTGGCTTCATAATCTGAGCATGGATGTCTCTTGTGTATCTCTTCTAATTTCTTTCTCATTATAAGGCTGGATCGTGTCCCCAGAGTCCCACGGCCACAAGGCTTTCTCCTAATAAAGCTTGTTCTGAAGGGTTATTTGTGTCAACTTCCTTTTACTGTCTGCCATTCTTCCTTCATTTGTAACAAGACTGTTGTGGAATGTATTTTTAAGATGTGTTACAGTCTTTTATGTTACATTTGTTTTACTTTGTGAAGCTGTGTTACTTTTCCTGCCTAAAACACTTGATTGGTCTAATAAAAAGCTGAATGGCCAATAGCTAGGCAAGAGATGGATAGGAGGGGCTGGAAGGCAGAGAGAATAAATAGAAGAATGAGAAGAGAGAAAGGAGTGAGAGAAGAGGAGAAGGAGGCAAAGATGCCAGGGGCCAGACACCCAGCAACACAGTCAGCCACGGGGTTAGAAGGAAACAGATAAAAAGGTGAAAGTCCAGAAGCCAAAGGTAACCTGGATAATTTTAAGAAAAGCTGGCTAGGGCTGGAGAGGTGGCTCAGCGGTTAAGAGCACTGACTGTTCTTCCAGAGGTCCTGAGTTCAATTCCCAGCAACCACATGGTGGCTCAAAACCATCTGTAATGAGATCTGGTGCCCTCTTCTGGCCTGCAGGCATACATAATAAATAAAATCATTAAAAAAAAAAAGCTGGCTAGACATAAGCCAAGCTGAGGCCAGGGATTCATAAGTAAGAATAAGTCTCTGTGTATTTATTTGGGATCTGGGTAGGGGCACTGTCGGATGTGAGCTTTGGCAGATGGATTCCTAGAATCCATTGTAAGTATGTTTCAAAAGTAAGAATATTGATCATGAGTTCCAGTCCGACCTGGGCTACATAGAAAGACCATGTCAAAGAGGAGGGGGAAAAAGAGTAAGGAAATACAAAGTGTATTTCTAGGGAAGGGGGTAAAACTCAGGTGATGTGAAGGGGGAAAGAGAAGAGAGGAAGAGGAAGGGTTAAATGGGGTAGGGGGAATAGAAGGAGGAATTTGGGAAGTGATAACACGAAAAATCTTTTTAAATGCTACATGGAACCTGTGCGGGCTAGTATTATATCAGCTTGACACAAGCTAGAGTTATCTGAAAGGAGAGAACCTCAGCTGAGAAAATGCCTCCGTAAGATCTTGCTATAAGGCATTTTCTTAAGTGTGATTGATGAGAGAGGGACCAGTCCATTGAAGATGGTTCCATCCCTGGGCGGATGGTCCTGGGTCCTGTATGAGAGCAGGATGAGCAAGTCAGGAAGAGAAAGCTTGTAAGCATCACTCCTCCATGGCCTCTGCATTGGCTTCTGTCTCTGGCTTCCTGCCCTGTTTGAGTTTCTGGCTTCCTCTGGTGATGAACTATGATGTGGAAGTGTAAACCAGATAAACCCTTTCCTCTCCAACTTGCTTTTGATCATAGTGTTTCTTCTCATCAGCAGAAACCCTAAGACAGAAACCTACTATAGAAGCTTCCTAATATAGATAAGTACATATATAGAAAAGGAGTTTTAATGGAGGTACTCTATAATGGGAACAATGTCTCTGTCAGACACCATAGGATATCGAATAACAAGCCCAGTTCCAAGTGCAGGTGACCTCTTTGCAAGCTGTTGTTCAGCAAGGTCCCATGGACATCTTCCCCTAATACTACAAGCTGGTGCCTTTGTTCTCGGTTCCCCTTTATGAACGTGATGGCAAAACCTTAGTGCTGGAGACATCACGTGAATCACGGGACTTGGAGAAACAGCTGGGACTGAACGCTCCACCACAGCTGGCTAGCATTCTGAGTCCTAGGAGGGTCTATGCATGCCACCAAAGAAGAAAAGCAAGCAACAGTCTAACCCGGTTAAGAAGCCGTAAGTAGATATGCCTCCTGTTGCAACAGTGGAAAGAAGGCTACAGGAGTAACCAACCACTGCCCCCATGTTCTTACCTTGACAGCCATAGATCAGTGCATACTGCAACCCTCATCAGAGAAGCTTCTTTTTAATAGAGACCCACAACTGGTCGATATGCAGAGAATAAGACTATGGAGCTCATAGATAGGACAGCCATATGATTTTTCCTTTCCCTAACATTCAGACCAAAGCAGAAGATGGGGTGGAAAGATTATAAAAGCCAGAGGATGTCTGTTACCAAACAGTATTTGCCAGACGAGGCAGCTTAGCTGCACCCATGGACTGGCAGTGGCTGGGACTGCATGCCCAAGATGGTAGCACGTGGCTCATCCGTTGCTTCTTATCCACCTGGGAAATCCACCACGAAGCAGTTTCCTTCCTCTCCCACCCCACCTCAGACAGCCTCAGAACTTATATTAGCCCTCTCTAAACCTCCAAAGAGATCTATATTATGCTTTTGACTTAACAATCGTTAAATTAAACTTTTCGGCAAAATGCAATGAACTTAAGCACCAGAACAAAGCAAGGGCAAGAGACTGAACTACTTTGTCATTTTATTACTTTTAGTAGTAATGGGGTTGGAACCCTGAACCTTTTGTGTGCTGGGCAAGCATACGGCTACCCTCCCCCAGGTCGGCACATCAGATCAGTCGCCTCCTGAAGCCATGGCAGATCACGGTGCTCTGGTATCTGGAGAGAGGCGAATGCAAAGGCATGTCGGCAATCTTTATCTCCGGAGGGCCTTTCTTTAAGACGACTTTCCGGTCTTCCCCATGGCAAAGCCGCTCACTGTAACCCCAGAACAGAGAATCTTCCAAGGGGCCAGCATAGATCCCACACGCTTCCGCTTGCTAAGAGAGAAAACACCAGTTGTTGTCTTCATGTTTAAAGACTTTTTCTCTTTCTCCTCCCCCACTCAGTGACCGTATTAGAGTGTATTGCTAATGTGGGTGCTGAAAATTGAACACAGGTCCTCTGGAGGATCAGCCAGTGCTCTTATAGGCTCACCAGGTAGTTGGCTGGCCTGTAACTTGATATCTAAACCAGCCTAGCTTTGAACTCACAGAGATTCTCCTGCCTCTGCCTCCCAAGTGCTGAGATTAAATGCGTGAGCCACCATGTCTGGCTTTTTTTTCTGTTTAATTTTTTTAAAGACTTAGTTATTTATTATACAATTTTCTGTCTACATGCATGCCTACAGGCCAGAAGAGGGCACCAGATCTCATTACAGATGGCTGTGAGCCACCATGTGGTTGCTGGGAGTTGAACTCAGGATCTCTGGAAAAACAGTCAGTGCTCTTAATCGCTGAGCCATCCCTCCAGCCCTTTCTTTTTAATTTTTAAATTACGTTTATGCAAGTATGTCAGCATCTAAGGCAAAATGGAAAGGGAAGAGCAAGCTACAACACAGTAACTGTTACTCAGTGTGAGCATGCTATTTCACTTTATTCTTTATACTTCATTCATGGTAACTGTTTAAGGTAGAATTCTGCATACCCACACCCACGCACAGACAGACAGACACACACACACATGGAGTCGCTGGTAATATTGTAAAAGTTGTTGGGAATACATTAACCTACAGCTGTAAAAGTGAAGCATCCTTAAAATCACTAAAAAGATCCAGCTGAAGATGGCAGCTCAGTGGTAGAGTGAGCCCAGCACCACAGGGAAGCCTGATGGTCAACCCTCACACCCAAACAAAACAACAACAACAACAACACAAGGAGGAGGGGCTAATGAGATGGCTCGGGTGGTAAAGGCTCCTGCTGTCAAGTCTAATGACCTGAGTTCAGTCCCTGGGACCCACATGGTGAACCAACCAGAGCCACCCTCCCCCCCCCCCACACACTTATACATAAATGTGTGGTAGTTTTAAGGTAATTGGCCCTCATAAGCTCATAGGGGGTGACACCATTAGGAGGTGTAGCCTTATTAGAGTAGGTGTGACCTTGTTGGAGGAAGTGTGTCCCTGTGGGGGTGGGCTCTGAGGTCTCCTTTGTTCAAGCTATGCTCAAAGTGGTATATAGTTCACTTCCTGTTGCCTGGAGATCAAGATGTAGGACTCTCAGCCCCTTCTCCAGCACCATGTCTGCCTCTGCTCTTCCACGTCGTGCCATGATGATAATGGACTAAACCTCTAAAAATGTAAGCCACCTCAATTAAATGTTTTCCTTTATAAGAGTTGCCGTGGTCATGGTGTCTCTTCACAGCAACAGAAAGACAAAATGAAACATACCTTTTATAAAAGCAAGCAAGCTTTCTTTAATACATTCAGTATTTCCAATTTCAGTTCATAAAGTTTTTATCTTGTATTTCTAATAGGTGAAAAGAATAGTTAAAAGCAGTGTCTCACCATGCAATGCTATTAATTTTTTCTATTTTTTTTTTATTTTATGTGTATTGGTGTTATGCCTGTATATATGTCTCTGTGAGAATGTCAGATTCCCTAGAATTGGAATTACAGTTGTGAGCTGCCATGTAGGTGCTGGCAGAGCCCTGGCCCTCTGGAAGAGCAGCTAGTGCTCTTAACCACACTCTCTCCAGTTTCTATTCATTAAGCCATCAAATTATATAAAATAGATCCCAATATTAAGACTGAAGAAAAGCCAGTCATGGTGGTACACACCTTTAATTCCAGCATTTGGGAGGGAGATCAGGTGGATCTGAGTTTGAGCCCAGCCTTGCCTATATACAAGTTCCAAGATAACCAGGAATATACAATAAGACTTTGTCTCTTTGTCTCTCTCTCATACACACACACCAAAATTGAAGAAAGTCTTATTTTAATTTCTCTAGGTTTTGTTTTTTAAGTATTAGATAAAAAATATTTCAGGCTGGACAGTGGTGGTGCACACCTTTAATTCCAGTACTCAGGAGGCAGAGGTAGGTGAGACAGCTAGGGAGAAGCCCTCTCTCAAAAACAAACAAAACCCAAAACCAAACCAAAAAATCCAACAAACCCCCTATATATCTCAAGGAAAATGTAACTTTTTATTTTATAGCATTATATATGAGCATTTTATACGGCAATAGTTGAGCCATGTTTTATGATTTATTTTATTCCATTTAATTATTTATAATTTCTAAGATTTTCCTGCCTTGTCAAAACACACTCTTATTCAACATTAACTATTCTATTGAAAATTTCGCCAGGCGGTGGTGGCACACGCCTTTAATCTTGGGAGGCAGAGGCAGGTGGATCTCTGTGAGTTCGAGACCAGCCTGGTCTACAAGAGCTAGTTCCAGGACAGGCTCCAAAACCACAGAGAAACCCTGTCTCGAAAAAAAAAACAAACAAAAAAAATTCAAATTATTTATAGTTTAATACATTCTAACTCTTTAAAGAAGTAACTTACTAGAGAGGTATGTTGGCTCATGTCTGTAATCCTAGCTCTGGAGAAACTAAGGCAGGAGGATAACCATGAATTCAAAGCCAGCTTGGGCTACATAGTGAGTTCTAGGAGAATCTGGGCTCCACAGTTGAGACTCAATTTGAGAGGGGGTGGTAAGAAGTGGAAAGAACAAGAGGAAGAGAGAGAGGAGGGAGAGAGGGGAGGGGAGGGAAAAGAAGAGCCCTATAACGGCCAGTTTGAATTTGGAAAACATTTTCAAATTGGCTAGCAGCACCGAAGGGCAAGTCTTACCTGCAAACCTAGACCAGCCGCTTCCCTGGCGCTCTGCTTGAATATCCAGCACGGTCTCAAACGGAGCTCCTGTGCTGTAGCTTTACTATTCATGCCACCTAAGCTGGCTCAGCCTCCAGCACTGCCCAGCAGTGGACGCGACCTCAAATGCTGTCATGCATCCACTTTAAGTTTGCATTTGGGTTATTTTTGTTTACAAGTATATGTGAAAATACAAAAAATGAGTTTTTTGCATTGCTATATATACCTTAGAAATTATACAAAATTGGTTCTATTTTTATTATCACATTTAGTTTGTTTAGTGGGCACATGTGTGCGCGCAGGCCAGAGGACAACTTGGAGGAACCAGATTTCTCCTTCCATCCTGTGGGCCCCAGGTCAGCCTCCAACTGTCAGGCCTGGTGGAAAGCATCTATCTCTAACAGCCACAGGCAGACTTTAACCTGAATATTGGTGAGAAAATACCTTCAGATTCACATTCCTGAATTTCATGCTTTCTTTCCAAGGCATAACGTAACGTGTCGGGATCATGCCTTGCTTCAGTGAGAAGCGTGGCAAGTGAATCTCCTCACTCCTGAAGCTAGGAAAGGAGAAAGGGGGTTACCTTGCCATTCCCAGTTAGCTCACGCACACGCATTCTCTTTCTCTCTCCGCCTTGTGCTTGCTTATAAGATGTGAGCTGTTTCAGTATGCCTGCCTGCCTGCCTGCCACTATGCTCCCTGACATGACGGTCATGGGCTAACCCTCTGAAACCATAAGCTTCTTATGAACTCCTTCTATAAGTTGCCTTGGTCATGGTGTCTCTTCACAGCAATAAAAAAGTAGCTAAGACAAAACCCAAATTTACTATGCTCTTACATGTCCCAGACTGCTTAATAAATCGACAGAAAACCCAGGACTCACTTGAGAGTTGATAGTGCACGCCTGCAATCCCAGCTATTTGGGAAGCAGAGGCAGAGGCCTCACAAGTAATTTAAGGAGACACTACCCCAGAAGGGGGAGGAAAGACTGTATGAGTGGGGGGGGGGGGATGGAGGACACCAGGCAAACATGGCCCATTGGCTCAACTAAGGAGGGCTCACATGGGCTCAACTGAAACAGCAAGCACGGGGCCAGCATGGGTCTGCACTTGGTCCTCTGCATATGCTATGGCTGTTAGCTTGGAGTTTTTTGTTTGCTTGTTTTAAATAAAGTAAATTCTTTTTAAGATTTTATTATGTAGACAGTATTCTGCCTGCAGGCCAGAAGATCTCATTACAGGTGGTTGTGAGCCACCATGTGGTTGTTGGGAACTGATTTCAGGACCTTTGGAAAAGCAACCAGTGTTCTTAACTGCTGAGCCATCTCTCCAGCTCAGGCTGGCCTCAAACTCAGAGATCTACCTGCCTCTGCCTCCCGAGTGCTGGGATTAAAGGCGTGCGCCACCACAGCCCGGCTTAGCTGGGACTTTTTATGGGACTCTTAACAGTAGGAGCAGGTCTATCTCTGACTCTTTTGCCTGCTCTTGAGACTCTTCTTCCTATTGGATTGCTTTGTCCAGGCTTGTTCATCTTGTCCTGTTTGGCTGTCCTCTCTAGAGACCTGCTCTTTTCTTATGAGGAAACAGGAGGAAGGGAAGGTGGTGGGGGTTAGAAGGAATGGAAGAAAAGGAAATTGGTCAGAGTGTATTTATTATATGAGAGAACCTATTTTCAAAAAAAAAAAAACTTAGAGGCTGCAGCAGTTAAGAGCACTTGAATGTTCTATCTTGAAGACAAGAGTTCAGTTCCCAGCTCCCACCTGGGCTGCTCACATCTGCCTATGGTTCCAGTTCCCCACAAATCTGATACCCTCTCGTAGCCTCCAAGGACATACACACCACACACACACCCAAGTAATGGGTGTTTTAATTAAAAAAAAAAAGACCCCGGAAGAGTAACAATATTGAGGGGCTGCCAGGGACAAGGGATGAAACGTAGGTGGTAGAGAGCTTGCCTAGCACTCATAAGGACTGGGTCCCATCTCTACGCTGCTAGGTGGTGCTCACCAGCACCTCGAGCACTCTGGAGGTAGAAGCAGACTGAGTCCAAGGCCATTCTCAGCCACCTTATATAAGGAGGTCAAGGCCAGCTTGGACTACACAAGACCCTGTCCTGGGGGTGTAATGAGGAGGCTGATGAAGCTCAATGGTAGATCACTTGCCTAGCTTGTGTGAGGCCCTACACCATCTCTACTACAAACAGCAAACCAGCAGCCCGGAACCCCGAGGTCCTCACTTATTGGCAGGCTTCGCTGCATTCCTGGCTGTGCTGCTCTTGTCCAGTTCCGGCAAAGCAGGACAGGCATCTTTTTCCAAAGCCATCACTGGCAGCAATGACAGAATTCTTACCTAGAACCTCACACAGCCTAATTCTGATGAAACTGCTGCCGTTGATGTAACAATTGTCCTGCTAACGCCACAGCAACCCTTAGTAGCTAGGAGTATGCAGCTCGGAGCTATTTAAGTCTCTGTGAGAAACACTATCATCAATTAAAACATGAGACATTACAGATTTGACAAACAGGAAAGTCTGCTGACTTTCTCAGGATCTCTCCTCAGGATGCAGATCAGTTGGGGGCACTAACTCGGCATGACTGAACCTTAAGTTCAGGCTTTCACACTGGAGAAACCAAGTGGTGGTGCGCGCCTGTAACCACAGCACTTGGAAGGAAGAGGCAGGACGATCAGATATTCAAGGCCATCATTTGCTTCTTAGCAAATTTGAGGCCAGCCTGGTCTACACAATGAGTTCTAAGAACAGCCCAAACTATATTATTAAAATCCTATCTCCAAAAAAAAAAAAAAAGAAAAGAAAAGAAAAAATCTTCTGCTATTTACTTGCTTTCAACAAACAGATGGCAAGCAGCTTCCACACACTTGTTTCTGTCTTTAAGAGTGCGTGAAAGGGGTTAGTGAGATGGCTCAGCAGATAGATGTTTGAAGTGCAGGCCTTACAACCTAGACCCCACTTAAAGGGAAAGAGACATCTAATTCCACAAAACTGCCCTTTGACCACAACATTCATGGCTCCCACACCTCCATCTCTCACCCATCTAATAATAAATAGCTTTTTAAAAATTGCCAAACAATAGAACATGGTGGCATAAATCCATAATCTTAGCACTACTTAGGCTGAAGCAGAAAGACAAGAAGTTGGTTCATACCAAGATTCTGCCCACCCTACAGGAACAATTGGATGCAAGAGCTGAACAATTTATGTATATTTTAGCATATTTTAATGGAATGTGTTAAAACCAAAGCATAGTTCGCCACCAAGATAAATCAAAAAACAAAAGCTTCTTAACGGCATGAAACAGTGAGCTGGACAGAGCGACCGCAGGTAGACCCGGGCCTTAACAGTCAGTACAGGCAGCAGGATGAGAAATCAGACCTGTGCTGCACACCCGACAGGCATGGCCACCTTAAACACCGCCTTCAATGGCGCTCGACCGCCCACACACGTATTCACTTCAAACAGGAAACAGCAACAGCTCTCCATTCTCTAGATTCAGTGCACAGCACAGCAACCTCAGCAGAAATGGAAACTATGTTTGTACAAAGGTTTATCCTCAAAACGTCCATAATGTACCTAAAATATGTCCAAATCCTGAGGATGGTCCACCTCGATGGCTTCCTCTGCATCCAGTTTGGTTTCGCCAGGTCCTTCCTGGGCTTCATCAAGGGAGGCCAGGGCCTCGTTAGTGTCACTTGCAAAAGTTTCTCGTGATGTGTCATCATCCTCTTGAAAATTCAGACTTTTAATAGCTTGTTTCATTTTTTTCCCCAATAGTTGTGTTCTTCTTTTTCTAGCAGCTTTTTTATTTTCATATTCCTTTTGATTTTCAATGTAGAAAATGTCCTGAAATAAAAACAACTTTGGCTAAAAATAACAAAACAAAACCCATCCCATATTATTTGTTGTAAGTATATTATGAGGTAGGCCCTGCTCATCCTACTGCAACACACCGCCCCATACCTGTTTGCTAAAAGAGAAACTACCACGGGGAAATTTTGTTTAGAATTTAAATAAACTGTAACTGATAACACAAAAACCTGAATAAAAGATTAAAGACATACTGACTTTGAAACATCTTAACTACATATGACTACCTGTGCTACGAAATTAAACTGACCTATTTAAGAACATGCCATTTACAAAATGTAACAATTTCATCTAAGAATGCTATTGTAGGGATGGAGAGATGGCGCAGAGGTTAAGAGCACTGACTGCTCTTCCAGAGGCCCTGAGTTCAGTTCCCAGCAACCACATGGTGGCTCACAACCATCTGTGATGAAATCTGGTGACCTCTTCTGGCCTACAGGCATACATGCAGGCAGAACACTGTCTACATAATAAACAAAAATTAAAAAAAAAAAGAATACTATTGTAGAAGCTGGAAAGATGGCAGTTAAGAGTACTTACTGCTTGTCCAGAGGACCTGGGTTTAGTTCCCAGTACCAACATGCTGACTTACAACTACCTGTAACTCCAGTTTCAGGGAGACTCAACACACTCCCCTCTGGGTTGAGAGCACTGTACACACATGGGTTGCATACACACATGCTGGGTAAACACAAACACAAAACAAACACTGAAGAGTACAATGCTTTCTATCACTGGCACTGCTGAAACTCCAGGCTGGATATGTAGTCTTCACTCACTACTTGTAGTATATAGCTATGGCACCCCAAATTCTGACAGTCAAAAATGCTTTCTGAGGCACAAAACTAGTACCAGTAAATATATGCTTGTTATGCGATAGTCTCACTACACTGCCCTGGCCAGGCTGGAACTCACTCTGTAGACCAGGCTGGCCTCAAATTGTGAGCATCCTCCTGCCCCTGCCTCTCAAGTGCTGGAATTACAGGTATGTAATTCTGTAATCCTTGAAATCACAACCTGGTTTCAAGAGGTTAAGATGAACTTTTATTTTACATAGAAGCACATTTTAATTTATTAAGCATCTTGAGCTTAAAAAAACTCTAATAATATCTTGCATAAATGATTATGAAGTTCCTTTCCCACCAAACACTGCAAGTCTTATTAAAAAGAAACTGCAGGTGGGGCATGGTGGTGCACACCTTTAATCCCCAGCACTCAGGAAGCAGAGGCAAGCCAGGGCTACACAGTGAGACCAGTCTTAAAAGCAAAAACCAAATTTACCTTCTCATTTTTACACACACACACACACACACACACACACACACACACACACACACACACACTAAACCAAACCAAAAATAACAACAAAAAAGCCAAAACAAAAAGCTCTACTCAGTAAATCTGGTTTTGCCTTCTAAACTCTATAGACTGACTGTCACCATTTTGGCAATTAAAAGACTAGTTTAATTATATGTCTGGCATGGCAAACGCTTTTACCATTGGAGGCATCTAGCCAGCCTTACATTTGACATTTAAAAGAGTCTTTCTCTTTTCTTTATTGAACTTGGGTTTTTGGGCAAACTAAGCACATGCTACACTACTGAGCTACACCCTAGTTCTCAAACTCACTTTTACTGCACCTGCAGAAAATTTTATTACACTTATTTGTGTGTGTGCATGCTTGTGCACATGTGGTCAGAAAACAACTAGCAGGGGTCAGTTCTGCAGGCCCACCACGTGGGACCTAGGACTAAACTCAGGTTGTATGCCTTAGTGGCCAGCACCTTTACCCACTGAACCCTCTCACTGGCCCAACTGCATGTTCTTAAAACCAATCCTCAAAACGCTAGACTAGCCAGGCGGTGATGGCACACACCTTTAAATCCAGAACACAGAAGGCAGAGGCAGGAGGATGTCTGTGAGTTTGAGGCCAGCCTGGTCTACAAAGTGAGTTCCAGGACAACTAAACAACAACAACAAAAAAAAAAAAAAAAAAAAAAAGGGAGAAGGAAGAATGTGGGAGGGAAAGAAGGAAGAAAGACTGAGTAGAAGTCCAAAAAGAACTAAGCATCTTTTTATCTCCTCTTTCTGAGACAGGCTCTCATATAGCTGTCCGGCCTCAAACTCACAGAGATCCACATGCCCCCACCTGTACCTGTGTGCTGGGATTAAACGTTCCCTCTATCTTTTAAAATGGGATCTTTCCTGGGATGTGCGCAGGCCCTCCTTCTACACTCCTGCCTCTGCCTCTGCAGGTTGGGATTACAAGTGTGTATTTTCACAAATCTGGCTTTTTGATGCATCATAAAGCCAAGGACACAGTCATTGTCATTACCTTAATTTGTTCTTCACTGATGCTAGGAGTGTTCTTCAGGAGATTCAGAAAAACCCCACCGGGTGTTCTTCTTCGACTACCATTCTACGGAAAGGAATTAAAAAGAGTAAATATATGGACATTTCCATAGGCAATTTTTCGAGAATATTTCCAATTTATTTTGCAACAATTTTATACGCAAAGACTGATTACTTATTTACCAGTGCTGAGATAGAAATCAGGGCCTTTGCCATGCTAGGAAAGTCACCGAGCTACAAGCCCAGTTCCCAGGCCACAGGCTTCATGAATGACCAGGATATATCTCAATAGACGCATGCTTATGGAGACAGCCAGGACCAGATTTGAAACCCAGATCTGATTCTGGCTCTTTTTAAGATTTTTAGATTTAAACCGGGCGGTGGTGGCGCATGCCTTTAATCCCAGCACTCGGGAGGCAGAGGCAGGCGGATCTCTGTGAGTTCGAGGCCAGCCTGGTCTACAAGAGCTAGTGCCAGGACAGGCTCCAAAGCTACAGAGAAACTCTGTCTCAAAAAACTAAAAGAAAAAAAGATTTTTAGATTTAAATATACACACTAAGATATATGTATCTACTGTTACTTCCCACTACTCATGATGACATATTCTATAAAGTTGCCACAAACACTGAATTAGCAAATTAAAACATAGCTCTACATGTAGTACAACATTAATTTGTTCAAACTTGAATACTGCTTAAGGACACTCTATTTAAAACAATCTGTTGGGGTTAAGGTGTAGCTCAGTGGAAAAGGGCATGTTTTGCACAAGACTGGGTTTAATCACCCACCAAAGTGACAACAAATCAAACACCAATCAAACAAAATGCACGCACACACACTGATTCATTAATACTGGACTAATGGTCAAAGCATTATAAATCAGTATTAGTACTTACTATTCTGCCTTTTAAGCAAGTTCAGACCTCTACCCTGACCATATTTACTCTTCTCTGCCCTCTTCCCTTATACCTCCATTCGATCTATTTCTTTTCTCTCAGTGCTAATACACTTGAAATTATATTTATTGCTTTTTTTTAAAAAAAAAAGTTAAACTTTTTTTTTGAAGAAAGGTGTGCACACATGAGAAGTTCAGTGGACAATTTGCAGAAGTTTGCTAACTGTTCCACGCCATGACTCCACCATGGGTGGGACCAGGGATGAACTCAGAATATCAAGCTTGGCAGAAAACGTCTTTACCGCGGGGCGGTGGTGGCGCACGCCTTTAATCCCAGCACTCGGGAGGCAGAGGCAGGCGGATCTCTGTGAGTTCGAGACCAGCCTGGTCTACAAGAGCTAGTTCCAGGACAGGCTCCAAAACCACAGAGAAACCCTGTCTCGAAAAACCAAAAAAAAAAAAAAACAAAAAAAAAACAAAAACAAAAAACAACAACAACAAAAAGTCTTTACCTACTAAGCCATTTCAAAGGTCTTTATTTTGTTTTGTTTTTTTGAGACAAGGTTTCGCTATAGTTTTGGTGCCTGCCCTGGAACTTGCTTTGTAGACCAGGGTGGCTTCGAACTCAGAGATCTGCCTGCCTCTGTCTCCCGAGTGCTGGGATTACAGGCATGTGCCACTACTACCTCCCCCACTTTTTATGAGACAGGTTCTCATCATGTAGGCTAGTGAGTCAGAAACTTACTAGGTAGCTCAGCTCAGCGATCCTCTGTCTCTGCCTTAAGTGCTGAGATTATAGGCATGTGCCACCATGCCTGGCTTTATAATTACTGCAATAAACTGAGTTTTTCCTGTCTTCAGACTCAACAGCTCTCAGTACAAAGCAGGCACTCTATTCAAAAAGGATATATCAAAAGTGCACTTGAACTCACATCTCAATATTCAGTAGACCAGCATTAACTCACTGGAACAGTGCTTTCTTTTTTTTTAAATATGTATTTATTTATTTGTTATGTATACAATATTCTGTCTGTGTGTATGTCTGCAGGCCAGAAGAGGGCACCAGACCTCATTACAGATGGTTGTGAGCCACCATGTGGTTGCCGGGAATTGAACTTAGGACTTTTGGAAGAGCAGGCAATGCTCTTAACCACTGAGCCATCTCTCCAGCCACAGAGTTTTCTTTTTAAAAAAATTACAATATTACTAATAAATTTTGATCTTCATGAAGTTCAAGTAAATGAAACTCTAAATAGCCTATATGATTAATTTTATCTTTTGTTGCAAATTTCTATAATTTAAGATTATAGGCTATTTTTTCAACAATGTTCTCAATTATTTTTCAAATTTAAACACTGTGAGTGCTGGTGCCTTGGATCCCGGTGGGGCTGGAGTTAAAGGAGGCTGTGAGCCATCCAACAGGGGTGCTGGGAACTAAACAGGGCCTCTCAAGAACACTATGAGCTCTTAACTTGTCAGTCCACAGCAGGTTACTACCTGTGCTGTGCCTACGGGGTAACACACTACAAACCAAGAGCAGAAGAAAGGCATCCACACTTTCATCCTTATTTCACAGTTAAGCTGAATTAATGAAATCTGTAAAACCATGTTCACAGAGACACTGTCCGTAGTCTGGCCAGCGTACAAACAGTGAGCCGTTTTTCAACTGCCTTTCCTGTCATTGCTCTCCCACATGAGGATTGTTCCAGATAGTTTTCCTTCTTACCTGAGCTTTTTTTTTTTAAAGTTCATTTATTTATTATGTATAAGTGATCTGCCTGCCTTCAGGCCAGGAGAAGGCACCAGATGTCATTATAGATGGTTGTGAGCCACCATGTGTCGCTGGGAACTGAACTTGGGACCTCTGGAAGAGCAAGTAGCCAGTGCTCTTAACCTCTGAGCCATCTCTCCAGTCTACCCTTGAACTCTTAATCATGCAGTTTTACTATGTATCTATTTGTGATTTGGCTTATTTTTGAGGCAGGGTCTTGCCTAGGCTGCCTGGAACCCTAAGCAATCTTAAGCCTTGGCTTCCTGAATGTTGAGGTTGCAGACAAATCCCATCATACTCAGTTCTATTTGGCTTATTATTATTATAACTTAAGTGTTTTCTTGACAGGGTCTTACTCTGTAAACTAGGCTGGCCTTGCAACCATAATGCCAGGCACTAAGCTAAATTGTGTACCATCTCATCTAATCCTTATAGCAAAGGATTCTTCCTCATTTTCTACCTGAGGAGACTGAGCACAAGAAATTGAATAATTTAGCTAAACCACAGTAAGTTGTGCTCAAAAAACAAAGCCTTCCAACTTGAGCTTTCGGTTCCTTCTACACAGTTGTCTTAAAATTATTCCTGTAAGAGGGTATAATGACAGCCTACAGAATCAGCACTGATGAGGCTGGGGTGGTAGAGTCTGAGGATAGTGGAGCTACATAGCGAAACCGGGTCATGGGGGGGGGGGCGACCAGAGAGGCAAGTTAATTTTGCTTAAATAAATAAAATACAGATAATAATATAAATCCAGAAACAGGTGCCAGGCAGTGGTGGAACATGCCTTTAATCCCAGTACTCAGGAGGCAGAGGCAGGGGATTTCCGTGAGTTCGACGCCAGCCCGCTCTACAGATAGAGGTCCAGGACAGACTCCAAAGCTACACAGAAAAACCTTGTCTGGGGAGAAAACTCTTTGAGTTTGAGGCCAACGCTAGTCTGCAGAGAAAGCTCCCCCCAGCCAGTCAGTCAGAGAAACTC
This sequence comes from Microtus pennsylvanicus, assembly GCF_037038515.1. Lineage (NCBI taxonomy): Eukaryota > Metazoa > Chordata > Mammalia > Rodentia > Cricetidae > Microtus > Microtus pennsylvanicus. The sequence continues at coordinate 28,400,422 of NC_134582.1, forward strand.
TGTTTCAAAAAACCAAAACCAAAACTAACCAACCAAACAAACAAAAACTCCCAAAACCAAGCCCAGAAACAGTATTAGCATTACCATTATGAAAAGACCACCATTCTGTTCAACTTCAGCCGTTTCCATCAAGAGTTCAATGGCTTTTTTGGTCCCAAGTATCCTCACTACTCGGGCTATCAGGTCTTTCTTCGGTTCCTGTAACCTGTTGAGAACACAAAGCAATTACTACTTGTTGAAATCTACTTTTACCCCCAGTGCAGTTCTCAACTGGAATTCAAATCTTCCTGCTAACACCCGCTTTTCTAATCTCCGTCCATGAGCCGTGGAGTCACTGGAGCTGCTAACCTCAAGCCCCATATCTGTTCTTAACTAAGGCTCTTCTTGCCGTTTGGATTATGGCAGTTTCAAAAGTGCGCTGAGTGAGGTGCATGAATTCAGCTCTAAATGTAAAGGTGATAAACTCGTGCATTTCTGCCAAGACAACTAACAAACACATAGCATGCTTTCAGTTATTCTGCTTCAAAATTAACCTCCGATGGTTTCTTACAGCTTAATCCTAATGGCCGGCCTTATCTGCACACGTCAGTTCTTTCAAATGTTAGACATTATTTTCATCCTACTCTTCAGAGATGAATAATACAGGGAGTGCCAGGCACGATGACACACGCCTTTAATCCCAGCACCCAGAAAGCAGAGACAGGGGATTTCTGTGAGTTCGACACCAGCCTGGTCTACAGATAGAGTTCCAGGACAGACTCCAAAGCTACACAGAGAAACCTTGTCTGGGGAGAAAAAAATAAAAATAAATAAATAAATAAAGACCCATTTTGAGGAATAAAATTTTCAGGTGTGTGATTTTTGTTTATACCGCATTTGATTAACTGTGAAGCTGTGATTCGCTGCCTCTCTAAAACACCAGATGGGCTAATAAAGAGCTGAACAGCCAATAGTGAGGCAGAAGCAAGGATAGGCGGGGCTGGCAGGCAGAGAGTAAAAAAGGAGAGAGGCGAGAAAAAGGCAAGCAAGAGAACGAGGAGAGAACACCCCGGTCAGCCACCAGCCAGCCACCGAATAACAAGGAAAGAATTAGAAAAATATAAAAGTCCAGGGAGGAAAGGTAGATGGGATAATTTAAACTAAGAAAAGCTGGCAAGAAAAAAGCCAAGCTAAGGCTGGGCATTCATAATTAAGAATAAGCCTCCATGTGTGATTTTGAGCTGGATAGCAGGCCCCCTAAAAAAGCCAAAAGAGTAAAACATCCAACAGACCCCATTTCAAAAAAGCAGTAAATGAAACAAATACAGGGAGCTGGAGGAACTCTACTAACTGGGTCAAATAGAGCCCATGGTCCCCAAAGACAAGAAACAGTGCGGAAGGCTTTTCAGTTTTCAGTCAGACCCAGTACCTTGGTTTCTCCTCACAGGAAGCTATGCAATACTGTGGAAAAGACATCAGACTAGGAGGAGCAGGTGACCAAGGTTCAGCTTCAGGTCTGACCCTCACAAAGTCAACAACCTTGTGCAAGCCAGGTAACTCCTGGGCCTCAGTTTCCTCGTTGCTGAAGGAGACTTTGATTTATAAATTCTACATTTCTTCAGAATACAAATTCCAAACTTCTATTTAAAATTTTTTGAAGGTGTAGGTGTATCTATTACCTGCGTGTATGTCTCGTGTTTGATGCCCAGGAGGCCAGAAGAGGATGCTAGGTCCCCTGCAACTGGACTTGAAACCCAGCCTCATTTTGACTGTTTTATTTTTTGTCTGAGTGTTTTGCCTGTATGTATACATGTGCATGCACCATATGCACGCAATGCCGGCAAAGGTCAAAAGAGGGTCTTCAATTGCCTGGGACTGGAGTTACAGATGGCTGTGAGCTGCCGTGTGGATGCTGGGAATTGAACCTGGATCCTTGGGAAGAACAGCCAGTGCTACTAACTAATGAGCCACCGCTCCAGGCCGCAACCACCTTGACAATTAAAAAGAAAAACAAACAAAAACCCAAAACAAAACTAACCAGCACAGATATTGCCTGAAACAGTTGCTTCCTGACAGCAATACTTATTTTCAAATATGTGACTAGTGACTTAGAGCTAGTAAGTTAATTAGAATCTGAACCTGTGAAAAATGCATGAATTAACAATTTAGTATCTGCCAAACAATTCTATTTACCCAAAAGAAATGAACATAAAGGATTTACAAGCAAAGGTGTTCATTAACAGCATTATTTATAATAAATAAACGCAGACTACCCATTCAGTCTGGAGATACACCAATCTATACACATGCAATAAAAACACAGGGTCAGAGTATGGTCGCAAATGCCTACAATCCCAGCCTTTGGGAGTAGAGACAGGAGAATCAGATTTCAAGACCCACCTTGTTACATAGTAAGTTTGAGGCTGGCCTGGGTTATGGGAGACCTTTCCCAAAACAAAACCCGAAAATACACAAAAAGCAACACTCCTCATTTATTAATTAATAAATAGCTAGGCATAGCAAGTGGTGCACGCCTTTCATCCCAGCACTCGGGAGACAGAGGCAGGTGGATCTTTGAGTTCAAGGCCAGCCTGGTCTACAGAACTACAGAGGCAGAGAAATCCTGCTTTGGAAAAAAAAAAACCTACAAAAATGAATACCGCTATGGCTGCATCTGTATGGCAAATTTACAAGGACAGAAAGTATACCTGTCTGGGAAGAAGGAAAGGATATTTACAGTAAATGGATATATGGACATGGACACAGAATTTTACTGGGTGATGAGAGAAAGGTTTTAAATGCAATGGTTGTAAAATATAATAATAAAAGCAATGGTTGTAAAACCAGATTTGTCTCCATTAAAAAAAAATCAACATCTGAAGAGTGATTATCATATTAACATATATTTTACTTTTCATCTTAGAAATAACGGTAAAAAATTACATCCATTTATTTGCGTGGACGAATGTGGAGGTCAGGAGACTTGCAGGAGGCAGTTCTCTACTCCTACCACATGGGACCAGGAATTAAATTGACACCAGGTTTGGGGAGCAGCGGAGCCATCTTGCCAGCCCCCCACCCCCACCCCCGATTTTTCCCCCTTTTGAGACAGTATCTCATCTAGCCCAGGCTGGCATCATGTAGGTGAGAACTCATTATCTTAAACTTTTGATCTCCCATCTCCTTAGTGCTGGGATTACAGGCATGTAACACTTATGTCCAGTTTATGGGGTACTAAGGTTTGAACTCGGGGTCTCATGCATGCTAGTCAAGCACTGCACCAAGTTTCCAGTTCAAAGTTATCTTTAGAAAGACACAAATGTAGGGGTTGAAGAGATGGCTTGGCGGTTAAGAGCACTGATTGCTCTTCTAGAGGACCCGGATTCAATTCCCAGTAACCACACGATAGCTCACAAATGTCTGTAATTTCAATTCCAGGGGATCTGACACCTTCAAACCAATGTACATTTAAAAAAAGACACAAATGCATTCATAGTCAAATATGCCCTGGGTTGATTCCTTTAAGAAAAACCAAACCAAACCAAATAAAAACAACCTCACAAAGAATGTATTTAACATCTATTTTCTTCCTGTAAATAGCAGATATGTAGTCAAGTGCTTACCTGAAAGCAATCTCATCAGCCACTTTCTCCTGAGAGTCATCTTCTGTGATCTCATAGCGGCCTTTGTAGTTCATTTCTAGTCTGTTACCCAGTCTGTCTTTGACAGGCCGTTTCCGTTTGAGGTGGCCTTGCCCATTCTCTTCCTCCTTTGACCCTGTTTTTTTGTCACCATGCATATATTCATCTAGATCTTTGTCTAATTCCTTCGTATACTCTTGAGATTCCCGTCTAAGTTTCTTAGCAAGCAAATAATTATAGGTCTCAGACTGCCTGCTTTTGTCAAGGGTGCCTTCCATTCCCAAGATGCCAAGTTCAATGGCCACTGCATCTTGGTTTTGTTCCTGAAGCACGGCACCCCAAATGTTGTTCACCTTCTTTCCGCCATTGACTGCTTTCTGACTGCTCTGGCCAAGTGGAGAAGGCTCTGGTTTGGGAGGAGGATTATGACACTTCTGTCGCTTACGTTTCCAAGGAGAGCACTCTTCATCTGAATCCACGCTCTCCTCACTCGAGTCCACGTTTTTAACAGTCCGGTAGTGTGTGACTGGTGCACAGGCAACACTGCCCCCATCTAGGACTTTCTGCAAGTGAGAGAAATTACAGTCAGTTCCACAAAACATTCATCCACCTACCATGGGCTAGCTTCCACAACAATGTAGGTACTGCGCACGCCTGCCACCCCAGCATTCCAGAGGCTAAGCAGGAGGATCACAAGTTTAAGGACAACTTAGGTTACACAGTGGGTTCAGGCCTGTCTGAGTTGCACAGCAAGACCTCAATAAGGAGAAAAGAAGAGGGAGAAAGAGTGTAGTGGAGATTCAACTGGAGCGTCCAAAACAATCACACTCCAAAGACAGCTGAAACAAATCTAATCCCTATTAAATTAACTCAGTTCTGAAAGACCTAAAAAATGTACCAAAGCCTTTACTTTTCACCTTTAAAGACCACATTTATAAGAATGACATACACAATAATTGTTACTGTCAGTTAAGACAGTTATCTTTCTCCCCCAAAATATATTTTCTCATTGGATATACCAACTTCCCTTATATGGTTCTGCAGCTACTCCTTTAAGATTCGATGGGATAGTAGAGCCTGGCGACCCACAACTTCAATTCCAGCATTCTTTGGAGGCAGAGGCAGAGGCAGGCAAATCTCTGTAAGTTCAAGGCCAGCCAGGTCTATATAGTGAAACCCTATCTCACACACACACACACAAAACAACAAACAAAAAACACCAAAACATTTGAAGGAAAGCTCTTATGGGGAAGAATCCCAGACATATTACTTTTAACTGCAGGTTTCATGAGGTGTAGCAGTGCACACCTTTTAATCAGAGATCAGGAGGCTGAGGCAGAAAGATCCTGGTTTTGAGGACACTTTGGGCTACAAAAAGACACCCTGACTCAAATCCAACAACAACAAAACCCCTCAAAATTCAGTTTTCACAGCATTATGTTAACCAACTTTTTAACGTAAACAAATTTTAAAGGAACTGAAAAATAAGATCCTAGTATTAATTTCCTAAGACATCTACATGTAAAGATAATACTTAAAAAATCTGACCGCCACATAATAACCACAAAAATTTATGTGGTATAATATGATGCTTCAATTTGTGTACGTAGTTTGTAATGTTCAAATCAGGGTTGTTAGCCTACTTATCACTTTAAACGTTTGTCTTTTCTTTACGGTGAAAAAAAAGACTTTATGGCGAATAAAATCCTTTTATGGGGGGAGGTTACACTTGGCTTTTAAGTAGAGGGGGCTTGAACTCAGGGCCTCCAGCATGCTAGGCAAGCACTCTACCAATTGAGCTACACCCCCACCCCATGGCTATTCTGAAATATTCGCTATTGTTAATCAGTCACTCTGGCATGCAATAGAGCCCTGAGTATTTCTTCTAACTGTAACTTTGCCCTCAATCTTTGCTTTTTATGCTAAACACAATACCACGCATTTATTGAGTTCCTCTTAGGTATTTAAACCGAGTGAGATGTCTTAAGTCAGTGACACTAGTCCGCCAGTAACATCCGCTGCCAACACTGGCCAGGCCTTACAGTGTCCATCACGCCAGTCCCACCTGAACACCAAAACGGAGCAGTTAAATATTTTGCAGCTAGTGGCGGTGCCGAGGATGGAGTGCGAGTAGCCTGGCGGGTAGCCCTCTGCGGGAGTACTAGGAGTCTCAGAAGATTAGGAAGCGTCCCAGAGGGATCTCCCAGCACTTCTGGAGCCTAAGAGGCACAACGACAGCTCACGTGCCAGTCCAGCCGTGGGCGACACAGCGAGATGCCGTCTGCATCCCCGGACAGCAGAAACAAACAAAGCCTGGTGCCTCCATGCTGCACGTGGGAGCTGACCAAACTCGGGGGGAACACTGAAGACGGGGCCCCGGGTACGCGAGGAGCTCGCTATCCGCCAGGGACAAAAACATGAGCATCAAACGCAGTTACAGCTCTCCGTCCCCACGTTCTCCCTTTGGGCAAATCCTATCCCCGGGAGCGGCTGTGCAGGAGCGGGGACGTCTGCAGAGGCAGGAGCCGCAAGCGAGGGGATGCTCGCCCGTGCCGGGAGGCCGTGAGGCCGTGAGGCCGTGAGGCCGTGAGGCCGTGAGGCCGGCGGCTCCGAGGGGTCGAGTCTCCGGCGGGGCCCCGCGGCCTCCGAGCCGCCGCATCCCGGCGCCGCCCGAGCCCCTCCATCCCGGCCTCGCGGCCCCCGGCGCCCAGCCCCGTCTCCCGCGCGCCCTCTCGCTCACCGCTATCTGCGTCGGTCTGTCGCTGGGGACGACCGTCATGTCGGAGTCCGAGTCGGAAAGCTGCCCCTCTTCCATGTCGCCAGCTTCCAGCGCCATCTTCCCGCGGCGCGCAGGGTCAGGAGAGCGCTTCCGGCGGGCGGAGGGAAGGCCCGATGGCCGCGCTCCGGCGCCCCCGTGCGGGCGGACCCGCGGCGCCTCCGCAGGCGCCCGCGAGCGGCACCATAGCAGCGAGAGTCCGCGCGGGGAGGCGGGCTCCGTGCACCGCCGCGAGCTCCCGCCACGAGGTGAGGCGGCGCCCCCGGACGCCGCTCCGACCTCCCGCCTCTCACCCGGATGCTCTGCGCGGGCCTTCCGGCCGCGCGGCTGCGCCGCCGCCTCCCTCGCTCGGCTCTCCCTGCTCGCACGCGCGGCTGTGCCTGTGGTCACTGGCCCACGGCTGTCCCTAGGCCGCCTTTGCTGCCGCTGCTCTTCCCGAGCCACCCTTAGGCTAAAGTAACTAAGTGAGCCCCCTTTTCCAGGGCTGTTTGGTTAATCACGGCTGAATTCTTTTTAAAGTGTTAATGTTAATGATAGACCTTTATTGTAAGCACTCGTTGGAGTCTTTATTTTTTTCCCCCTTTAACCTATGCTGATGGAGGCCGGGGCCCTTTGATCCTTTATTTTGCAAGAAATAATATTGTGTGCTGCCACGCCTGCTACATCACTGTGAACTTTGACTCCCTGGGACCTTGAGACAAAAATAAGCTGTTATTAAATATTAAATAGTTTTCTATTATTAAATAGTAGATTTAAATATTAACTCATTATTAAATATTAAAATAAACTTTATTATTAAGTAAATAATAATGTTTCATTTTCAGTATGAGGTGGGTTAGCGCACAATTAAACAGGCGCTAGCCCAACCCCTGCCACCAACATGGGTTCCCCAGCCACACCCCTGTCTTCCTTCCCAGAGCTGACAGCTGGTGCCTGCTTGTCTATGCACTCCAGTTTATTTTAGGATTGAAAAGTGACAGGCTCTCTGCCACGTGACTGAGCCGATGATGCTCGGAAAAGGAGAGAATCCCAAGACCCAGGATATAGGATAGATAAGGCTGTATGTTCTAAGCCAATGGGATGGGGAGGTTGGCGAGGGTGCTTTGCTAGGTGAGAGCAAAGGTCATGTAGCTCTCTGGAATACCAGCCTATGGGAAGAGGGCAGGCTGTCTTTTGCAATTAGGACCTTCAAAAAAAAAATTACTATTTCTTGAAACATAAACACCAAAAAAAAATATGTAGTAGGCCGACATCCATGTCTACAGAATTGTAAAATAAAACTTCAACTTTCCCTCATCTTTGTAATTACAAAGTGAGGGTCTTGTTTCTCACGTAATTGAAAAGTTGTGGTCCCTTTCCTGGTGACCTAAGCAAAGGACTGTCAGCCCAGCAACTTAACGGACTGCTCTCACGCCAGCACAGCAACTTAAACCATCACATAGACACACAGCAGCATGGTGGGCGCTCTGAGGAGTGTCCGACCCCGTTTGGCCGAGTCTGAGTCCTTTCTCTCAGGTCTCAGGAGGGAAAGGGCCTATGTCATGTGACTGATGAACAGTCCATAGTACCCTGGTAATCAGGTCTCTGAGCCCTCAGAAGCAGGGGCTGCTGGATGATGAATGGGTCTTGTGAGGAAAGGATGTGTGTGGCCCTGACTGAGGAAGGGGACGGGCAGAGGATGAGCCCATTTAGTTAATGTGGATCCATGGTACAGGCTCCTGTTAGCTTGGAGTCTGTTAGCCTGGGGCCTTTAAAGGGAATCCGCTATGAGGGAGGAGAGACTGCTGCAGGCAGGTATAACCTGGGCAGAGTCTGGTGTGGGCTCTAACAACCACCGCTACTTAATGTCAAAGCAAAACACTGACTTTGGAAGGTACTATCCCAGCCATGTCTGTTTCTGTCTATGCTTAAGGTTTGGAATAACAAAAGGCTAGGTGAAGTAGAGTGACTGATTTCATTCGGGCCAGAGGGGGAGCACCATTCCTGTGACTGATGTAAACTGTTGGACCCTAGAGTCCAATCACCGAGGAGGAGTCGCCCCAAGAGACCATGTCTCACACCACAGCTGATGTAAAAGCATGAGGATTTTATTAATTCTGTCATGACAGGGTCCCTCAGCATTCGGGAAGCAGAGAGACCCCGAATAGTTGGTATAGGCTACTTTTAAAGGAAAAAGCCACAGAAGCAGGGGGGTGTCTGGGGGTTGTTCTTTGACTGTTATGATTGGCTTATTCAAAAGGGCTGTTACCAATAATTAGCTGAAGAGTGGTTGCCAGATCAGATGAGGTAAGAGGTCACTTTGACCCCGTTTCCCAGGGACTGAGTCAAAACATATGTATGTGGGTAATTGTTCAGGAACTGAGTCAACATCTTAAAGGTTATCTTGCCCCAATTTCTGGAGAACATACATGCATGTGTAGCTGTTACGTTCTTGGTTCCCAGGGCTGAAGGGGGGAGCAATACCACTGAGACTGAGAGGGCTCAGAATGGGCAGAAATGGCTTCAGAATTGTCTTAAAGTTCTACAAAACATGGGTCTTCATTTATGTGAAGGGTTGAACCTTGAACGACACACACATCCATCTGGCTACATAATTAGATTGTTGGACTTACTTTTCAAGTCAGCTGGGAGATACCCTGTATTACAAACATTGCACACCATCAAGAAGGGTTTCTCTAGGGGTTGGAGAGATGGCTCAGCAGTTAAAAGACACCCACTGCTCCTGCAGAGGACTTGGGTTCAATTCCTAGAGTTACAAGGAGCTGCCAAGTCCAAGGGTCAAGCATCCCGACACCTTAGGCCCAACAGCTTTGATACTAACTGTTGCAGGACCCGAGGGTGCAGGAACTGTTACATTAATCAAGAACTGTCCGCTGCCAACTGTTATCGCCGCTCGCTACTCCTGGAAGCCAAAAATTGCAATAGCTACAAGGTTCCAGGGCCACTGGTAGATAGAAACCAAAGAACCAAGGTTCTGTCTTGAAAACCAAAATTAACCAGAAATCAGAGACATAAGGTTTTTAGGTATTCAAGACAGAACCTTGGTGCCTACAGGTATGTACAAACATGTCTGACCCAGAAACCTTTTCAGTGAACAACTCCACATCAATGCATGTGGTAAGCACTAACTGGACCCCAGGAGTTAATAATAATAATAGGAGACATGAAGTTGGGAGGGAAATGGGTTGGGATTCCAGGGGGAATTAGAGGGAGGTGGTGAAGAACAGATATGAAAACAATTGTGGTCATGTATAAAATTCTCAAAGTATAAAGTTTTAAAAGGAAAAAAAGAAAAATTTCTTTATACCCTCAGGGCCAAGCTTCCTGACCCTCAGAGCCCAGCTTTTTGGTTTTTCGAGACAGGGTTTCTCTATAGCTTTGGAGCCTGTCCTGGAACTCCCTTTGTAGACCAGGCTGGCCTCGAACTCACAGAGTTCCGCCTGCCTCTGCCTCCAGAGTGCTGGGATTAAAAGCGTGTAGCACCACCGCCCGGCTTGAGCCCAGCTTTCTTTAAGTTCCCAGCACACTGCTCTGCTCGGTACTGAATCTGTTTGCCTCTGTTGGGTGTTACAACACTCACGGCTGTGTAGCCGAGCCTGTCTTTGAACTCCTGTTCCTCCCAAGCACTGGGCTCATAGGTCGGTACTGCCATACTTGGCACATTTTATCTTTTCTAGTATATTGCATACATGAGGTTATTTATAATGTATTTATTATTTTGTATCTGGCCTCCTTTACCTCGTGTAATGCTTTTGGTGTTTATCTATGACTTTATGAGGGCAGCATTTTCCAAATGCTTCCACAGTTTTTATTTAATCACTAATCAATGAGCATTTTAGTTGACTCTGAGCCAATCTGGAACTTAGGTGTCAGTCTTTGCGATTAGAGTTAATATTGGTCTGAGTTCTACAGAGAAACAATAAAGCCCATTTAGGGAGAGTTTTACAATAGAGAATGATTGTGTACATTGGCTCATGTGACTATGGTGACAGTGGAACCCCACAATTTTCCATCTGCAGACTGGAAACTGGGGAGATCTAGTGGGACACTCCTAGTTTGAGTCTGAAGACTTAAGAAAAAGGAAAACTTATGGTATAAATTCCAGTCCAAGTCTATTATAATATGGATATTGTCCTCCAAGATTTTTTTGTTTGTTTGTTTTGTTTTGTATAGAGGTCCTCACTGTGTAACCTTGGCTGGCCTGGAACTCACTAAGTAGACCAGGCTGGATTAGGTTGAAACTACAGGGATCTACTTGCCTCTGCCTTCCAAGTGCTGAGATTAGAGGCACATGTCAGTGCCAGGCAGGTTTCAGTTCTGAGGGGCTTGTGTCTAGAGTGTGTGAGAAATGCTGGGCTGGGAAGATGGCGCAGGCGCGTCAGGTAAAGTGTGGACAGTGCGGAATGAGTACCCGGATTCGGATCCCGAGCCCTCGCTTAGATGCCAGGTGGACATGGCAGCTCCCTTGTAGCCCTAGCCCTTAGGAGGTGGAGGTGAGAGTTCCGAGGATGCTCGGCAACCTGGACCATCAAACTCTGGGTTAAGTGAGAGCTGCCTCAATACAGAAGGTGGAGATGATGCAGGAAGACCCGCAATGCTGACCTCTGCCTTCTATATGCACGTGCTCAGGCACTCACGTTAACTCATGAAATTCGGCCTGACAGAAATGAGGATATTTTAAAGAGCTGTCTCTTTATCTAAATTTCTAAATCTATCAGACTGTTGAAACAATGAACCCCAAGAAACTGGAATTTCCCCAGGGATCTTGTGCTGGAAAAAGGAATAGGTACAAAGAGGGGCGGACTGGGAAAAAAGGTTTTCCACAGTTCTAACTTGTCGGGCTATGGAATGAGAATGAAACCCAGACAATGATGGAAAAATGAGGGGTGGGTGGGACCACACTCGGATCCGGACTCCTGAGGTGTTCACATTCTTGGCCTCTACTTAAACTTTAATCTCATCTTGGGACTCAAGGATGGACTTTAGTGGGAGTTGCGGATTTCTTTGTCCCTCTTCCCAATATGGCTGCACTGAATAAATCCCCCCTCCCTTTTTTATACTATAAATTTGGCTATTTTAATTGGCTTCTTGAGGATAGGTGATCAAACTTGACTTGACCAGACTTGTGACCCCCTCCCCCCAAGTTTGGTAACACACCATGTTCCCACACATATGCAAACATGCATACACATGTACAAAAAAAAAAGAAAAAAAGAAAATCAGAAATGCTTATGGTTCCACAAATCTGACTTTTAAAAAATGTACCAATTTGACAAACTGTTCTTTTAGGTGTTACTGTTGTTTTGCCCCAATCTGGGTCCATTTTCCCTCTCTGGATTATGGAACCAAGCATCAGCTGAGCAGAAAAAGCAGACTCATTTTTGGTTAAGAACAAGAGACACAGAGGCTGTTTTTAAGTCAGTTTGGCAATCCTGGAGGACTGAGAAGTAACAGGCCTAGAGTTCAAAGTGAGGAAGAAGGATAAGCTTAGAGAAGGGAGTGGGGGTAGAATATTCAGATGTTTTCAGAGGTTCGGCAGTGAGCAGTCAGGAATTCAGATGACCCTTCTTCCCACCCTTACCTCCTCTTTTTCTTCTTCTTTTTGATCATTGCTGTGGTAATTGCCAATGTGTGGTGGTGAGACCTACCTAGGCCAGCAGTGTTTCCCCCATAGCCCGTGGAGTTCCTCACCTTGGGGATATGGAATGGGGTAAAGTTAAACCCTTGATTACACAGCAGAAAAAGATTCCAGAAGCAGTCAGAGAGGAACAAAGTTAGCAAACGTGGTAAGTAGAGATAAGGGTTAGTACGTCAGATTTACGTGCTGCCTCTTCTCTCTCGGTGGGGAGAAGGGCTGTCCACACTCAAGACGGTGAAGAGCTCAACAGAGCCGTGCTTGGCGGTCTTCATAGTGGATACGTGTGATTGCAGTGTTCTGTGACATTGCTCCAAGGAAAGGCTTAAGAGTCAACAAAGGTTAAGAATTAAGTAAAAACGTATGGTCCAGTTTATTTTATTTTATTTTGTTTTTTTGAGACAGGGTTTCTCCGTAGCTTTTTGGTTCCTGTCCTGGAACTAGCTCTGTAGACCAGGCTGGTCTCGAACTCACAGAGATCCGCCTGCCTCTGCCTCCCGAGTGCTGGGATTAAAGGCATGCGCCACTATCTCCCGGCTCCAGTTTATTTTTTATGTTTTGTTTTGTTTTACCTCAAGACAGGGTTTTGCCACCACTACCGGCTAGGTTTTCTTCTCTTGCATTAAAGAATTTCTTTTTGTAAATGAAATCATAAAGTGATTTTTACAAGGAACACCATTTAAATTTAGCTATGAGAGAAGCACCCTAACCAGGTAAAACTGAGTACAAACATTCTGGTCCTGAGGTGCCTGTAGGAAAATCAGCATTATCTCTGTAGGCCATCTCATCTTGTTGTTTTCAACAGAGTTGAAATTTTTTTGACTCTCAGTCAGCAGAAAATATAAACCAGATTTTAGGCTGAGGGCTTAAATAACAAAGTTTTAAAGTTATCTTTTAGGCAAAGCCTCAATTCTTTTTTTTTAAAGATTTATTTATTTATTATGTATACAACATTCTGCCTCTGCCCGCATGCCAGAGGAGGGCGCCAGATGTCAGTACAGATGGTTGTGAGCCACCATGTGGGTTGCTGGGAATTGAACTCAGGACATCTGGAAGAGCAGCCAGTGCTCTTAACCTCTGAGCCATCTCTCCAGCCCCAAAGCCTCAATTCTTTCAGTAGGGCTCTAACACTTTACAATTGGCCTTCCTTCCTTTCTTTCCTTCTTTTTTCTTTTGGTTTTTCAAGACGGGGTTTCTCTGTATAGCCCTGGCTGTCCTGGAACTCACTTTGTAGAGCACACTGGCCTCACACTCACAGATCCACCTGTTTGTGCCTCCCATGTGACTAAAGGCATGGAACACCGTGCCTGGCTACAACAGTCTTTTCAAGAGTGGAGATGACCAGAAAAGTGTGGTCATCTGGCCAGGCATACTACAAGCTCAAAATGCCCTGGGAAGAATATAATTTCCCTGCCCACACTAAAATATGTGACCTAGAGGAGGCATGTGTCATGCATGAGTTTGCTATTAAACTGCCCCAAAAGCTCACATGTTGAAAACTTGGTTCCCAACTGGTGTCAATACTGAGAGGTGACCAATGATTTAAAAAAAAAAGTGAATCCCATCAACCTATTGATGAATTAATAGCTTAATGGACAATGAGGAGGAGGTAGGACCTGGTTGGGACAAATGGGTCACTGGGAGTATGCCTTTGAAGAGTTTATCTTGTCCCTGCCTCCACCCCTTTCCTGCCAGCCATAAGGTGAGCTGTATCCACGCCTGGTTCCAGCAAAGGGCCTCAGATTCCCTAGAACTAGAGAGAATTGCACGGCGCATGTTAGGAAATGTTAGGAATAGAACCTGTGTCCTCTGTAAGAGCAGCCAGTGCTCTCTCACCCTCCAGCCCAGGCTCTTGATTTCGTGCAATCCTACTTGTCAACTTTTTTTTTTCTGAAGAAACAGGTTCTCATATAGCCCAGGCTGGCCCCCAATTTACCATATAGCAGAGGATGGCTTTGAATGGCTGGTCTTTCTGTTTTTCCCTTCCAAATGCTGAGATGGTTTGCTTGGGTTGCCATCCCGATGTACAGTAATGGGGTTAAACTCAAGGCCTCCTGCCTATTAGGCAATCACCAAGTCTACTGATTTATACCCCCAGGCCACATTTACAAATTCTTTTTTTTTTTTTTTGGGTTTTTCGAGACAGGGTTTCTCTGTAGCTTTGGTGCCTGTCCTGGAACTAGCTCTTGTAGACCAGGCTGGCCTCGAACTCACAGAGATCAGCCTGCCTCTGCCTCCTGAGTGCTGGGATTAAAGGCGTGCGCCACCACCGCCCGGCCAAATTCTTTTTTTTTAAAGGTTTATTTTACTTTTAAAAATGTGTATATGTATATATGCACACAAGTGCAAGTGCCTGCAGAGGCCAGAGGTGTCAGAGCCCCCTGGAGCTGGAGTTATAGGTGGCTGTAAACCACGGGTGCTGGGAACTGGACTCAGGTTCTCCGGGGAACAGTAATGATGTGTTCTAACAGCTCAGCCATCTTCATAGGCCCCATTTGACATTCTTGCTCTTAACTCCTGGACTACAGGAATCCTGTTTAAAAAGCCTTTGTCTATACTTACCTCTTGAAACTTGAGAAGCTGACTCTCAGGCAGGCTGGGCTGACCTTGTACTTGCTATACAGCACCTTCTGCTTCTACCTCCCCTGTTCTCCATTACAGATGTGCACTACCCAATCCAACCTTGTTATGTCATGCTAGAGGTGGAACCTAAGACTCCATACACGTTAGATTTATCAATAAACTACACCCCAGACCCCCCCCCCCCCATTTAGTTTTTTTTTTTTTTGGTTTGTTTGTTTTTGAGACAGGGTTTCTCGGTGTAGTCCTGGATGTCCTGGTCTATAGACCAGGTTGGCCTTGACCTCACAGAGATCCATCTGCTGCTGCCTCTCGAGGGCTGGGATTAATAGGCATGGGTGTGCCACTACTGCCTGGCCCCGTTTTCACAATACCAGCGGTGCCAATCTATGAGCCTGGGAGGTCGTTTCATTTTCTACTACTGTCTTTTCTTGATTCTTAAGTGTTTCAAAGTTTTTATTGCAGATCTTTTATTTCCCTGGTTAGATTTATTCATAGCAGTTCTTTTTTGTATTTTGTCGTCGTCGTCGTCATCATCATCATCATCATTGCGATGCCCAATGAGGTTGTTTGCCTTTTTCTCTCAGCATGTTTATTATTGCTATACAGAAAAACCACTGGGTTAGTCATGTAGTTACATCGGTGGACTGCCCAGAATGCATGATGTTCTAGGTTTAGTTGCTAGCACTGTATAGTCGGGTGCTTTGAGCCTGCCTAGAATATCAGCACTTGGGTGGAAGAGGCAGTTGATAAAGTCATCCTTCATTGTGTAGTGAGTAGGAGGCTAGCCTGGGCTACATAAGACTTTGTCTAAAAAGGTGCATTAATTTTCATATGTTGTTTTGTACCTAACTACTTTGCTGCCAAATGTTACCAGATATTAGAAATACTTGGTAAATCTTGGAGGTTTTTATTTTTGTTTTTTGTTTTTTTTTTCTTTTTGATACAGTGTTTCTCTGTGTAGACCTGGTTGCCCTAGAACTCACGTGGTAACTAACTCTATAGACCAGGCTGGCTTCGAACTTACAGAGATGTAGCCGGGCGGTGGTGGCGCACGCCTTTAATCCCAGCACTCGGGAGGCAGAGGCAGGCGGATCTCTGTGAGTTCGAGACCAGCCTGGGCTACAAGAGCTAGTTCCAGGACAGGCTCCAAAACCCCAGAGAAACCCTGTCTCGAAAAACAAAAAAAAAAACAAACAAACAAAAAAAAAGAACTTACAGAGATGTGCCTCTGCCTCCTGTGTGCTGGGATGAGAGACTTGTCCCACCACCAGATTTTTAAGGAAAGTATCATATTATATGCAAATAAATATAGTTTCATTTTGATTCTTCCTTTACTGTTTGTATCCTTTTGTGACTTTAGCAACAGGGTAGAACGCAATGGAAATATATTGAAAACATAGGCGGAGAATCTTTGAGAAACCCAATATGGCCTGGGAATCACAAGGGCAAGTAACAGGCTGAAAATGACCAGGCACCTATTTAATTTGAATGCATGTGTCTAGTGCTGATGAGATGTAGGATTTCCTTTATAAAGAAGGCCTAGTTATTGGGGGAATGACACAGAGTTATCCTAAGAGGATGAGGGGCAAGGATATGCTAGACGAAATGGAGAGTGAAGAACATTGATCAAAATGGTCAGTTCTTCCAAAGAAAGAATATACTCAGGCAGCGTATTTAGAAGGTGATGCAATCATGCAATACTTTTCATTTATTAGGAAACATTTGTAATTCACCAAGGCAGTGAAAATGACCCTCTTCAAACCTTCAAACCACTGAAAAAACCCTCAGGGCTACAACAGAGACCAGTGATACTACATACAGCTCCTTGAGAGCCGATTAGAAAGGCTGAGATTTTCAGGCCTCAGCCCAGACCCACGGAATAAGCATGCCCGGAATACCCTGACCACTATGGCCTATGAGCATATCATTGTTTGAAATCTCTCTAACCCACTGGACTTCAGAACCAAAGGGAGGCGCGTTTCCCCGCCCCCACCTCCGCCCGCGTCCTCCACCTCCGCCCCGGTCCTCCACCTCCGCCACTGTCCTCCACCTCCGTCTCCGTCCCCCATCTCCGCCTCCGCCCCCACTTCTGCCCTGACCCCAGACCCCGAGGCAACCTTGTTGTCCAGCGTGTGAGATCAGTAAGACCCCCCCGCCGGAGCAAACGGGGGGGGGCGTGTGGTCGGGGGGTGGAGCGAGGCTGCCCAATCGGCTCCCGGGAGAGGGGTCTGCCCAGTGGACATTCGCGGAAGGGGGTGGGAGAGGAAGGTCCTCCGTGGACTGGGCAGGGGGCGGGGCCTGCCCTGCGGACTCTCTCGGGTGGGGGGCGGGGCCACATTTCCGGGACTCCCCTGCGGCGGGGGCTTCTGGCGCTTTTGAGCTCGGTATGTGGCGTCTGGCTCGCACGGCGTGCGAGCAGACTGTGAAGAGTTGCAAGCTTTTCCGCCCTCCGTGCAGGCCTACCGCCCTCATGTCCACTCTGCTGATCAATCATCCCCAGTATTCTTGGCTGCAAGAGCTGGGGCTCCGCGAGGAAAACGCGGGCGTGTATAATGGACGCTGGCGCGGCGGAGGAGAGGTATGCGAGCGCCCCGGAAAGTGGCAGCCAAGGATTTGCCTGGGAGGCCAGGAGACGGGCGCCCCCATTACCATCGTCTCTTGACTGGAACTGTGGAAGGATAGACAGGGTGGGAAGTTTTAAATTCGTACAATAGTTTTCTCACAAAGACAACAATAAGCGAACTTTAGATTTTAGCGCCGCTAGGAATCGATGGAGGTTTTGGAGCCTCCAGGAAGGCTAAACCCCAGGGCTTAAAACCGTATGGCAGTTTTACTTGGGATCTGTCACAAGCTCGACCTGGCTAAAGTCTTGTGAATTTTTTTCACCTTGAAGACTTGATTTTCAATATTTATTGCCCAAACTTGTCACGGTAATAAAACGTTTTCTAGAATGCAGTAGACAGGTAAGTTATAGTTGCCCAAAACTTAGGAGGGTGTTGCGTAGTTTCAAAGGAAGGAAAGGAAGCTTTTTCAGAAACCTGACGTTCAGCTGTACCAGAATCTGCTTTGGTACAGAAAACACAACTTCTTTTCAAGGCTACCGTTGACCGTAGGAGAGCCAGGTGATTTTTAATTGTTGTGAAATTGGGGGTTACGTTCTGTTTCCCCTTTAAAAAACAAAAACAAAACAAACAAAAAACCTCTTTGCCCTCAGGTGCTTCTTTTGTGGCTTTAGTCGTTAATGGCTGATAAAATGTAGCCTTTTAGCTGCGCTTCAGTCCTATCTTTCCACTTGGAAACCTCCAGTTTCATCAACCCAGGCTTTTTTGTAGTTTGGACTTGGGCGGTGTGTTTCCAGATCAGAGGGTGGGCAGAGTAAGGTGGTAAAGCAGTAAGTTAAACTGTCAGTTGAATTTCTGGTTACCCTAAGTGAGTGTGTTGTGCGCCTTGACCCTAGTATTTAGATGGCCAGCTCGTGGATTTTACAGAAAGTTCCCAATGCATAGACAAGAAACCCAAGACTGCTCTGAAGAGTGGGTTAATCATAACAGAAGTTACCCTAAAGGCTCCTATTTTGCTTTTCTTTTTCGATTTGGTTTCTCCTCAATTAGGGAATGGTTCTAATTTCCATGTATGGTTGTTATCTTCTGTTTGTCTCTTTCAAGGTAATTACAACCTATTGTCCTGCTAACAATGAGCCAATAGCAAGAATCCGACAGGTAAGTTGCTGAAACTCAGGCTGTTACAGGGAACTGTGCTAGGTCTTTAGAGGCAAAGGTTAAGATCAGCACAGATGTTCGGAAGTGAGGAATCATGGACTTTCTTGTCATTGTGAGCCTCTCTGGGGGGTCTGCTCACTCTGGCTTGGTGGTATTAGCTGGAAAAGGTACATCAGAGAGGATGAGACAGAGGCTTTTTTTCCTTTTTGTTTGAATACAAGATACCTAGTCTAGAGCTTGCTTTTAGCTGACTTTTGACTTAGCAATAGGCGTGCAGCACCATGCTAGGCTTTTGCTGGGGCTTGAACCCAGAGCTTCGTGCATGCTAGACAAGTTGAACTGCGTTCCTGTTGTCCTTGGGTATTGCTTCTGATTCATTCTAGAGGTTCTCTTTCTTTTTTTAAGAATGAAGATTCTGATTTTTCAAATCTGGATTGGAGCCCACGATTGAACTTTCTAATATGGGTCATATGTTGTATCCAGATGAGGCTAGACCTTGATTTGAAAAACGAGGCTTTAAAGCACAATTGTGCTGTCTTTTCTTGTATTAGATTCTAGCTGGTGTTTCTATATATGCTTTAGTTTTATTTAATATTTCTATATCCCTCCCCCCTTCTCCACCTAGCTGGGAACTGAACCCAGAGCTTCAGCTATGTTCGTCAAGAGTTTTGCCCCCAGCTACAACTCCAGCCTTCTGGATTGTAGACTGTTGAAATCATTATCGTCTTGAGTCTTAGGGAGAGAGAAATTTCCACTCTTTTTTGCAAAGATGTATATGTATTCTAGAAGGCAAGTAACTGTGGTCAGTTGCTGGGCAGTGGTGGCGCACATGCCTTTAATCCCATCTCTTGGGCGGCAGAGGCAAGTGGATCTCTGTGAGTTCGAGGCCAGCCTGGTCTACAGAGCGAGTTCCAGGACAAGCTTTTAAAGCTACACAGAGAAACCCTGTCTTGAAAAACCAAACCAAAAACAAAACAAAACAGAAACCCACAGCTCTCACCTCAAAGGGAATAGGATATAGCCTTTTCTGGAGCCATATTTGAGTAACCACCACACCCTGAGAAACACAGCCAGGTTACTCCAGGTTGCTCCCTCAGGGAAGCTGTCTCTTAGAGTTTTATAGTCGCAGGGAAATGAAAGTTGTACGTCAAGGCAATAGTGGGTACAGCGAGATGGGGGCTCCGTCTGTTATCTAGTGACATTCTCTACCTTTGGGACTAGTGGTCTGTTAAATTGATAGATTCCAGAAGATCTTTTATCGGTTAGCCACAAAATGATCCGACAGACACTGAGGAGAGCGAGGAATTCAGGGGGCTGAAACTAGCTCAGAGTAAGGTACTTAGGCTGCGTTCCAACCCCTCTGCATCTGTTCTTTTTTTTTTTTTCTTGAGACAGGATTTCACTGTGTACGCTTGGCTGTCTTAGAACTCACTCTGTAGACCTGTATGGCCTCGAACTCACAGAGCTCTGCCTCCTGAGTGCTGGGATTAAAGGCCCTCTGCAGTTCTAATCAGTATCTGCAGACACAGCCTCTTTCTGGGAATTCTCACTCTTCCTCATTCCTTTTCTCTCACCCCAATTCTTAGGCCAGTTCGGAAGACTATGAAGAAACTATAAAGGAAGCCAAGGAAGCATGGAAAATGTGGGCAGAGGTAAGGATGCGTCCCTGGTCCCCACTGCTGAACAGGTCACCTGCTGTAATTATGAAAGACAGATAAACATGAGACAGGGCTGAAATGTGCGATCTTGGGGACTGTGTTAATCTCCTCCCTGGTATTCACAAAATAGTGTCCTTCCCATCTGGGATTACAGGGATGGGTAACTTTAAAATCGATGAAAACTCTTATGATATGGCGTAAACCGGAGCCAGGAATATTCTCCCCCAAAACTTGTAATTGAGCAAAAGAAGGGGAGCTCTTTGTTCTGTGCGCCTGCTGCCTCTCCTCCCAGACTGGCCAGGGACAGCATGTCTTCACAGCATGCCTGGCTCCAGAGCAGGCACACTGTTTTCTCAGGGCTGAGGAGTTCCTATGGGCCACGAGGCAGAATCTGCCTCCTTCGCCTTTGCACACCATCCATCATGGGTTAAAAAAAAAGCCGAAGTGCGGCTGCTCAATGGGTGGTCGCTCACACCTTTAATCCGAGCATGTGGGAGGCAGAGGCAAGTGGATCTCTGCCAGTTCGAGGCCAGCCTGGTCTACAAAATAAGTTCCAGGACAGCCAGGACTGTTACACAGAGAAACCCTGTCTCAGACAAAATAAGCAAGCAAGCAAACAACCAAAAACAAACCCAAAAAACAGAGAGCCAAAGTGAGAACTCTGAGGGGCTCCTGGGCTGGGCTCCCTGAGCCTCCACTATAGGTTGGTGTGGAGGGGGAATCGGGAGAGAAGGAGTCACTAGGGTTTTCTGGCAGCCCTCTGCCTCCATCAGAGTGTGTTCATGAAGACGGGAGATGAGGGATGCTTGTCTTCAGGAGTTGTCACGAGGGTTATATCGTTTAATCATGCATTGTTTGCAGGTGTTCATGGTGGAGCTGGCACGTGGCGAGCGTCAGTACACCATGATGCCATGTGTTGGAGCCTGCACTTGCGTCCTCAGGCTTGGTGGCAGGTGCCCTTACCCACTTAGTCGTCTCAACAGCTCCCTGGCGTTTTGGTTTCTCCTTTTGTTTTAAGGATGATGAAGTATGAAAATCAAATTAGTCTTAACTCCAACCTTGCCAGTACAGATGTTGTCAGAGCTGCCTTTGGGTATTTCTCCCCCAGCTCTCACGTGTTTACTCCACCGCTGTGATTCTTCTGTGCACGTTACATGACGTGTGCACAATTTCAGGATCCCTTTGTATGCCAAAAAACTAATGCGTACTTTTAAAAAGTGCCTATTTTTGTATGTCTGTGCTCATGATGCGTGTGTGTTGGCACATGTATTAGGGAGGACGTGGGGTGGTCAGAGGACAATTTTGTGGAATCACTTCTCTTTGACTTCACATGGGCCTTGGAAATCAAACTCACGTCGCCAAGGGCATCCTTTCTCCCCTTCTTTCTTCTTTGTCTTCTTTTTTTTTTTCTGCGATATATTGTATGGAGGCCAGGGAATATCTTCTTGTTTCAGTCTCCCAATGCTGGAATCATTCTCTTCTTTTAATGAGAAATATTTTATGCTCATGTGTGTCTATCTAGAGTAATACAAGCATGTTTGAGAACAGTTTATGCGGTTTCAGGGTCTGTTTTCCTAGACTGATTTTAAAGACTTTATTTGGTGCGGATGGTGATGGTGGTGGTGATGTGTGTGTGCCATAATGTGCATATGGAGGTCAGTGGTCAGTTTTGTGGAGTTGGTTTCCTCCTGCCATCTTAGGTGGGTTCTGGGGATCGACCACAGGTCACCAGGCTTGAGCAGCAAGCGCCTTTAGCTGCTGAGCCACCCTGTCTCTCTCCTTTGCTGACTGTTACGTCTGTCCCCCTTGCTACAGTGGCTGCTGTTGCTGTCCTGGTAATCTTTCTGAAATGTTTGTGCTCTATCGTCTTTTCCAATTTAGGTTCTCATTTATTACTTCAGTATCTTGCCCCACACTGCCAGATTGCGTTCAACATTCCTTCAGCAGCTTTTGCGTTTTTGAGTCGAGGTGGAGTTGCTGGATGAGTTAGGCCAGCCACTCTCGTATGAGAGCGAATTGGATGAGTGGGGGATCTGTTTGTTGGCATGTGAGTTAAGCAATTGAGTTCAAAGTTTAGTGTAGAGACAGCTTGTTCTAATAGTCCTCTTGGGCTCCGGTCGTGTGACAGCGACTTAGAGATGGCTGGGCCTTAACGAAAACATCAGAGCGGGCTGCCCGGTCCACAGCCTCCCTCGAGGACCCTCCCACGGAGCCTCGCTGCCTGCCCTCTGTCCTTCTTTTGGCTTTGCTGACCTCACAACAGAATATTGCTTCATTCATTCCAGTTAAGCCTAGAAGTTCCAAAGGGAATATTTTTCCTTAAAGGAAGTAAAAAAGTATAAATACAAAGGAAAAGTAATTTATAAAAGCTGCTTCATTTATTTGTTTGTTTGCTTATATATTTATTTTGAGAGAGGGGGTTTAACGTAACTTAGAGTAGCCTCAAACTTGATAGAGCCAAGGCTGGCCGTGAGCCCCCGATACTGCTGCCTTCCCGAGTGCTGGTGTTACAGGAGTGTGCCTCCATGCCTTTGCTGAAAACAGGTTTCCGTCACCACCACCAATAAATAAAGGCCTTAAAATCAGTCTGGGAAAACAGACCCTGAAAGCACATAAACTGTTCTCAAACATGCTTGTATTACTCTAGATAGACACACCCAAGCTTTTAGTGACATCTCTAGCTATAGAGGCCCTGGCCTTTCCCACCAGCCCTTTATCCGTCATGGTTCCTTCTGAATCTCAGGCCAACTCTTTCCATCCTTCAGGATTCAGCAGAGTCTGCGCTTAGATTGCCCCTGCATCTAGTCTTGTCATTTTCGCTTTCAGTAATTGTCTTTAGACCATCAGCAATGGACAGTTGTTTGCTGCCTTTTCATCTGTGCCTCCCAGAAGAGATTCGCTCCAAGGATGCTTAGCCGTATCACAGTGCCGACGTGACCCAAAAAGCCTCTAACGACGATGTAGCTGCAGTTTGTTCAGCCTCTAACGACGTAGCTGCAGTCTGTTCTTCAGCGGTGCACATCTGACAGTGTGGTACACACAGACATCTACTTTGACACCAAAATTCCACTCTTTTCTTAGATTCCTGCCCCAAAGCGAGGAGAAATAGTGCGGAAGATTGGCGATGCCTTGCGAGAGAAGATCCGGGTGCTGGGAAAGCTGGTAAGGAATTCTTTCGAGTCTATTCGCGATCTCTTGAGTAGAGAACAGGCTCTCACAGTTTTCATATGTCCATTTTGTTTTGTTTGAAGCTGAGGTTTTTGCTGTGTTGTCTCACCTTGGCTTACGTGATCCATCCCTCTGCCTCAGACGCCTAACTGCTGGAGTTCTGTGGGCTTCCTTTCCCCACTAGACTGAATCAGATTTAAAAGGATCAACATTGTATGTGTGTCCTAAGGTTGTGATTTCTAAGAAAAACAAGTTTTGAGATCCATTGTTTTAGAGAAAAGAGAGAAAAGTGAAAAAAGTATGTGGTTTAAAAATCATTGAAACAAATCCATTATGCATGGTTGAAATTCCCAAAGAATTAATAGACAAATTGTATTAAAAATAAGACAAAAGCAAGTAAATAAAGAAGTAGAAAGATAAAAAAAACCCACCAGAAAACAGTTTTCCTTAGTTTCTTGTTTACATAAAATAATGTTTTATTTGTCCTCAGCTTCATGTTTTAAATACAGATTCTACTGGAGAAATTCTACTTGGATTTCTATATTTTTAGGTGTCTTTGGAGATGGGGAAGATCTTAGTGGAAGGCATAGGAGAAGTTCAGGAGTATGTGGACATTTGTGATTACGCGGCTGGCTTGTCAAGGATGATCGGGGGACCTGTCTTACCTTCTGAAAGTAAGCCGGGAGTTGCTGAACCAAGTGTTTGGAGTTGTGGTACAGAGCTTCAAAATGTCCGTGGCCCAGTGAGATCGGGCGAGATGGTTCCATTCCCAGGCCCCCCGGAGTGGAAGGAGAGAACTGAGTTTGTTGCCCTCCGGCCTCCACGTGTGTGCACACAGACTTGCACACCAAATCCTTAGGTTTTAGAGTTGAGGGCGGTGTCAGGGAATTGGTAGCTGTAATAGAGTTGAGTGGAGGATAGCACCATATGCACGTAGTGGACTTCTACCCCAGCCTGGGGGATGCTGTTTAAAAGGCCTCTCAGGGAAGTGGAACTACGGGGTCGAATACTTCAGGTGGGGAAGGGGGTTGTGGAAAGTCAAGGATGGAGGAACATGGACGTGGGGACTGCCTTACTTCGGCACAGCTGGAGGACACGGTGCAAGGAAGGATCCCTGTTGGGAGGAGTTTGGACTTTACCCTGAACAGCTGCAACATCTGTGCCGACTGTAGAAGCCTCCCAGCGAGGGATTGATGGCAGTAGGGTGAAGAAGGGAGAGCTGGAGTGAAGGCTAGCCTTGCCAAGCAGGAGTTGGGGTGCTGGCCTGCAGGATGGCCTCAGTGTGAGGTGCTATGCTGGGAGGTCCCCAAGCCTGCTTCCAGTGTGAATGATGACAGGAAGGGCCACTTCCCTACCATGTAGCAGTGTGTAATTTTAACCAGTCAGCATTTCTTGGTCCAACCAGCTATTGGTGAAAATAAACTTTTGTGGGATTAGCTTTAAAACTGACAATCGCAATTTGAGTTTTGATTTTTTTTTTAATACGGTGTCTCATGTATTCTGGGCTGGGCTAGAACTTACCATGTAGCTGAGAAAAACTTTGAACTGATCGTTCTGCCTCCACCTCCTGAGTTCTGGGATGACAGGCACGAGCCACCACACCCAGTGTATGCTATGCTGGGGATCCAGCCCAGGGCTTTGCACATGCTAGGCAAGCAGTCTACCAAATGAGCCACGTATTCTGCCAAAATATAACATTTCTATTTGTGCTTTTAATTTCCTTGCAGCGAATATAACGTTTTTGTAATCCAGCATGAGCCTATAACATGACCTTCCTTGTTCACGTTGGAGAGGTCAAGAGACAACATAAAGAGCATGGATCCAGATCTGAGAATCACGTGTTCTGTGCTCTGCTTATATCTTACCCTTTGTGTTCACATCTCCTGGGGGAACTTCCCACTGCTTCACTGACTTGTCCCTAACTTCCAAATGGTACCCATAATGCCCTTACCTCTGCGGCTCCTGAGGTATGAGGTATAATGAACATTATTAAATTCGCTGACGTGGTATAGTAATAAACAGTTCTGTTTTTTATTAAGTGATATATTCATACCCTTTGGCTGTGTGAGGTGATCCAAGGAAGCAGCAGGAATCTTCTGGTCTGGTACATGCACGTCTGACCTGCAGAGGAATGGTTTAGGATTTTATTCTATTAACATTTATGTTCACTATGAATATTTACACATCTCAGGACCTGGCCATGCTCTCATCGAGCAGTGGAACCCGTTAGGCCTGGTGGGGATCATCACTGCCTTCAATTTCCCCGTGGCCGTGTTTGGCTGGAACAATGCCATCGCGCTGATCACAGGAAACGTCTGCGTTTGGTAAGCTGGGCTCGTTCTCTGGTCTCATGGAAAGAAGGGGATGAATTTATAGCAATAGTGATCGCTCTGCTCTGCTCTGCTCAAAGGGTTTTAGATGTGTTAAAAGTGTTTCCCAAACGTTCTCAACTAATACATGAAGTCACACGTGCTGATTGTCTTCATTTTCAATTTGTATTTTACCATCAGTGACGTGTGTGGATACAGTAGTGTCCTCTTCCCTCCCTGCTGTTCTCCCTCTCAGCGCAGGATTCGTACCTGATAGGTTCTGATACGAAATATACCTGGAGTTAGGCTCCATATGTTAATGGCTCAGCTTCCAGTTCAGATGATTTATTTATTTATTTATTTATTTATTGGAGGAAGACTTTGCACTCTTTCCTCTGTCTTCTAAGTGCCGGGATTACAGGCATAGGCTACCTTGTCCAGGATTTTTCTAAATTGATTTTTTTTTGAGAATAAGATCTCACTATGTTACCCAGGCAATCTTACCGCCTCAGCCTCCCAAGTGCAGAGACTACAGGCATGCAGCAGTGTGCCCAGCCAAATTTATTAGTGTTAAATATGCCTTCAATAGAATATTCTCAATCTCTCTATAAAACAAAGTGTAGTTTGAAGGCGTAACGATTTGGTACCATCTTGCTGAGGGAACCAATGCATTCTGTTTTGAGATTTCTCCTTGCTGAGACCAACTGCTTGATAAGAGGCAACTTACAGGGGAAGGGTTCTTTTGGATCGCAGGTGGAGGGCGGGGTACAGTCTGTCACACAGAGGTGGCATGGTACCAGCTTGCTCACATCCGTGCAGTCAGGAAGCAGAGAAAGAAGACTAGTGTTCATCTGGCTTCCTCCCTTTTATCCTGTCCTGGAGCCCAGCTATGGGACGCTGCTCCCCATGCTTGGGGTGGCTCTTCCCCCTTCAGTTGGTGACCTCTGGAAGCACATTTCTAAGCGTGTGTGGTTTCTATGCTGGGTATTTCAGCACTTCCCAGGCAATGCTTAGTCCACTTAAATTGACAGTCCTAAGTGAGAACCGTACAGTGTTGTGTAGCTAGCTGGCAGCTCCGACGGTCCTGCAGCAGGTGGGCTCAGCATTGCTTGGTGCGGGTTGATGTTCGTGAATGGATAAGTTTCCTTATCCATTGTGCCCAGAGACGCCACCTAAAGGATAGGTTTCCACTTCAGTTACTAGAGTTATTTGTTGCCTAATTGGACAGAACCTTTTCTCCGTAGCTTTGTTTTTCTTTGTAATGAAAGGTATTTGCCTCTTCTCAAGTTAATTTTCTTTCTCTCGCTCTCTCTTTAAAAATGTCTCTAGGAAAGGAGCGCCAACAACTTCTCTTGTTAGCATAGCCGTCACAAAGTAAGTATGTGTAGCTTTCTTTTTCCTGGGCATGACAGAATTTTGCAAAGATGATTGATGAGCACTGCTTTTTGTTTGTTTGTTTTGCTTTGTTTTTTTTTTTTTGTTTTTTCAAGATAGGATTTTTCTTTGTTCTGTCTTTAACAACCTTGTGTCCTATAACTTACTCTGTAGATCAGGCCGACCTGGTGATTAGGGACAAAAGAAGAAAAGCAAGGCTTCATCCCTGTACTTCCATGCTGACAACACTCCAGCCTCCAGTCTGCCATATTGACTCAGATGTGTCTTCGTAGTTGGGCATATTTGATGAAAATATGTTTTAACCACTCATTGCTTTCCATTTCCTATTCATATTCTGTATATGTTTTCCTTTAGCACTCTGTTTTAAACCCAAACTTCCACTGTGTTTGCAAACCTTATCTATAATCTGTGAGGAAACCCCAGGTCCAGTATTTGAAGATTCAGAGGGAAAGTTGGGAAGGGAGGTTACGTGAGAGGGATTTCTCTCGTTTATAAAAATGTTCCGAGTGAAATGGTTGGCTGAGCCGTCTCTGTCGTTTCCTTCCTAGGATCATTGCCAAGGTTTTGGAGGACAACCAGCTCCCTGGTGCCATTTGTTCCCTGACTTGTGGTGGAGCAGATATTGGGTAGGTGAATGGTTGAAGAGCATCTTTCTGTTGAAGGACCCTGGGTTGATTGCTGGGAGTCTTCCACCATAATAACCAAACCCAGTGTGGCTAAAGAGGCGAGGAACCTTCTGTGGGCGTTAATACTGTAGACCTGCTGTGTGTTAATCCTGTAGACCTGCTGTGTGTTAATCCTGTAGACCTGCTGTGTGTTAATCCTGTAGACCTGCTGTGTGTTAATACTGTAGACCTGCTGTGTGTTAATCCTGTAGACCTGCTGTGCTTTAATCCTGTAGACCTGCTGTGTGTTAATCCTGTAGACCTGCTGTGTGTTAATCCTGTAGACCTGCTGTGTGTTAATCCTGTAGACCTGCTGTGTGTTAATCCTGTAGACCTGCTGTGTGTTAATCCTGTAGACCTGCTGTGTGTTAATCCTGTAGACCTGCTGTGTGTTAATCCTGTAGACCTGCTGTGTGTTAATCCTGTAGACCTGCTGTGTGTTAATCCTGTAGACCTGCTATGCTCTTTAGTGAATAACCTTCCTGAGAAATACTTGTGTTTTAGTTCTTGACCTACTGATTGTTAGCACTTATATTTTTGACAGATAATAATTTCCTGATACATGAGTTATCCAGAGAACTATAAAACAAAGCTGTGACATTGCTCTCCATGCCTGAGGAATTAGCCTAGTGGCATTTCCTTAGCTGATTGTAATAGGAGACGGAATATAGCCCAGGAAGATACGGAGGTGGGGGGAGGGTAGAGTGTTAGTCTAGCATTCAGGAAACTCAGGGTTCAGTTCCTAGCATTTAATATGCCAGGTATGGTGGCATATGCCTGTAATCTCAGGATTCTGGAGGTGGAGTCAGGAAGATCAAGAGTTCAAAGTCATCCTCAGCTACACGACAAGGTTGAGACCCTATCTAGAAAAAAAAAGGACTGGGTTTTTTTTTAACTGCCACAGGGTTCATATGCTGTAACGCCATCTCTTTGAAACTGTATCGTGTGGTGGGTTTTTGTTAGTTTCGTGTTGGTCTTGGGGTGGGAGCCCAGGAACTCTGTGTGTGTACTCTGTGTGTCCCACTGAGTTGTACCCTCAGCCCCTGCTGAGTGGCTTGGAGAACATTCATTGTTGTGCAACCATTGCTATCTTATTCCAGGGTATTGTCCACACCCACTTCCCACTGCCTTCCCCAAGTTTCTGACAGTCACTGATGTACTTTTTGTCTTGAATTTTTCTTTTGGTGCTATTTTGTATAAATGGAATCATATAATATCAGCTCTTTTTTTTTAACACTGTCTTTATGAGTCTTTTGCTTAGCATAAGGTCACACACAGCATCTTGAATCTGGAGTTGACTAATACTGTTTTGAATCATCAGGAAAGCTGGAGTCACTATTATTTTTAAAACCAGCTTCCCCTTTGACCAGGGAGGTTTCCTACGAGTCAAGGCTATCACCATGCTGCTCTAGATGTTAGGTTCTTACTTCTTTGTTCATATGGATGAGAATGATAGAAAACCTATCTCCTACCTCACTACCCCCATAGTAGCCACTGAAGTGTTTTTAAATGTCACCGAAACATGAGTTTTGTATTCTTTGGCCTACTCTGTTCTTGCAGTCTGGATATCCTGTCCTGTTGGCCTTGGCATCGCTCAGCAGCATACGTAGGATCTGGCTAAGCACAGCCACTTGGCATGCAGGCGCTCACGCCTGTGGGCTGAACCTGGCGAGTTGTACCTGAGTAATTCGCTCAGTCTGTCCAGTGTGCAGGCCAGAGCAGGGCTACCCTGCATTGCTCATGCTGAACGGAAGCACAGACAACTGAACGGTGACGTTTCTGTCGGTAGTGTTGGAGCTGTGTTCCTGAGAACCAACTGGAAATCCCAGAGCAGTTTTTAATTGTTTAAAAATTGTATATTTTGGGGGGAAATTTTAGTTGGGAGAGAAAAGGGGGTTCAAAGGAGGTACTGATTTTGGAGAACTCAGGGTAGCGGACATGACTTGAGCTTTGATCCTCTTGACTTCACCTCAACTTCCGGGATTATAGGTATAGACCGCTGCATCCAGTTTTGTGTGGTTGCCTTCTGAGTGCTAGGACGCAAGCTACACCCTCAGCCCCAAGAGAAATGTGTGTCATCTGGGTCCTAGAGTTAATTGTGAGCAATTTGACTTTAAGACAGTCCCTTACTAAGTAGCTCAGGATTGCTTTGAACTCACTCTAGCACAGGCAAGCCTTCAGCATGTGCTCTTCCTACCTCAGGCTCCCAAGTCGCTGGGATTACAGGCTTGTGTCATAGATCCGGTCCTTTTCTTTTAAATAAAGCCTGCATGAGTACCACATGTGTGCCTGGTGCCTGTAGAAGCCAGAAGAGAGTTGGGTCTTCCAGAACTAGAGTTATGTATGGATGGTGGTGAGCTACCATGTGGGTTCTGGAAATTGAACCTGGGTCCTCTGGAAGAGTAACTAGTCTTTTTTAACTGCTGAGCCAGCACCCCAGCCCCAGGTCTGGCTATTCTTAAAGGGGTCGTATTGCAGATCAGGAGCCTGAAAGCGCCTGGTGCTCATTAAGAAGGCACAAGGAACACGTTGTCTCTGCTCCCTCTCAGTACAGGAAGAACTCTCTTCATGACCTAAGGAGGTTCCTTTAAGGGCTGTCATAGCTCACAGAGCAGGTCGGCTTGCTTTCCCCGTGATGCTACTTGTGAACAGTTTGTTTCCTTACCTTATGCCTTGGGATAGACTTCCTTGTAACCTTGACTGTCTTGCCAAGGGCTCATGTCATGCTTCTTGCTGGTACTGTTGGGTGCCGTCATTTCTAGGTGTTTTTTTTTGCCTGGGTGACTCTCTGTGTTCCCTTGTAGCACAGCAATGGCCAAGGATTCACGTGTGAACCTGCTGTCCTTCACCGGGAGCACCCAGGTTGGGAAGCAGGTGGCCCTCACGGTGCAGGAGAGGTTTGGTGAGTGTGGGCTTTGTGATGAGGGTTTGAATCAGTATATGATATCTGCAGGTCATTGCTGGACCTAGTGGTGCACTCCTTTAATCCCAGCACTTGGGAGGCAGAGGCAGGTGGACCTCTGTGAGTTCAAGGCCAGCCGCGTCTATATAGTGAGTTCTAGCCAGTACTATATTGTGACCCTGTTTTCCAAAAACCCAAGAAACTGAAAAACAGCAAACCAAACAAAAGGCTCAACAAAATAAAGAATAAGGTCAATAAGGTTGTTTAAAAAAATTATTTTTCAGTGTAGCAACTATGAGTGACTTAAAAATGAAATTCAGAAGACAATTCCACTATGGTGACATAAAAAAATAAAACACACATAAATCTAAAGTAGTGTTAGTCTTTGTGAGAGTAGCTAATGAAAGACATTAAGACCTAAATAAAGCCATCCCATTTTCACTTTTCCTGGTGTTTAGGCTTATTAAGATAGCAGTTCTTTTCAAGTGATCTCTGGGCTCAGTGTAGTTAATATCAACATCAGCTGTCTGTTTTGTGTCAAGCGACAAATTGATGCCGAAATTCCTATGGCAATGTGAAGAATGCTGGATATCTGAAGCAATTTTGAAAAATGTTAGTGATGGAGAGCTCATACTTCCTGATTGTACAACTAACCCCCAAATTATCGCATGAAGTCATAGAGCAATGGGATAGAACCAAGAGCCCGTACATTTATTGCTCATGGGTGTCTTATCCTCTTGGCACAATTGCCAGACAATTTCAATGGGTAGGAACAGTCTCTTTTGACAGGTAGTGCTCGGACAAGTAGATAGCCACTTGAATTAGTATGAAATTTTTCCTCGTCTTACTCTAAACCTCAAACTTAACTAAAAATGCATGTACATACAGACACACACACACACATACATATACACACACATGTGGAGGTAAGAGGTCAATTTGCAGGAGTCGATTCATGCCATTCATGTAGGTCTTGGGGAGGGGATTGAACTCAGGCTGCAGGCTTTATTTGCTGAGCCATCTTGTCAGCCCCTAATGAATTTCATTGCTTAAAGGATCGGGGGGGTGAGGGTTTGTTTATAGGCTCACAGGTGCCTTACCGGTTGCTACACCGCTGAAGAATTGATCTCTCCCTGCTCCACCAACCATTAACTGTGTATAAGTCCCCAGGCAGCAGTGGGACCCCACGAGTCCACTTTTCCATGACAAGTGTTGACAGGCCCCATCTTATATGGGTAATCACACAGCTCCTTTGAGCTAATTTGCCATAGCCACATCCTGCCTGGAAGGCACCGGCCCCTACTACTTTGGAGGGTGTGATAGCGATGTCCCATCCCATTCATGGTGGGCTTTCAGCTGATTCTCAGTACTTTGACCAGTTATGAGTCAGTGCAGTCACTGCTCACGGAAGCTTCCCTGACCAAAGCGGACAGCAGCAACAGCTATGTGCATAACGCTTTGTCATTTACTCTCCCTAGAAACACGCACATGCATGGGCTCACACGCACACAGTGTGTGCACTTAATATCCATTTTCCGTGTATTTCTCAAGAGCACATTCTTGTATGTAACTGTTGTACAATGTTGTGATTGTCATTAATATCATTGTTAAGCTGCTTGAATAATCAGAAAGTAAAGGAAAAAGTAACTAGAATGGCTCTAATGTGAGCCAGTGTGCACTGAGTACTGGAACAGGAAATAATTGTGTCTGTTTTCTTTTAAAGGGAAAAGCTTGTTAGAGCTTGGAGGAAACAATGCCATCATTGGTAAGGCTTTCTGTGCTGTCATCTTGAATGTGTGGGACTTGCATAGAAACGCATCCTTTCCCAAGCCCCTTTGTGCTTGGGACTCTGTGCCCATCTTTAGGAATTTTCCTTAGGAGTCAAGACATGAACTTGGCTTAAAGGAAGACGGTGCTTAAGAAACAGGATAATGTTGGGAAAAATGTTACCTGGGGTCCTGAATGTGGGCATGAGACTTCTGTTGTCTCTAATGTGGTATTACTTCTTCATGCTTTTCCTTATCTTGTTCTCTAGAAACTGGTATGTGCTCTTCTAGAATAATCAGTTATTTCCTAAGTGACTTGCCGATTGCTTTAGGTTTCACACACACAAAGTTGACCTTTAGCGGAGTATCGGGGGCTTTCATGTTAGGAAGGAACAATTTTTTTTTGTTTAAGATTTTTTTTTTTACTTTTAAGTGTGTGTGTCTGTGTGTGTATTTGTGCGAGTGGGTGCAGGTACCTGAGGAACCAAAAGAGCCATCAGCTCCCCTGGAGCTGGAGTTATAGGGGCTTGTGAGCTGCCTGCCATAGGTGTTAAGAACCACTGGGGTCCTCTTGAAGAGCAGTACATGCTCTTACTCTACTGAGTTATTCCCCTGTGCAGCGTTTAAAGCAGCAGTTTGCTCGTCTGTAACGTAGGCTAATGATGCCCCAGTCTGAATGGATGGAGGGGACTGAAGCACTGTGCTCTGTGCTCTGAGATCTGATGTCAAGGACACAGCTAGTACACAACCTCACATGTACAAGACTCTGAATTTGGCCCCCCAGAACTGGGAGAACAATTAAATAGTGGATTACAGAGTTGTGAAATGGATAGGAAGTCTAGGCTGTGTGTGTGAAATGCCTCTTTATATCTTCCTGATCCGAGGATGCTTAGTTTGGACAGGTGACAGCATAGGAGGGGACAGTGGCGGTAAGATTCCGGAAGGCACAAGGAAGCAGGGATTGTAAGTCATAAATTAGCCTCCTACAGGTTAACCTTGTAAAGACGACTTTTCCTCATCTTCGGGGAGAGGAAGAGGAATGGAGGAGACGGTAGTGATAGGACTTTACCTGGATGTCTTCAGGGAAAGCTGGAACAGATGTTGATCATCTCCTGCAGCAGGGACAGGCTATCTCATGTAGGAACAGGAAGCTTTGTGGCAGTAGGGATGGACTGGGACAAGCAAGCAGCCTGAGGTGGCAAAGCTCATTGGATTTTCATGGAGCAGTAGTGAGGGGGGTCTCTAAAACAGAGGTGAAAGGTGACATGATCCAACCGAGACTCAGTTTACCTGTGTATTGGGTAAAGGTTGTAGTTTCCATTGCTCTGTCATTATATACCCTCCCCTAGAAGAAAAGCATACCTTCCCCCTTTGATGTGTGACTCTGTACCATGAACCGTCTGTTTTGCAATGATTATTTTGATGTTATTGTATTTTCTAAAGGCATTGCTTTATACTGCTTAGCAAATGTTCTCTCTGTCTGCCTACTGCACACTGATGGCGCACACTTTTGTTTCTTTAAGCTTTTGAGGATGCAGACCTTTGCCTGGTTCTTCCATCAGCTCTGTTTGCCGCCGTGGGAACAGCTGGCCAGAGGTGTACCTCTGTGAGGAGACTGGTGAGTGTGTCCACAAACATGCTTGAGATTGTCCTTCCTCTTTCTACGAATGTGTGTATGTGTCTGTGTGTGTTGTGTGCAGGGGCGCTCAGAGGGCCCAAAGCAGGTGTCAGATCTCCTAGAGCCGGAATCCAGGTGGTTGTGAACTGCTCAGTGAGGGTCCTGGGAACCAAACATGGATCTTCTGGAAGAGCAGCAAGACTTCTTTAACTGCTAAGCCCCCTGTCCTGCTTTTTGAGCACCCCCATTTAATGAACTCTGTTGACTGGGCGTCATAGAAGAGTTACTAGAAAAATATATTCCCTAAACATGAGCGGCTAATGTGTGCTCCTCCTCTACTCCTGTGATGGTGGCAGATGCTAAACCACCCTAAGCTGCAGTGGGCTCAGGTGACGGAAGCTGGACGCAGAGGTGATGCCAATTTTGAGTCAGAGTCCATGGCTAACATGGACTAAGTCCAGTGTCTTCTAGGAGATCAGACGAGTCAAGTTCTAAAACTGTTAACTAAACAGTTGCTTTGCTTTTTCCTAAACATTTCAGATATTGTAAGTGTTGGCCTCGAGTCTCAGATTTCACTCAGTGTGATACGGCTTATTGGAAAGCAAATGACTGTCACGTCCATTCTTTTCTTCGTATATGGTTTGAACTGAGGTGGTGGCATGCACCTGTAATTCTAGGACTTGGGAGGGTGAGGTGAGAGTCCTCTGAGTCCAGGAGTTTGCATTTAGCTTGGGTAGTATTTTAAACACACACACACACGTCGGTATGAGGAGGTATTGTCTAGCTTCAGTGTGTTCAGTGTGTTCAGTGTGGGGGATGTGGGTAGTTGAATTGATATACTAGATTGAGTTGGATTTCAATTTAGAAATAAATCCTTGATTTATTTGTTTGTGGCTCTCCTATAGTGAAAGACTACAGCTAAATAAGTTTTAGGTATACAATTTGGCTACATTTACATTTAAAAGCTGCCACAGAGTCATAGAGGAACTGGTTCTGTGTAATTTTCCCTCACTCCCAATTATGAGCAAATGTTTTATATAAGACTGATTTCTAAACCAGACCAAGTTGAAGAATAAGTGACAATATGATCTTTAAAAACATGACTTATTTTCATGTGTGTGGATATTTTGTCTGCGTGTATATCTATGTGCCTCATGTATGATTGATACCCTCAGAGGCTAGAAGTAGTGTGTCAAATTCCCTAGGACTGGAGCTACAGGTAGATGTTTGTAGCTTAGCAGGCCAGGCTCTTAGAAACTTGATACAGACATGGTTTATGGTGTTTTCTTTGATTGCATTTTTGGGTGCTTTTTTTGCTTGAGACAGAGTCTCATGTATCCCAGGCTGGCCTCAAGCTATTGTGTAGCTGAGGATAGCCTGGGACTTCTAATCTTCCTGCTTCTATCTTTCTAATACTGGGCTCATAGATGTGCGATATACCATATCTGATGTGTGGTGCTGGGGGAAAAAACCAGGGTTTCCTGAATGCTAAGATCAGCATGACCGGCTAACCTGCATCCCTAGCTTTGGTTTATGGTTTTACTTCAACGTCCACCTAGAAGAGGTGGTTTATTTTCATAGTTAATATTAAAACTAGTTTCTTTTCAGAGATGATAGTATTTTAGTAGTTACTAATCAGTACTGTTGAAGAACTTTTTTACTATCTCAGGATGTGTATATTCATCTTGCTATTCCCCTGAATGCTTGTTCTTTACGTAGTTTTTGCACGAAAGCATCCATGAGGAAGTTGTATCAAGATTGAAAGGTGCCTACTCACAGATCCGTGTTGGGAACCCCTGGGACCGTGAGTAGCTGGTTCTTTTCTTAAAAGTTACTCCCTTTTGACAGCTGGTGCTACCTGTACTTCTGAGCTTCTGAGTTGGAGGTAGTGGTGGGTGCCCTTTTCTGAGAGGTCTGAGGGCAATTTGATGACCTGTCTTCCTAGGTTGAATCTCATACTTGATATGTAAGAGCTGAGATCCTGGTTGTGTGGGGTGGTGATTGGATAGGGTGATGGTTTAATGGGGTGATGTGGGGTGATGGTTGGATGGGTGGTGATTGGATAGAGTGATGGTTGAATGGGGTGATGATGGTGGGGTGGGGTAGTGATTGGATAGAGTGATGGATGAATGGGGTGATGATGATAGGGTAGGGTGATGGTAGGGTGGGGTCGGATGATAATTGAGTTCTTTTTCTTTTTGCTGCTGTATCCTTTCTGAGTCACCACCATCTGCAGGGAAAGTGTTCGAGTCCCTAGACCTGCTGCTTCCACAGCTCTCTTGCATAGTAACCAGAGTGGTTTCTAAGATGTATTCAGTGCTGGGCATGGTGGTGCATGCCTTTGAGACTATTACTCAGGAAGAGGTAGAGGCAGAACTAGCTAATCTCTGTGAGTTTGGGGCTAGCCTGGTCTGCATAGTACTTCTAGGCAGATAGAACTACATAGTGATAGCCCATATTTTAAAAAAAGCAGGGGAGAGACAGGGAAGGGTTGGTTTGGGCCCGGGAGGATGGCTCAGGTTTAAGAGCACATACTGCAGAGACCGGGAGCGTACATATCAGGTGATTCACAACTGCTTTTTGTGTTTGGGGAGTGGGTTGATACATTGTCTTTTAGTGTCGCCTTAGTGACTGGCCTTGAACTCAGAGAGATCACCTGCCTCTGCCTATTACATGCTGTGATTAAAGACATGCACCATCATGTCCAGCTTTTAAAACATCTCCTAACTCCAGCTTCAGGGGTCTGACGCCTCTGGCCTCTGCAGGCACCTACACTCATGCCTTCGCCTACACAAACACAAGCATACACATAATTGGGAATAAAAATAAGTGAAAAAAATATAATTCACCCTTTGGCTAGGGACACTCCAGTGATCTTACTCTGCTTAGACTAAGATCAAGATTCCCTCTGTGGTCTTCTTCTTCTTCTGGAAAACACCAAATGGCGGATGACGCCGGTGCAGCGGGAGGGCCCGGAGGATCCGGGGGCCCAGGATTAGGAGGCCGTGGCGGCTTCTGCGGAGGATTCGGCAGCAGCGGCAGCAGCAGCTATGGTCGAGGCCGTGGCCGAGGCCGAGGCCGCGGGGCTCGCGGAGGTAAAGCTGAAGACGAGTGGATTCCCGTCACCAAGCTGGGCCGCCTGGTTAAGGACATGAAGATCGAGTCCCTCGAGGAGATCTACCTGTTCTCCCTGCCCATTAAGGAATCTGAGATTATTGACTTTTTCTTGGGAGCTTCCCTAAAGGATGAGGTTCTGAAGATCATGCCCGTGCAGAAGCAGACTAGGGCAGGCCAGCGGACCAGGTTCAAGGCTTTCGTCGCTATTGGGGACTACAATGGTCACATAGGTCTCGGTGTCAAGTGCTCCAAGGAGGTAGCCACTGCCATCCGAGGGGCCATCATCTTGGCCAAGCTTTCCATTGTCCCTGTGCGGAGAGGCTACTGGGGGAACAAGATTGGCAAGCCCCACACTGTTCCTTGCAAAGTGACAGGCCGCTGTGGTTCTGTGCTGGTGCGTCTCATCCCTGCCCCCAGAGGCACTGGCATAGTCTCTGCTCCTGTGACCAAGAAGCTACTGATGATGACTGGCATTGATGACTGCTACACATCAGCCAGGGGCTGCACTGCCACCCTGGGCAACTTTGCCAAGGCCACCTTTGATGCCATCTCTAAGACCTACAGCTACCTGACCCCCGACCTCTGGAAAGAGACTGTGTTCACCAAGTCTCCTTATCAGGAATTCACTGACCATCTTGTGAAAACCTACACCAGAGTCTCTGTTCAGAGGACCCAGGCTCCAGCTGTGGCCACCACATAAGGGTTTTTATACAAGGAAAATAAAAGTGAATTAAGTCTGTTAAAAAAAAAAGATTCCCTCTGTGGCAGATTCCCAGGCTTTTATGATATGGATTCCTTCCACCTTGCTTATTGTCCACTAGATCCATGTCCACTTGGCCTGGGCTCCAGTTTGTCCAACTTTCCAGTGTTTTCAAGCATTCCTGGTTCTTTTCTGCTATTTCTTCTGCTAGAAATAACTTTACTGAGGTCTTCCCATGACCAACGGCTACATGCTTGCAGAGGTTTAAGCCCCTGAGGTTCCTTCAATGCTCTCGTTTCTGGCAGTTGGTCAGTCTACCCCGTGGAGCTGCACACTAGCCACAGAGATTATAGTGGTCTTCAAGAGTGGGCACACTGTTATGAACATGCCACTCCTGTGTTTTTAGGGCA
This sequence comes from Microtus pennsylvanicus, assembly GCF_037038515.1. NCBI lineage: Eukaryota > Metazoa > Chordata > Mammalia > Rodentia > Cricetidae > Microtus > Microtus pennsylvanicus. The sequence continues at coordinate 28,438,463 of NC_134582.1, forward strand.
TCACTTTGATAGCCCTTCCTCTAAGGTAGGGTTTGGCAAGCATATTCAGTTTGCTATCTGCATATGTCTGCCTCACAGCTACCCCTGCTCATTTGCATATTGTGTATAGCAGCTTTCAGACTACAAAGGTGGGGTTGAGTAGTTGTGTTGGAAACCACATACTTGATAGAAAGCATAAGATGCTAAGCATCTGGTCCTTCACAGCAAAAGTGCTGATCCTGCTCTTAACTGAGGATAGAGGGAGGAGGGTTTAGCCTCTTCATTTGGAAAGCCACTAACAAAAACACCATGCCATTGAGGGCATCTCTTTTCTCTCCCCAGCGAATATTCTCTATGGACCACTACATACCAAACAGGCAGTGAGCATGTTTCTTCGAGCCGTGGAAGAAGCAAAGAAACAAGGAGGCACAGTGGCCTTCGGGGGCAAGGTAATGAGAATTGTGGGTGGATAATGACAGCCTTGTGTCTTTCTTTCCCCTGAACTCAGATGGCTGAGAAAAGGTGGGTTCCAGAAGGGTCCCAGATGGATGCTCTTCTTCTCCCCATTACAAGGGAAAAAAGGGTTTTGAGGAATGCATGATGACAGAATAGCCCTGAGACCCAGAAGAAACTGTCAGAATAATTGCCCTCGAGTCAGTCCCTAGGACTAGTTGTTACAGAAATTGGGTCCACCCTTGTGTGAGACTTGAGTTCATGGTTTTGTCGACCCATGCAGGAACAGGTAGAGTTGCACACAAACAGTTTAGAGTGCAGGGTTGATGCAGAGCTTAGAGAGCCAGAGTTCAGTAAGTGGAGAGGTTGTATGGGGGCTGGCTACGCATGCGTCTTTTTGGAGTTTTATGCAGTGAATATGAATTCCCTAGGGCATGCGTAACAGAGTATCAGAAACTGGTTTGGAAACACTGGAAACTGGATGTTGAAGACCAGTACCGAGTACTGGCGATGTTTCCCTGGGTCGTAGTTGAGTCCTCAAGTGACCTTACCAAAGGACAGGGGACACTGGCCGTATTGGTTTAGGTCTGTTCTGCTGCCTTCATTTATTAACGACTGATGGCCTCCCTGAGGGTCACACGTCCAGATGCCATCACTCCGAGTCTTGGTCATACTCAGTGTGTGAAGTGGGGTAAACGCTGCTACTAAATGAATTACGTGATGGGTCCAGATTGCCTATTTTAAAATGAACTCAAAAACAAGCATATCAGCCGTCTGCCCCACCAAATAACGTTATTGGAGCACACAGCATGGTTTTCCTCTCCAAACTCCTTCTCTGTTTTCTCTCTGACAAATAGGAGCAGGAGGTCGCTTTCACTCAAACAGGATGCTGCTTTGGAGAAACAGTTACCTGGAAATGCTGTTTTGTTTCTCTCCTCATAAATGTAGGAAGGATGACGTCCTCCGATCCCAAGTCTGGGGAAAGGAAACCCATCCATTCTTTTTATCTTCTTTCTGCTTAAGGTGATGGATCATCCTGGCAATTACGTAGAGCCCACCATTATCACTGGCCTGCCCCATGACGCCCCCATCGTGCATGAGGAGACTTTCGCTCCAATTCTCTATGTCTTCAAATTCAAGGTAAAAAAAAGAAAAAAAGATCTAAGCCATGAAAGAAAACGGATTTAGCAAAGCGTTGCCTCTTGGTTTTCTTTTCTTTTTTTTTTTTTTTTGGTTTTTCAAAACAGGGTTTCTCTGTGGCTTTGGAGCCTGTCCTGGAACTAGCTCTGTAGATCAGGCTGGTCTCGAACTCACAGAGATAACCTCTTGGTTTTCTTTTGTGCACTAAAACTCTGTTCTATGCCGTGAGCTTTGACCTGAGCACAGTGGTGCTGATAATGCTCACAGGTTCTGGTCTCGTTCTCTAGAATGAAAGAGAGGTCTTCGAGTGGAACAATGAGGTGAAGCAAGGACTCTCGAGTAGCATTTTTACCAAGGACTTGGGCAGAATCTTCCGATGGCTTGGGTATAACTCAGTCTGTTTTGAACGTCTGTAAACGTTTGACGTGGTTGGTGGGTGGATTGTGTCCATGTGAGAGCCGCACTATCTGGGCTTTGTTCTGTTTTGATTTCCGGTGTTCTTACTGTCCCTCTCCTCGCCCACAGGCCCAAAGGTTCAGACTGTGGTATTGTGAACGTCAATATTCCGACCAGCGGGGCTGAGATTGGTGGTGCCTTTGGTATGTAGAGACTTGTTTTTTCTTTTTAAAAGTCACTTTTGGTTTGGTCCTAGGCTGATAGGCATGCTAGGCCAACACTCTACCACTAAGCTAAGAGCCTCTGCCCTCCTTTCCACACTGAACAGCAAAGGAATAGTAGTGTTCGCCTTTAGTTTGTCCAGAAATGGAAACCCAAGCTGGGTGGTTATCACACGTGCCTTTAATCCCCAGCAAAACACTTGGGAATCAGCGGCAGGTGCATCTCTTGCATTTGAGGCCAGTCTAGTCTACAGAGTGAGTTCTAAGTCAGCCAGGGCTACGCAGAGAAACCTTGTCTCAAGAAAACAACAAAACAAAGTAAGAAATGGAAATACAGTTTATATTCTGCAGTAACCCGTAATCTGGCATGCCGGAAAGCATGTGCACTCCAACCCAAGTTCTTACCAGGGTCCTCATCTTCTGCTTAGATAGGAGCAGGGCCCTTAGCTCAAGATACATGAACCTTGAAAGTCAGTATTTTTTTTTCTAGACAGAAGATCCCAGATCCAGAAAGGTTAAAACTTTCTACTTCAAAGCCAGGAAACTTAAAATATAATACATGTGCAAATACACATGCAAAGTAGACTTAGAAATTGACTTGGGTGATGTGGAATGAAGAAATGACAGACACATGTACAGAAAAGCTGAGAACTGGTGGTCTGTGCAGTCCGGTGGAGACACAGAGCAGCAGCCGGGGAACTCAGTGCATTTACTACTTACAGTATGAACAGGAGGAGGAGGCAGGTTAGCTAATGTCCACAGGAAGTGCTGCGGGGGACGTCTCAGATTGCAGTCCTCGGGATGAGGGAGCTGCACTTGAAATGTTCTGCACACACGGATTTTAGCCAAAGACCAACTGTTGGTGTGCACCCGTACTTGGACCTAAGGAAGGCCTTGCTATTCTCATGGGTCTGAGGTCCTTGGCATGGCTGTGCTCATGTCAACAGCATGCTTTCACTTAGGACTTTACTGTTCCCTCCTCATATTTCACTAGATGAGATACTAAGTCGTATATTTTTCTGGACCCTTTGAGGACCCTATGAGTTACTGATGTTTACTGATAGCTTTTTTTTGGGGGGTACATGTTAAGTTTAACTTGTTAAAAATTATTCATAGTGGGGCAGCAAAGATGGCTTAGTGGGTAAGGAGGTTTGCCACCAGGCCTGAGACTCTGAGTCCAATCCCTGGATGCTCGAAGGAAAGAACTGACCTTGGAGGTTGTCTTCTGGTCTTTACACTTAGAAAATGTATACAAAAATTAAAAACAAATTAGCCAGAATGGTTGAGTGTGGTAGCCCATTCTTATAATCCCAGCTCTCTGTAGGCTGAGGCAGAAAGATCGCCATAGTGAGGCTAACCTGAGTGTGTACCAGGCCAGAAAGGCCCAGGTTGGAAAAAAGAAAGACAATAACAAAAAACCCAAAGTATAGTAAAAATAAGTGGCCTCCCAGAACCTCCTTCCTCCATACCCAACTTTACATATTCTCTCTCTCTCTCTCTCTCTCTCTCTCTCTCTCTCTCTCTCTCTCTCTCTCTCTCTCTCTTTCTTTCTCTCTTTCTCTCTGTCTCTCTCTCAACATAAACACATGAAAATCAAACAGGCCAAAGACCAATGAAACAAAAAGAGAAATGTCAAAACTAAATAAAAGTTCAAAAAAAAAAAACCAAAAACACCCCATGGAGTTCACTTTGTTTTGGCTGACTACTCCTGAGCATGGGGCCTGATGTGGAGTGTGGCTGATAAGCACTTTGACATGCCACTGAAGGAAACCGATTTCCCTTCGCCATTGGAGTATCGCTTGCCAGTAGTCGCTTAGTTAGGGCTGGGGCCCAGTCTTCATTTCTCCCTGTTGGTGCTGGGACCACATCTGACTTGAACCTGTGAAGGTTTTGTGTGTGCTCCCACAGTCTCTGTGTTCATATGTGCATCAGTTTGGTTGTGTTCGGGGGACACTTTGCTGGGACCACCATCACCTCTGGCTCCTGCGGCTTCCTCTTCCACACACATTCCTGAGCCTTGAGGGAGGGGCCTGATGGCACCCCTTTTTAAAGCCGAGTGCTCCAGAGCCTCTCTGCATATTGTTTAGCTCGGGTCTCTGTTGCTTTCCTTCTTCCTTTTTTTTTAAGTTTAAAAAACATTTAAGATTTATTTATATGTATCAGTGTTTGTCTTCATGGGTATGTGAGCACCACTTAAATGCCTGGTGCCTGCAGGGCCCAAAAAGAGGGTGCCAGGTCCCCTGAAACTGGAGTTAGAGGTGGTTGTGAGCTGCCACGTGGGTGCTGAGAACTGAACCTGGGTCCCATACAAGAGTGTAGACAGTGCTCTTAACCACTGAGCCATCTCCAGCTGCCACTGCCACCACCTCTTCCTTCCCTTTTGTTTTGGGGACACACATACACACACTTGGTATATCTTATATACCCCAGGCTGAACTCAAAATCTTTCTGCCTCAGTCTCTAGGATTGGGATTATAGGTGTGTACGCCCCTGTCTTGTTCTGCTAGCTCAGGTGTCCTCTGAGGGCCACAGGAAAGGTGTGTGATGATTTTGCCTTTCTCTAGGAGGAGAGAAGCACACTGGCGGCGGCAGGGAGTCCGGCAGCGATGCCTGGAAGCAGTACATGCGAAGGTCCACATGGTAAGGAAGGGCTCTGGGCAGGAGGGTTGGTCTCCGAGCCTTCGGGAATGGGCTGCTGCTTGTCTGTCTTCCAGTTCTGTCTTTGCTCGGTTCCACTTGGTTTTACTTTTTTCCCGGGTCTGTAGCTGCCTCCTTTTTGAGCACGCATGCTCTACTATGGGTAAAGCGCCACTAATCCCGGATGCTCCCAAATCTGAAAACTTCTGCACTGGCGTGACATAACATGTGGACAGCTTCTCCAGCTGGCCCTTGGACGGGTGGCAGTCCTAATGGAGGTACCCCAGGAATGTAAAGTTGCCTCGAGGCAGTGTGTACAGAGAGAGCTACCCGAAGCAGGAATGGACTTCAGGCTGCCTTGAGTCCTGTCCCCAGGGAGTCTCCTGTCTATGCAGATATTCCCAAATCAGAAGAAGGTCTAAAAAAGTGACTCCCGCATATTTACAGTAAAGGACGCTCGCCTTCCATTGTCCCTTCCAGCCTCTTTGTCTAGCATAACAACTGACTATGAGGTTTCCTTGTTGGATTCTGCCCCAGAGGTGGAATAGGGAGGATGAGAACACCGGGCCACTCAGCGTGAGGAGGCGGAAGGAGCCATCCTTTCCATTTCTCCTGTGATGGAGTTTTCTTGCATATTGAAGTAGAGAGGAGCGTGGGGGTCTGGCCTGTAAGCTTTGGGGTGGGGGTACCAGCTTAGAAGTATGAACAAGACTTTAGGGCATTTGCCTGGACATGCATGGCGGCTTCTGGAGATGCTGCCTGGGACTTGTTTTCTCTTTATTGTGCTCTCTGGCCTACTTGGGTGGAACTGGCTCGAATGCATGTACAGTAGCCTAGGAGACCCAGTCATTGCCACGCTGCTGTGCTCAGTGGGACGAGTGCTGGGCGGGGCTCCTGAGACCTCAGCCTGGTCCCCTCAGAGCGGGCTCAAGCTCTGCCTCCTGCTGTGCTGTAGGCTGGCTTCTCTTTTTCCTTTTCCTGTGCGCTCAGAGCTGCGCAGGCAAACACAGCGTTCTGACTTTGCAGAGCCCATAGACCCAGGATACCTTTCCTCTAGAAAACCCAAGTGTCTTGTGACTAGTTTGGGGAAAGGAAAAAGAAGCAAACAAACGAAAACCTTTAAAAATGACTACATTCTTACCAGTATGGGACTATTTAAATTCCCCCTGATAATGCAATGCGAGTTACTGAGAAAGGAAGTTAAATCGCCTATGTGCTTACAAGGCTTACAAAGGAAGCTGGGGGTAGCAGAGGGTGTGCATCTCCCAGACGTCTGTGTTTCCCTTGTTCTTTTCTAAGGAGTCACACTGACATTGTTTTGTATACCAATTTTTTTTTCTTACCAACTTGAAAGTTGCTAATATAGACGAGCCTATGTTTTTATGTTATGAAAGTATTCTACCCTGTGTATGCACCGCCATTCACTTAGTTCTCTTCCTCCCAGTACCATCAACTACAGCACAGACCTTCCTCTGGCTCAAGGCATCAAGTTTGAGTGACGATGCTCCAATTTGACCTCACAGTCTGCGGCTGCTCTGAAGAGGCCCCAGAAAACTTCGATTTGCCCTGATTGTTTTATATACCAACGGTGGCTAATCTCTAGTGATCCCCAAACCTGTCGAAATCAAGATACCCATTTTTCAAATTTTCAAATTAAATATTCTCAACCTAGTTACATTTAGCAAAAGATGGGTTTGGTGAATTTGTGTCATTAGTTACCATTTTTTATTACAGTTAGTTAAGTACATGCAATCTCCGGAGATTGGGGGCATGGAAAACGGATTAGAGAGGAAGAAGAGTGTTTGTCTGCATGACAGAAGGGAACACCAGATCTCATTACAGATGTTTGTGAGCCACCACGTGGTTACTGAACTCGGGACCTCTGGAAGAACAGCCAGTGAGTGCTCTTAACCTCTGAGCCATCTCTCCAGCCCAGAAGAAGAGTCTTTGTGTAGAATGATGAAGGCTGTCTTCTGAGTAGTGTTGAGTCCTCATGGTCCCCTCCTCTGGCAGGGATTGAAGGGATGAGGTACCCTTACATGCTGGGGACCACAGATCTGAGTAGTGTCTAATCAGTCCCCGAGATGAAGGCTGTCTTCTGAGTAGTGGCATAGTCCTCTCCTCTGCCATGGGATTGAAGGGGTGAGGCACCCTCACTTGTTGGGGACCACAGCACAGGTTCAGGTATATGACTTTCAGTGTTTGAAATGACAGTGGGTCATTTTTGGGCGAGGTGAGTGATTTAGGTCAGTTGTGAATGGTGGCCTAGCATGTGTGAAGTTCAGGGTTCGAGTCCTAGCTCTAAAGCAACAACAAAAAAAATGTTCTAATGGCAAAGAATGTTCACCTACTTATGACTCCTGCTCATGACTGTCAAACAGAAAAGAGTAGGGTTAGATAGACCTTCATTCTTGTCCCAGAACTTGTCACCTGCTGGGAACTCTGGGACTGAAGTCACTCATGAAAGCACACACCTGGATGCCCTAAGTGACCTCAGAGCGTATGCCAGAGCCACAGGCTGGGACAACTGCTCACGGGTTTCTTCTCAGTCTCAGAGCTCATGGCGCCCTTCGGAAAGGTCACCGCTGAGCTCCTGAGGTCTCACTGGGAGGCTGTGCAGGCCCAGTGGACCTGTCCTGTGGTACTGTCCCTCTGTCCTCGGGTGTCAGCCACCGCTGTGCCTACTCCTGTCACACTGAGCCCACGCCGAAGCCGCTGGAGACTGGGGCTTCTGCAGGTAACTTGAGGCATCATGGACAATCATAAAGAATTGGGGGACTGATTTGATTGCAGTGGCACGCTAACCAGATTCAAATTGGTGTTCACACTGCTCTGTTTTCACCGGTGGGTAGCACTGAGTGGCAGGTCCTTGCCATCCCTGGATATGAGCCAAGCTAAATACCAGTGATGGCGCAACTGAGAGGGTGTTGGCAGGAGTGAGGCTGGGGGAAAAGACAGTTCGTTTCTTGAGGAAAATTTAACAGTACCCCAAATTACTAGGAAACTGACATGGCTTGCTAAGATTTGGGGGTGGACTCTAAATCACTGCTGTGGCCATGAGGACAAATTGCCCTTTTTCATAGCACACAGAATGCGGTGAGCTGGCCAGTTTCTACTGCCTGCATTAGAACTCTTCTTGAGGCAGGCTTTTTTTTTTCCATCCAGGAATCTCAATAGTTGAGATTATACGTGTGTGTCACTGCCTTGATTGTTTAAAGCAAGAGAATGAAGTTGGAGAATCAGGAACTTGGAATGTAGTTCCCACACCAGGTACACACCTGGAATCTTAGCATTCAAGAGGCAGAGACGAGGATCATGAGTTCTAGGCCATCCTTCAGACAAGATATCACGTCACGATGAACAAAAAACAAAAATGCAGTCAGGAGTAGTACTTTAACTCTGGGTGGCCTTGACCCTAGAGATCCACCTGCCTCTGCCTCCCGAGTGCTGGGTTTAGAAGTCTACCATTGTGCCTGACCAGTACTCACTCATTTTGCTCAAACACAAAACAATCTTACACTTCAGTTAAACATTTAAGGAGCTATGTATGATGGTGTGGCCACACATGGCCACACATGACAGTGGCATGTGCAGAAGGTACCTTGATGGGGAACTAAAAACTGATTCAGAGGTTCCTTTGGAAGTTCCTAATTTTTATGTATTTCTAGCATGAGGACTCGGTTTGTTGTCATAATGTTTTTATTAAAACTTTAACTTTTAAGTTGTTCTCTGTACTTCTTTTTACTGGTTTAAGAAATAAAGATTACTTACTTGTGTGTGCGTGCGTGTGTGCAGGTACATGGATGATGATTCTCCACCTTACACAGAGGCTGCTTCATCTAGTCTGTGTAGCCAACGGGAATCCTGTCTGCAATCCTCATGAGCTCCTGGAATGACAGGCAGGGCCACGCCCTCCAGGTGTCCCTGTGAGTGTTGGGGCTCCAGACTCAGTCCTGCGTGCTTGTGTGTCAAGTGCCTTCCCTGCTGGGCCATCTTCCTGCCTGTTAACATGTTTTTATGTGTTTGGGTGTTTTGCTTAGATGTATGTCTGCACCCACCTGAAGAGTGTTGGATTCCTGGGACTGGAGTTATTGTAAGCTGATGTGTGGGTGCTAGAAATTGAACCTGGATCCTCTGGAAGATACTAAGCCATCTGTCCACTCCTATTTTAGCCCCTCACCCTCTACCCTGAAATGCAGGGTCCAGGCTGGCCTGGGACTCACTCTGTAGCTGACAATGACCTTGAGTTCCTGATCATACTGCCTCTCCAGTGCTGGAATTACAGGTGTACATTACCATGCCGATTTAATGCAGTGCTGGAGTTGGAAACCCAGGCCTTGAGTGGCAAGCAATCTCCCTACAGAGCTACATTCCTAGTCCCTTTAACTTGTATAGAGTCAAAACTATTAATACACTGTTTACCAAATTTAGAGAATCAAGTCAGAAGTCTTCCTCTACTTTTTTTTTTAAATGATTTATGTGCTTTGGTATTTTGTCTGCATGTATGTCTGTTGATGTCAGATTCCCCAAAGTAGTTAACAGGCAGTTGTAAGCTGCCATGTGGGTGCTGGGAATTGAACCCAGGTCCTCTGGAAGGACAGCCAGTGCTCTTAATCACCGAATCGCCTCACCTTTCCACCCCCTTTCTCTGCTTTCTTTTAAAGAGAGAATTTTTAAGAATCAGGGTAGAAAGTAAAATTTTAGGAGGGGTGAGAGAGAGAGTGTCGCCACAGAAGCCAGCGGCTGTATTCTCTTTCCCAAACCTGAGCGACTGACCGCCAGGTTTACTGAGTCTTTTTAATTTTCTGTTTCTGAGTGTTCCATGCATTTATTTCCCTGCACCATGTGCCTACCTCATGCCCAAGGAGGTGAGAAGAGGGTGTTCGGTTCCCTGGACCTGAGTTAGGAATGTTTGTGACCTTTCATGTGGGTACTTCAGATCAAAGCACCCACATGGGTCCTCTGCAAAAACAATGGGGATTTCTTTTCTATTATTATTGATTTTATTGAGCTCTACATTTTTCTCTGCTCCCCTCCCTTCTTCCTCCCCTTCAACCTTCTCCCATGGTCCCCATGCTCCCAATACTCAGGAGATCTTGTCTTTTTCTACTACCCATGTAGATTAGATCTATGTATGTCTCTCTGAGGGTCCTCACTGTTGTCTAAGTTCTCTGGGATTGTGTTCTGTAGGCTGGTTTTCTTTGCTTTATGTTTAAAAACCACCTATGAGTGAGTACATGTGATAATTGTCTTTCTGTGTCTGGGTTACCTCACTCAAAATAATGTTATCTAGCTCCATCCATTTTCCTGCAAAATTCAAGATGTCGTTATTTTTTTCTGTTGTGTAGGACTCCCTTTCCTTATCCAATTCTTTGGTCGAGGGGCATTTAGGTTTCCAGGTTCTGGCTATAACAAACAAAGCTGCTATGAACATAGTTGAGCACATGTCCTTGTGGCACGATTGAGCATCCTTTGGATATATACCCAAAAGTGGTATTACTGGGTCTTGAGAAAGATTCTTTCCTACTTTTCTGAGAAATCGCCACACTGACACCCAAAGGGTGAACAACAGCTATTCTTAACTGCTACCCAATCTCTCCAAACTCATAGATTTAATTAGTTAATTAATTGTCATTTTTCAAGACAGGGTCTTTCGTTTTGTAGGCCAGGCTGGCCTCAAACTCAGAGATCCAACTGCCACGACTCCCCTAGCTCTGGAGTATTAACAGCATGTGCCACCACGCCTGGCTTCTTAGTTTTATTTATTTTTCTTTTTATTATTCTCTCTCTTCTTAGATTTATTTTTAATATACAGAAACTTCTTTGGTTTGTTTTATTGTTTTTAAGATTTATTTATTATGTATATAATATTCTGCCTGCATGTATGGCTGCATGCCAGAAGAGGGCACTAGATCTTATAATTGAAAAATAAGCCACCATGAGGTTGCTGAGAATTGAACTCCGGACCTCTGGAAGAGCAGCCAGTGCTCTTAACCTCTGAGCCATCTCTCCAGCCTCCAGAAAGTTTTTTTTTAAGATTATTTATTTATTATGTATACAGTGTTCTGTCTTATCTGTATGCTTGCAGGCCAGAGGGCACCAGATCTCATTACAGGTGGCTGTGAGCCACCATGTAGTTGCTGGTAATTGAACTCAGGACCTCTGGAAGAGCAGTCAGTGCTCTTAATCTCTGAGCCATCTTTCCAGCCCCCCAGAGAGTTTTTTTTTTTTTTAAATTGTGCATATGCTATTTGCTACATGAATGCTTTGCTTATTGCTTGAATCAGGGCAAACATCTCAAATATCACTTCTTCATGTTGAACATACTAAAGTCCTTTCTTTTAGATTTTTGAAATACATAGTACAGGAACTGGAGAGATGGCTCAGCACTGACTGTTCTTCCAGAGGACCCAGGCTCAATACCCAGCACTCACGTGGCACTTCAGAGCCGTCTCTACCTCCAGTTCCAGGGGATCCAACACCCTCATCCAGAAATATATACATCAGTGCACATAAAATAAATGAAATTCACAGTACATTCCTGCTGTGTGTAGTCACATGAGCTTGTTCAAGCTGTAACTTAGTAGCCAGCAGCAACAACAGCCTACCTTTCTCTAGAGAAGTCGTTTTTAACCTTCCTAGTGCTGTGGCTTCTTGATACAGTTCCTCATGTTGCGCTGACCCCCGAACATACAATTATTTTCATTGTTACTTCATAATTATAGTTTTGCTACTGTTATAAATCACAATGTAGGTATTTATGAAGGTAGAGGTTTGCCGAAAGAGGTCATGACCCATAGGTTGGGAACCACTGCTTTAGATGTCCCTCCTCCTGCTCTCCCTAGTCTCTTAAAAATCACCCATCTGGCTGGACGGTAGTGGCACACGCCTTTAATCCCAGTACTCGGGAGGCCCAGGCAGGCAGATCGCTGTGAATTTGAGGCCAGCCTGGTCTATAGAGCAAGTTCCAGGACAGGCTCCAAAGCCACAGAGAAACCCTGTTTTGAAAAACAAAAACAACAACAACAAAAAACCTTTCTAATTTCAAGATTAATTTTTTTTTGTTTCTGTAGGAGTGAGATTATTTTGGTGCCTGGATTATTTCACCAAATTTTAAGTTTCATCGATGTTGATAACAGAATTCTACCCATCGTTAATGGCTGACTGATATTTTCCATTGTGCATATGCACCATATTTCATCTGCACATGTAGGTTGTCATTGGCCGTGGTGACGGTGAATTACTAAACTTGGGCGTGCAGATGTCTTATACATTAAGAAGAACTAGGAAGACTTGGGTTTTTAAAAACTTGCATACATGTATCTTGATCTATTCCAGTTTTTAAGGCTCCTTGAAAATGTGTGTAGTTTTGTAGGGTTTTGTTTGTTTTTGGCTTTCCGAGACAGGGTTTCTCTGTGTAGCCTTGGAGCCTATCCTGGAACTGTGTAGACAAGACTGGCCTCGAACTCACAGAGATTACCTGCCTCTGCCTCCCGAGGTCTGGAATTAGAGGCGTGTGTTACCACCAGTGGTCCAGTGGTTTTGTTGTTTTGTAGCCCAGGTGGGCCTCACACTCTAGTGAAAGCTGGCTTCTACCCCTCCCATCCCCCGATTCCTGGGATTACAGGTGAGTGCCACCATGCCCAGCTCGACGTCTTAACTTTTAAATTTATTCCTACGTGAGATGATTTCAGTAATTGTAAACTGGATTCTATGTGGCCGAGCGTGGGAGAGTCTCGGGCGTCATTATGGTGTTGACCTGTAGGTGTCGCTGTTGTTCAGTGCCATGTGGGAGCTTCCTAGATTCTAGGGCTCATTCTGGAAGTTTCCAGTCAGCAGACAAGTGCCGAGCTCACGGCCCAGTTTTCATCAACTTCCTTATGTTCCAGTGTAGGAGCAGCCATGATAAGCTAAATATGAGCAGACCATCCAAAGGAAGTTCTTTACTTCCAACCATTATCACCTCCCAGTGTAGGACTCAGCCACACTGAGTTTAATGGGGGCCTGAGTCTCAGTAGTTTACCCTGAAGCAATACCTGGTTGCAGGAAGGACCACAAACTGAGATTACCCAAGCACCACCCAAGAACAGACCATCTAAAGGAAATGCCTAACATCCAACCGCTGTAGATAGGACCACCTGCCAGCACAGACTCACCAGGACACCCCTAGACAAATATCAGCAAATCAGGGGTCTTGAACCTCAAAAACCCTCACCCCCACCTTTACTACTATAAAAACTCAACTCTGATTGATTTCCGTTTATTCCAATACATTGGATGTGCGGAGAGACTGAGTTTGCAAACTTGGATAAAATAAAGGCTCTTTGAGAAGGAGAGAGAGCACGAGCAAGGAACTCAGGACCACGAGGGGTGCACCCACACACTGAGACAATGGGGATGTTCTATTGGGAACTCACCAAGGCCAGCTGGCCTGGGTCTGAAAAAGCCTGGGATAAAACCGGACTCACTGAACATAGCGGACAATGAGGACTACTGAGAACTCAAGAACAATGGCAATGGGTTTTTGATCCTACTGCGTGTACTGGCTTTGGGGAAGCCTAGGCAGTTTGGATGCTCACCTTACTAGACCTGGAAGGAAGTGGGAGGTCCTTGGACTCCCCTCAGGGCAGGGAACCCTGACTGCTCTTCAGGCTGCTGAGAGAGGGGGAGGTGATTGGGGGAGGGAGAGGGAAATGGGAGGCGGTGGCGGGGAAGAGACAGAAATCTTTAATAAATAAATAAAGAAATAAAATTGTAAAAAAAATAAAGGCTCTTTGCTTTTACATACAGGACTCAGTCTCCTTGTTGGCTTTTTGGGGGGCTTCGTGGATTTGGGCATAACACCAGCACACTTCTGTTAGCCACACAGATCACCCGCTTCCATGGGATAAGCCCCAAAGAGAAACATGATGTTTGTAATTGTGGGTTTCTATCTTTTAAGTTAAAAACATGATTATGGGGGCTGGAGAGATGGCTCAGCAGCTAAGAGCATTGACTGTTCTTCCACAGGTCCTGAGTTCAATTCCCAGCACCTGAATGGTGCCTCACAACTGTCTGACTCGAGTCCCAGTTGACTGTAGTCCCATGGGATCCAATAGCCTCTTTTGGTGTTCATGCATGCAGACAAAATACCCAAATACAAGCCGGGTAGTGGTGACGCATACCTTTAACAGTAGAACTTGGAAGGTAGAGGCAGGAGGATCTCTGTGAGTTTGAGTCAGCCTGATTTACATAGTGAGTTCTTGACTGGGTGCACCTGTTTGAGATTTCAGTACACACACACACACACACACACACACACACACACTATGTGTGTAGGTATGTATACACACACACATTTTGGTTTTTCGTGAGAGGGTTTCACTCTGTAGTCCTTGCTATCCTGGAACTCATTCTGTGGATCAGACTACCCTTGAACTGAGATAGTCTCCTGCCTCTGCTTCCTGAGTGTTGGGATTAAGGGAGTGCATCACACAGGGCATGTGCATGTTTTTTTTTTTTGAGAGAATCAAAATAGTGTCAGGTTTTCCCTTGTCGGCTATGACAGTGAGCAGATGCTTGTAACTTCAGTCAGTGAGCACAAGTCCTTGAGATGGAATACTCATGTTCCAGGTACAGTTGCCTGTAACTTCTTGTTTACACAGAACAGTAGTTGAGTCTTCCGCACACTGGTGTGAATGTGTCGCCCATGGTAGATGGGGAAATGTGTGGGACTTGCTTAGCCTCACTTCCCAGGTAGATCAGAGATGTGGATGGTGCTTGCTCAGCCTCACCTCACTGCTTTGGTCAAAGTTTCCAGCTGACCCCTGAATGACCTCAGGGGTACAGAATGTGCCAGTCAGTGCTGGGATGTGGGCTACTGCTTCCATATTGAGAGTCCCAGCAGCAAACCTGCCAAGTCAGATTCCATAGGATCAAGAGAAAAAAAAACCCAAATAAACAAAAGCCACCGCAATGTTTTGAGAGACAAGTTTGGCATAGTTTAGTGGCAGGTTGTTACCGAAAACAAAATAAACCGTGGGCCGATTAACTCACAGTGTGTCACTCCCCAGAGTTTGCAGAAATCTTAGAGGAGATAAACTATTTTCAGGTTGGTTTACTGGAGGGCTTTGCTTGATTGAGAGTGAGGAATGAGACCTCACCCTTTCTCCCACTTAATCTGTGGAAAGCTTGGCTTTCAACTCAAGCCAGGTTGGAAGTCCCCACTCACTCACCTGGTTACATCCAAGATCTAGGTTGTCCCTCTGGCTTCGGCTTCTGTCCTATGAGCCTAGTGTAGCTTTGAGACACGTCTGTGTGTGCATCTGTGTACGTGTGTGCATTTGTGTGTACCTGTGGTGGTGGCCTTACCATTCTGTGCAAAATCGGGGCTAAGGTTTGGGATTATTACACTTGGCAGTTGTTTTATTAAGTGATTATAAGGGGAAAAATCTAGAGCTGATGAGGGGACTCAATGAGTGAAGGTTGAATTATGCGGCCGCTGGCTTCAGTTCTTTTTGTGTGCCTGCGTCTCACTCTGTAGCCCGAACTGGGACTCTCAGTGTAGACCAGGCTAGCCTCAAACTCATAGAGATCCACCCACCTCTGCCTTCCCAAACTCTGGGATTAAAGGTGTGTGCTATTGCTGGGCAAGAAATGCTCTTGAAGAGGAGCTAGTGTGGAACATTCTAGCAGGTGAAGTTGGCCTCAATTCCACTATGCAGCAGCAACAGCAGCCTGAGGTTTGTTCGAACCTGTATTACCATATCACCATGCTCATTGTCTTGTAGAATCTTCTTCAAGTCTTCAGAACTGTGTCATTGTCCCCCTTGCAGTGAATGTGAGATTTTATTATAATTATGCTGGCTGCCCTTTTACCTGGGTACCCTGTACCTTTAAGAGACAAGCTCCCACTCCCAATCCCACGCAGGCAAGCTGGTCTCCATTCTTTCTTCCTTTCTCTCTCTGCCCCCACACTCCCTACTTTCCCTCACCCTCCCAATATCCGCTAAATAAACTCTCCATACCCAAGCTCTCTCTGTATGGCGTATCTGTCTGTCTCCCACCCTCCGCGGTCTCCCATTCTCCGTGGGAGAGAGACTTTTGAAACTTCAAAACCCACCCCCAGTGACATACCTCCTCCAATAAGGCTTTACTTCCTAATCCTTCCCAACCATGGACTGAGCATTCAAACATATGAGCCTATGGGGCCATTCTCATCCAAACCACTGTAGGTACTATGTTTATGACTGGTACCCAACACTGAAAAGAATTAAAAAATGATAATTATCAAACAGTGATTGAAGGAGTATTTGGGAGATACTATATAGTTCATGAAAACCAAATTCACAGGATACGTCATTTAATGTTCCCTACAGACTCAGCTGGCAGAGGTTGTACACATTCCTAGATGTTGTTCATATGCCTTTGAAGGTTTTACCTGGCTGACAGTCATTTCTCTCTTGGCCATGTGGTGAACAGCCTCCAGCATATTCTCTTAGCACCATGATGCTCTGTCTAAGTGTGTGGGTCCAGGAAGCCATGGCCTGGACCCGTGAGATGGTGAGCCAAAACGATCGTCCTTATGTAAGCTGTTCTCTCGGGTTCTTTGTTCTGGCACAGGAAAGAAATCAAAGCTCGAGGTCCTGCATTTCCTTATAGCAAGGATTTAACAGTACGGATACACAGGAGGACAAACATTTATACAAGGAGCTTCCAGACTTGCAAGGAAGCAGAAAGGTCAGTCTAGTGTTAGCCCCATCAGCTGGTCCTGGCTCTCTGGTCACCTTTGCTAGCTCTGGCACTGTTTATTTAATTTAATTTTTAATTTTAATTTTCACGTGTTATGGGTGTTTTGCTCGGCATATGTCTGTGTGTGTGTGCATGCCTGTTACTCAAGGAGGCCAGAAGAAGGCATCAGATTTCCTGGTACTGGAGTCACAGATGGTTGTGAACAGCTACGTGGGTGCTGGGAATCAAATCCAGGTCCTCTGAAAGAGCAGCCAGTGTTCTTAACCACTGAGCCATCTCTCCAGCCCTCCGGTACTGTTTATGAAGCCGGAAGCAGAGGGTGGGGGTGGAATCACTTGTCCTTTATAAATGTCATGGTCTGATTCATGAAAGTTTATCCAAATGTTAGGAAGTGGCCCATATATAGAAAGCCTGAAGGTGCCAGGACAAAAGATTAAAAAAAAAAACAACAACATTGACTTAGAAACAGAAAACCTTGTATTTTTCCAGGAAGACCATGTATCTGGTTTTATGCAACTCCTTTCATAGGAGGTGTGGCCATGTGGAAATATTTACCTGGAGGAGAACCAAGAGGAAAGCTGAGAGCTTCTCAGTCATGGCTCTCAGGGGAAAAAGTACATCCTGCTTCTCCAGATCTTCATCAGAGAGAAGTTTGGTGCCAGGGCGTAGCTTTGAAGTTCTCAGCATTGTTCCTTCTTTTATATCACCTCTTCATTAGACAGAATTCGGGACACTGAACTCTTCCCGTGCCCAAGTGGGAAGATCCAGCTCTCCAGCCATGTTCTTCCCTTCTCTGACTAAACCAGGGGAGGGAATATTCCTGAGACCTTCCTTCTGGAGGCCATGATGGATGTAGAGGTGGGATTCCCACCGGCTATTACGTGGGCTCCCCGGGAAGGAGAAATTTAGTTTTTTAATGTGACTTGTCCCAAATGACTACCAAATTATTTTAGAAACTCGCTTTCATATGATTTGTTATTTTTTTGTATATGTTCATGAGTAACATGTGTTTGTGTGTGTGAGCAGGTGTATATGTATATGTGTGCAGAGGCTGGGGGTCAGCATTGAGTGTCATCCTCATTATCGAGATGGACTCTCTCACTGAGTCTGGAGCTCACTGATTCAGCTAGATTGGCTAGCTAGCAGGCATCAAGGATCCCCTACTTATGCCTCTCCAGTGCCAGGATTATAGGCATATGCCGCTGTGCCTGGATTTTTGTGGAAATATTAGGTCCTCATGCTGTAAAGCAACTACTTGCTGAATGGACTGTTTTTAAATGAATGACTATTGCTGATATTGAAGCACTGATATGGAAAGGTGAGTACTTGAGAGTCTCAAGCCTCTTGAAATATTTATATACACTGTCATTTACCTAAAAATCTTCATTCAAGGGGCTGGGGAGATAGTTCATCAGGTAAAAGTACCTGCAGCCATAGCCGATGACCTGACTTGAGTTTAATCTGGGGCACTCATATGCTACACAGTGTAAGGAGAGAAATGACTCTCACATGGTGGTTCTCTGACCTCCATACACTTGCCTGGGCATATGTGTGTCTACACGCTACACACATACACCCACACACATGCATGCATGAACATGCACGCACACACAAAGGCATATACTAAATAAATATAATTTAAAAGCTTCACACAGAGACATGCACATGAAATAAATAAAATGCAATTAAAGAAACCCCGTTCAGAAATCCATGTAGGATCTAGGGACGTAGCTCAGTTGGTAGAGGACCTGTCTAGTACTCCCAACACTGTAGATCTGGATGTGGGAGTAACCCAGCACTCGAGAGGTAGAAGCAGGAAAATCAGGCAGTTGACGTCATCTTTGGCAAAATATCAGGCTTGAAGCCAGCCTGAGCCACATGCGACTCTGCCTCAAAAGCACAAATCCATCTGGGCAAAAGGAAGACCTTAGTTCCATGGTGTGGGTTTGGAGGAAGTGGAGCTGGAGGGCAGCATCAGCATCCTGCCCTGCCCACTGAGGCACAAAAGGGTATGAATCACCACTGACGTAGCCTTTAGGTTTCCCAAGAATCAAAAGGCTGTATATGCTGACCCGAAAAGCATGCACTTCTCTGACCAAGCGTGCTAAGAGGATTCTGGTCACAGGGCGCCATCTGAGCACAGGAAGGGATTACGTGACTGGACTTAACACACTAAAGACTGCATATTTTGTGTGGGTGAAGATTGGATGAGTTTATACACTGATGATGGAAATGCATATTTAGGATAATAGGTTACCATTTCATTCTTTTTTTATTTTTTAAGAATATTTATTTCGCGTGTGTGTGTTTACAGATGCCTGAGAAGGCCAGAAGGCATTGGGCACCTTGAAGTATATAGGTGATTGCAAGCTGCCTGACATGGCTACTGAACCCAAGTCCTCTGAAACAAACAAACAAACAAACAAAAACCAGTATGTGTTTTGGGCTCACCTCTTCAGTCCAGTTCTTATTTCTTAAAAAGTTAATCATACACTTGTCACGAGATGGAGCCTTTCAATTCTTAGTTGTTTTCCAAGGAGAAATGAAAATATTGATACAGATTTGTACTAGAATGGTTACAGAACTTTTATTTCTACTATCTATTTATCTATATATTTACCTATCATCTATCTACATACCTACATATCTATCATCTACCTACCTACATATCTATCTTCTACCTTCCAGCATATCTACCTATCTACCTACCTACATATCTATCATTTATCTATCTACCTACATGTCTGCCTATTTATCATCTGTCTGCCTGCCTATCTATCTATCTATCTATCTATCTATCTATCTATCTATCTATCTATCTTTGTTTCGAGACAAGGTTTCTCTGTGTAGCCCTGACTGCCCTGAAACTCATTCACTGTGTAGACCAGGCTGGCCTTGAACTCTCATAGATCTATCTGCCTCTGCCTCCTGAGTGCTGGGACTAAAGATATGCACCACCAGCCCAGCTTACATATATTTTAAAAATATTTATTTTTATTTCACGTGTATGAGCGTTTGCCTGCATGTATGTATGTATACCACATATATGCAGTGCCTACAGACAGAAGAGGGAGTTGTGATCCATATATGCATGGCTAGGAAGGCGTAGAATTCAATGTTATGCTCAAATAAGGGGACAAGGGGAGCAAAGGGATTTTTACATGACCAGAGCCCGAGAATGCAGGAGAGAAGGAGCCTAAAGATGCTTGGGGCCAAATCCGCTTAGTCAGTCTACTGCCACATTGTAACAGGGAACATGGGGATGGAAACAAAGTAACCAGTGTTGCTCCACTAATTTATGCACACGTGGCAGAGGGATAGCCAGAAACTAACAAAGCAACACTCTCAGTGAGTATCTGTAGCTTTCTGGAGAGGGGAGGAGGGATGTTTCTGTCTATAATATTCTTAAAACAGGTAGAAGGGGCTGGAGAGACAGCTCAGCGGTTAAGAGCACTTGCGGCTCCTGCAGAGGCCCGGTGTTTGGTTCCCAGCACCCACATGCTGGTTTACAATCACCTGTAACTACACTGCCAGGGAATCTGCTGCTCTCCTTTGGTCTCCACCGGCACCAGGCATGTACAAGAGATACATTCATACACGCAGGCAAAACAACTCACATACACAATAAGATACACACATCTTTAAAATCTTAGGCAGAGTGACGGCAGGACAAATGGATGCAGACTTCCCCACGCTGCATTTTCTCATACTTAAGTGTATTAAGGCCACTTCCAGAAAGAATTGTCAAAGCGAGGCTTTCTGGCTAGATTCTTAAAGACCTAAAGGATAAGAGTTGTGTGATTCATAAAGACCCATTCATACAGGGGCTTTATCTGCAGACAAGGTCTACAAGGGCCATTTCATCCCCCATTTGTCAGGATAATATACAAAATATCAGTGTAGTGGATTCTCTCTCTCTCTCTCTCTCTCTCTCTCTCTCTCTCTCTCTCTCTCTCTCTCTCTCCCCCTCTCTCTGTATGGGGGTGGGGGAGAGAGAGACTACATTAAGTAGTTAGAAATACAAAAGATAAGAAAAACCACAATAGAAAAAGTGGTTTTCTGTTGGGAGCAGTGAGACCCCAGATCCTGAATTTCTTGTTATCCCCTGATCTGAGTGCCTACAGCTGCTCTGAGCATGAGACCTTCAGGAGTTCCTGATGGCAGGAGCGTGGTTTCTGGTGGGTTTTGGCTGGGGTGTGGCTATTTCTATATAATCTGCCTTTGAACACAATAAAGGGGGCATTCTTGGGGAATTCAAGGATGACCCGTGTCGCTGTCTCTCTGTCTGTGTATTTTTAACCTCCAGTCCCCTTGCCTGAAGCTCACGAACTGGGTGCCAGCGCACAGAGCGCAGACACGGGGGCGCGGTGCGCGGCAGTTTTCGGTCTTTCTGCCCACACCATTGAAAAGGCTTTGCATCTAGACACAACAAAGACAGCTTGGACATCCGGGCTACCAAAGATGCTGTATTAAGCTGTAGGGGGCGGCCTATGCTCGAAACCCAGCCCCAGGGAAGCTGTGGTAGGGGACGGCAAGCGCGATGCCAGCCTCTCTAGCAGTTAATCTAGCCACAGCATTAGTATCGGGATACATGCTTAGAAGCAGTACATAAGGGGCTGTCAGGATGGCTCAGTGGATAAAAGAGATTGCTGCCAAACCTAATAACCTGAATAGATTCCTGGGATTCATACGGGGCGAGAATCGACTCCTGCAAGCAGTCACCTGTGAGTCGTGCACATGTATGCTGCCCCCTCCCATGAGATAAATGTAATAAAACGGGGGGGGGGGGGAGGGCAGCTCATGAAAAGATATTCTGGGCTGGCGAGATGGCAGGAACTCTAACAGGGAGGTATGCAAACGGTGACAAGGTTCCACAATGGACCTTTCTTAAAAACTGCTCAACTGGACGGTGGTGGCACACTCCTTTAAACCCAGCACTCGGGAGGCAGAGGCAGGTGGATCTCTCTGTGAGTTCGAAGCCAGTCTGGTCTACAGAGTGAGTACCAAGACAGCCAGGTCTGTTACACAGAGAAACCCTGTCTCAAACAAACAAACAAAAAACAAAGCCACACCAAAACAAAACCTGTTCTGCTACAGAAAGTTTCCAAGACGGAGGCTGAGTGTGACATGTGGCTTCAAACCCAGTACTTGGAAGGCAGAGGTAGGTAGACCCCTGTGAGTCAAAGAAAAGCTTGGTTTATAGCAGGTTCCAGCAAGAGCTACATAATAAGACCCTTTCTCAAAAAAATATTCTTCAATGCAAAACTGCTATCTACCTGGTTATTGCTTTAAGATGAATCTCTAGATGGCAGAGCCCTTAACAGTGGATTCACAGAGCAAGCCACATGATCTAAGTTTGTCCCCGGGAGCTGTGCTTCAGAGAGAACTGATTCCCGGAAGCTGTTCTTGCTGACCTGCTCGTGTGCACAAATACACACATGCAGATAAAATTAAAAAGCAAAGCAAAGCAAACCACGGCACCTGTTAGGAGGGAAACTACTGCCCAACAATTGAAGCTTCACCATACCCACGCAAGCACTCTGGTCTTGGATAATTTCGGTTCCATGAGTAAAATGGGCAAGAGGACGGCAAACTATCCTGTCTGAGGCTAAACACCTCATAAAATGTCAATCAAACTTAGGATTCAAACACTTATCTACTGAATTCAATGTTCATTTTCTTTCCTTGATACCATTATAAGGCCCCCATTTGTTTTTTAATTTTTGAAATAAATCCTCTGTGGCGGCGGCGGCGGGGAGTATAGTATGAAGTTGAGAGTCATCATGTGGAGGCGAGGAGATGTAAGCCTTAGGTAAAAGAATTTACAAACCAAGGAAACAGTTAAGTAGAGCGTTTTAGCCAATGAGTATTTATTAAAAGCCCGTGCACCAGGCACAGTTACCCAGTGGGGTTGACAAGTTCAAAGGATGTAACCGCTCCACTTATTAGCTTATCTGATTAAACAAAGTACATTTCACAGAAATGATTATAAAACGCATTGCAGAGAGAATGGTTTACACTTACAGATCTTACGGTACCCTAAATAATTATTAATAAAAAAAATCCAACCCATACTGTAAGTAAAGTTAGCAAAACCACCACTTATTGCTTTATTGTAGGAGGAGGGCGTTCGATTACCATGGAGTTGAGGGAGTAACACAGACATCCTGGTTCCACACTGCCACCGTAGCCCACTACAATCTTAAGAACAGTACTTTTCCATAGCATAGAAAATCACGATCACAACTTTGGGCTTAAAGATTAGTTTTGGTTTCAGAGCGAATCTGATTCAGTATTTCCGTCTCCCACCTCAAGGATTCCTGATCGGAGGTAGGGGAGAGTCACTCCGATTAAGTACTAGACCCGGGGAACAAAACAGCATAACACAAACGGAACATTTAATTCACTTTATCAGACTTACAAAACGGGACTGAGAAACTGAAACGCACAGATGAAAGAAATCTGGACATAAAGGGGGGGAGGGAATAGAGTCAAAAACATAGAGGTTCGAAGCAAGTCTGCTCATTTGGAGCTATTCAGTGCCTTGTTGGAGGCGCATGGCTAATTCTTTAAAGGACCGTATCGAGTCTTAGGTCTGAAGGTTGGTTGGGACATGAAGGGAGCGAAGAGGAGGCTGGGCAGGGCTGAAAAGCATGGAGTGCAGGGTTTACTGACGCTATAGGCATCCTCCAGAACCTTGCTCACCTTCCGAGATGGGTCTGTTTTCTTCAGGCAGCAGCAGAGACAAGGTCAACTTTTATTGCACAAAAGCAAAATTATTCCCTTTCCCCCCTTTCTGAGCTGGAGACCTCCAAGCGCGAACACAGCTGGATTCTCAGTCTCTTGCGCCTCTGGCCAGCAGGGGGCGCATAACAGACTCTCTCGGGAAGCACCTTCTTCAAGGGAAAACATGAGGTATTATGTTGGCCCCAGGATCTGGTCACTCAGTCACCATTCTCAAGCAGCTTTTGTAAGTTGTTTTGTATCTTGAGACAATAAAAGAGATGCCATTGTTAGAAATTACAGTATGTCTCTTAAGAGTATATTTGCTACGGCTGGGAAATGCTAGACCTTATCCTACCTAGAATAAAAAGCTATGCGAAGGTTAAATTTAAATAAAGCTCCACCCTGTGTTTTTAACTAGCGACATGATGTTTAGCAATTCTATTACATGTTGCTTTGCATAACATCCACAGAAGACTGGCTTCCAGAAAGTCCAACTACCCCATGGTCTACAGTCCACAGTTGGGTATTAAAATGCCCTCAGAAAACACAGAATAGGTCAGTTTTAAGGAATTCAGAGCAAGAGATTCTGAACCAATATTATGATCGGGTAGAGAACCCTGTGGATAAAAAAAGAATATACTCTACAGCCTGGTATTTGTGTGTCCCCCCACTAGACAAAACTCATGCTGAAATGGAACCCCCAAAGTCCTGCACTGTTGGTATTTTAAGGTGGGGCTTTACTAAGAGTTGCTGCATTAGAGGCTTGGTAATAAGCGACAACCAAGGTTAGGAAGCTCGCTCTGCCTCACCAAGGCGTCTCCATCAGCAGGAAGTCCTTCACTAGGTATACCCTCCCTACTTTGAACTTCCCAACCTCCGGAACGGAAAGCTCAATAAATCCCTTCTGTTTATAAATGACCCAATCGTAGCATCCAGTGATAGCACTACAGACCAAACTAAGACCCTGCTCAGAGGAGTCTACGATATCCTATAGGCAGGCAGACTCCGGGTAAGCAGAAAGAAAGGGTCTCCAGGATGAGGGTGAGGTACTGATGGATTTGTGTCATCTTATACACAGGCTGGGTCTGCATACGAAACTGAGGGCAAGGGAGGAGGAAGAGTCACAGGACCATGTACACACGTAGCAAAGGACTCAAATTTAGGTTCTTCCTACTGTATCAATCTACCATCAATGCCCCTTCCGGTCCTAGGAAAATAATTACTTCTTTACCCATTTAAAAAAAAAACTTGGGGGGAGAGGTTTAGCATGTAAGAGTGCAGTGCACACAGCCTGTCTGCGCTTCTATGCGCTAACATACAGTTTGCGAGCTTCGGGCAAGGGGCTGGAGGTTGAAACACACAAAGACACACAGACAGAGAGACAGAGAGATGTGGACCTCTAGACACTGGTAAGAAGCCCTTTATTCAATAGCACCATGGAGGCTTATATACCCAACCGTCAGGTGGGCCAACAGGTGAAAACCTTATCCGCTGATCCTCAAGGCTAAGGCAACATGTGCTCGTGAAGCAGAGCTGGCAAACGACTTTGACACAGCTTTTAGTAACTCAAATCAGAAGGAAAGTAAAGATCTCTAGCAAGGAAGAGCAGCTGAAGGCCAGGACTCCAAATATTCCCAACATAAGAGAATTTTTTGCTCTTGCAGAGAACCCTGGTTTGGTTGCCAGCAGCCATATCAGGTGGCTTTCAATTGCCTGCAACTCCAGTTCCGGGTGATGTAATGCCTTCTTCTGCCTCAAGGGGGCACTTGCACACATGCATTGTATATACATACATGCAGGCAAACACTTGCCACTAAAGTAAAAACAAATCTGGAAGCATTCTGAGCTGGTGAGATGGCTCAGCAGATGTCCCAGCTAGCTTCAATGTCACCTCTAGACTAGAAGCTTAGTGGTTAGTTCTGGCTGTCAAGCCTGACTACCTGAGTTTGAACCCTGGAACCCACATTGACTCCCACAAATTGTCTTCTGACTCCCATGTGTGCTCTGTGGTATCATGTGCATGCACACATGCGTGCTTGTGAGCACACACGCACATACAAATAAACGTGGAAAAGAAGCAAACAATGCCAGGCAGTGGTGGCACAAGCCTTTAACTCCAGAAATCAGGAGGCCAAGGCAGGCAGATCTCTGAGATTGAGGCCAGCCTGGCCTACAAAGTGAGTTTCAGAACAGCCAAGGATACACACAGAAAAACCCCAGTCTTGAAAAACTGAAAAAAAGAAAAAGAAAAAAAGAGAAAGAAACATACCCATAGAGACAAAAAAAAATCACAACACAAACAAAAGAGATAAATAAGCAACTGATAGCGAAAACTCCAGCAGTCAATAAATATATTAAACGCTGATTCTCAGGAGTATTAGAAAATACAGAAAATACAAATAGGGGCCATGGAGGTGGCTCCGTGGGTAAAAACGCAGGCAGTGCAAGTTTGTTCAACTTCAGTTCTGTTCCTGGGACCCACTAAAGAAAGAACTGACTCCCAAGAGTTGTCCTCTCTGACCCCTACCACGTGTTAAGGGACCCATGCGCGCACACACTCCTTATACTTCCTCACATCGCATAATAAAAAACAGAAAATAGAAAGAAAATTTATAACGGGATTCAATTTCACGGTGTCAGATGGGTGGTCTGGGGCCAGCGTGGCGTGACTGATTTCGTGGGACTCGAAGGGGAGGTTACCCTTGGATTTCCTGTGAAGGTGACTGAGGGGGGCAGGGACAATGAACAGAAACGGGGAGCAGAGCTGCGGAATGACCACGAGGTTTAGATACGACCAGTCTCTTACAGCAGAAAGGAATTGCTGTAAAGAGCTGAGTCATGCCTCAGGATTTCCCACAGTGCATCTCGGTTGGCCTTTTCATTCCCGGGCTGTGCCAGGCCACAGCTCAAGTGCCTCTGGGAACATTTTGACCCAAATCTATGTTTTACAGATTCTGCTTTGGGATGCATGTGGCCTCCCTTCATTTCCAGCAGTCTCTCGGTTTGGGCGTGGCTTGAGCCCCACACAGATGTGCCAACTGCGGATGGGGAACAAATCTTTCTGTCGTGTCCAGGCAGGGGCTTGGCACAGGCGGAGGGATTCTGTGTGCTTCCGATCCAAAGGACAGCATTTACAAGTCAGAAGGAGTGAAATTGAAAAACAACAGTGCCCCCCACTCTGGAGAGCCGCAGGTAAAGCATTGGGGCAAAACCAAAGGAGTTACCAGATGGGAAAGGAACGGAACTGTTTGAAAGGAGAAATAAACCCTGATACTTAGGTGTATCTCTAGGACAGTTATGAATTACCCTCTCCTCATTCATCCTCTTACCAAATCAAATCTAGGAATGAAGCTAAGGACAGAGTTGACCCAAGGAAGATATTTTGGAGATAGAAGCATATGAGCACTAAATCAGAAGGCAGATTTACTTATTGTTAGGATTGAACCCACACCCTCTTGAGTGCTAAAGATCACTGAGCCCATTCCAAGCAGAGGATCCCTCACCCCGCAAGACAGGATTTCTCTGTGTAGCTGTGGCTAGCCTAGAACTCACTTTGTAGACCAGGCTGGCTAGAACTCATAGATCCTCTTTCCTCTGCTTCTCAAGAGCTAGGATTAAAGGCATGTGTCACCATACCCAGTTTTTAAAAAATGATTTTATTCATTATTTTATTTTTTATGTGTCTAAGGTGTCGGATCTCCTGGAACGGGAGTTACAGACAGGTGTGAGCTGTCATGTGGAAGCTAGGGATCGAATCCATGTCCTCTGGAAGAACAGCCAGTGCCCTTACCTGCTGAGCTGTGTGTGCAGCCCCTAAAGCAAGCAGGAGACTTCTAACCACAACTTGGCCAGTGGTTCAAATTCTAGGCCCCCAGTTAACAGCCTTCTAGCTGGAGCAAGGTAATTTAAAACTTTATTTCTTATGAGCCAGGGTAGTGACAAGGATTAAACACAAATTCATGTGAGCGGAGTCTCCACTCTGCGGCGCATCAGGAGTCTCTAGTTGACTCCCTAATGCATCCCTCCACGAACCCCAGTGCCACTGATCACTGACCAGTGGTCTGATGTACAGCCAGGAACACAAATGACAGAGCAATCAGATCATCATTTTGTGGGGAGATTAAATTCTATTTCTTTTTTTTAATTAATTCATTTATTTATTATGTATACAATATTCTGTCTGTATGCCTGAAGGTCAGAAGAGGGCGCCAGACCTCTTTACAGATGGTTGTGAGCCACCATGTGGTTGCTGGGAATTGAACTCAGGACCTTTGGAAGAGCAGGCAATGCTCTTAACCACTGAGCCATCTCTCCAGCCCCTAAATTCTATTTCTTTATGGAACTAAAAATGACCAGTGGCCATCGAAAGGAATGACCAGGTTGCTCCTGTACTCAGGAAAGATCGACTTACCTTTTCTAATTTCACTATGTTAGCTGTAAGCTCTTGGCAAAGGGCCTCCACATTTAACTGCACTTGTGATCCCAGTCCTGATGGGACTGGCTGCCTGTAGGGAAAAAGAGAAACAGCGTTAAGTGCAGCCATGGCAGAGAAAGGCATGGATTGTTAAGTTTAAACAGAAAACCATAGGCTAGAGGAGAGGACCGGTTTCTTGGTGTTTCCCAAGGAGGACTCTAAACTTAGGACAGTTGTTACACTAATCCGAAGAGCAAGCACTGGGAAGCTGTCTTACTCAGTATTGTAGGGCTCCACAATGGACGTCAGGGACCCCAGGCGCTCCTCCAGAGTGTTAATTCTGTGTCTCATGTAGAAGGTCGAGATGATCAGTGCACAGACACTAGAGGGGCAACGAGACATTTCCAATACGTTACTGGCCAGGAACTGATGTTTATAAACAATGAACTCAGAGCCATTCTTTTTCTACTTTGGGAGCGTTTTCAAAAATAATCAAAGGCCTGGGAGACTTTAATAAGGTCTAAGTGGAGGGGCTGAAAAGACAGCTCAGCAGTTAAGAGCATTGGCTGCTCTTCCAGAGGACCCGAGTTCGATTCCTGGTAACCCCAGGGTGGCTCACACTGTAAACTCCAGCTCCAGAGGATCCAATGCCTTCTGGCCTCCATGGGTGCCAGGTGTGCATGTGGTGTACAGACATACATGCAGGCAAAACATTCAAATGAAATAAAAAATAGAAAAGTAATAATAAAAAATAAAACAAAAGAAAGAAAATGGAAAGTTTATTATAAAATTTCACAGCAAGGGTACTTAAAATCCTGGTACCCACGTTCTCAAAGAGAGAGAGAGAAAAAAAGGCTGTTCTTTTGTTTTTTTTTGGTTTTTCGAGACAGGGTTTCTCTGTAGCTTTGGAGCCTGTCCTGGAACTCCCTTTGTAGACCAGGCTGGCCTCGAACTCACAGAGATCCGTCTTAGGATTGCTCAAGGCCAGACCCAAGCAGGATGGCTAAGCTGAAACTCCCATCCTTTTTAGCACGCTCTTTTTCTGGTCCAGGAGCCTGAGCAGAGAGCAGCAAACTCTGTTCCCTGGAGAGTCCCAAATTCCTTGCTTTAATGGGCACCAGATGAACGTATCTACCCCCCTCTGGTATGAGAGACATTTTAGACCTGAACTAGCTCTTCTCAGAAAAGCAATTGGTTGGAGATTGGAAGCTGATTGAAATGCTAAAAAATGTCTGCAACTAAGTTGTCAATAAAATCTTGAAGCTATTTTGGCTTCAGTTCAGAGGAAGTTGAACACCCAGAAAAATAAATAAGCAGAACAAAGATGCTTCGGGAGTTACTGACTGTGGCTCAGTCCACGGTTCTGTGGCTGGTTCAGCACACTGATTCTGAAAAGCTAACCTAAGCCTGAGGGGGAGGGGGGCATTAAAAAAACATCCGAGAAGGAAACAGAAATTGCCAAGAAAAATATGTGGGTTGTGTCAGCACCAGTGGGATTCACAATGACTCTTGGCAACGTGAAGAGATTATTCATCGGCAAAACAGGATCATTTACATAAACCACTTAGAGTAAACACATCTACTTACATAACTGCATAGAATATAAGAATGTGGCGGAGAGTTGGGCATTTCTGAGACTTGACGCTATGCAAGACACCAATAGCTTCTGACGGGCCTGTTGAGGGGAACCAAAAGAGCAACAATTTAGCACCCCAGTATACTTCTTTCACTTAACAGTATTTCAACAGGGAAGAGGTACTTGAGATAGGTTCATTCCCAGGTGGAAGGGAAGTTTAGTGGAAGCCTCCTCCTTGGTATTTTAACCAGTAGGTTCATTTCTTCCCCCAAGCCATTTTATCTAGTAATATATATTTGACAGGCTTCCTCCTGCCAATTATTGTATTGGGTGGTGGTGGGGTCAATGTTACAATGTAACACCATTATTATTATTGTTATTATTATTATTATAGTTAATAAGTAAGAAACAAGCCAGTAACGAGTTTAACCACCAACTTTTGGTTCATAATCTCCAAGTATTGAGACTAATGTGGCAACTTCCACTGTGACCCCCAGTAAAGTCCAGAACCAGGAACTATTATTGAATTAGTAAGTGGGATTTGACATGCAGAGACCAAAAGGAGGAAGGAAGCGAGGGACCCTGGGAGCAACCATGGTGTGAAGCACTTGGGCTCTTTACTGGCTACCAACAGAAGCCGCTTTCCTGTCCAAACCCTGCTCCTCACCATGCGCAGGCAGGCTCTTGGCTTTCCCATCTGGCGCTCTGTTCCCGTGCGCATCTGTCCGAGGTGGTTTTGCTTCGCCCTTGGTGACGTTCAGAACTGTCTGGGACTCGGTCACGTGGAAGTCTGTCAAGAAAATGAAGCGAGGTCAGTTTGCTCCCCAATAGATTCCTTTATCTACACGATGGTCACGTTGTGAAGCTCTCATGAGTGGGATGTGGGGCCTGAAGACCGAAACACAGAGTTCACCAGGAAATAAAATGATGCAGGGTCACGGGGTCGGCATCCGCAGGTACAAAGTGTACAATAGTCTCCTATTTATTACTAAGACTGACATAGGTGAGGAACCTCACGCTGATCTCTGTCAGCCACCCTAGCTTATCAGCCTGAGAGATGTTTGTCAAATATGGACAAAAGAGATGGATTTTGCCACAGAGGAAATTCTCTTCCTTAGGATCCCTCTCCCCAGATTTCCTTTGCAACCATTAACTAGGAAGACAAGGGTGGGCCTGGTTTTGTGTTTTGAAGAAGGCGAGGGAAGGGTGTTTTGTGGGGCATGGAACTTGGATCGGGACACAATTTCCCCAGACCTCGGGAGTTCTCGGACTCGGGCGTCTGGGAGCCGGAGCTGCTGTATCCTTCCATGTCTTGCCTTCGTCTTCGAACCACTCCATCCAGGTCTGAGAATTCATCATTGAAATCCTGAGGGGAGACAGGCAAGCCTTTGTAAACTCCAGCAGCCTTGCTTAGGCCTGACCCATAAAATATGGAAATGAAGCATGGGTTACCACACCCACTAGGATTTTCCTAACCTGGGAGTATCTGGTTACGGAAACTGAGACTCTTCTGCATGGTTTGAATTCTATTAACAAATAGCACACGGCTGGGTAGAAACAAATACCTAGAGAAAGCACTGGATGGCTGGTGAGAGACGACTGAGAATCTCAGGAGCACTGAGCCCCGAAGAATCTGACTGCCGCAGACAGCATGAGAGAAGAGTGGACAGACAACTTAAACCCATTCAAATATGCAGACAAAAGTATTGCAAATTATAATTTGAAAGAAAATGACAGTGGGCGCATGAAAGGAAAAAAAAATCACGGCCAGCAAATCAGACTGGGAAAAGAGGTTGCAACCTTTAAAGTTAGATCTGATCAGGGTTGGCTACGGTCCAGGGGACAGGAAGGGGACAGGGAGAAAAGGTCACCCAGCAGAGGCGTTTTAATTTGTATTCTACTGGCTTCCCTGAAGTGTTTAAGACTAAGGAGACACTTGGTGTTCCCAGCTGGCCCTGGCAAAAGCAGAATTAGGCTGAGCTCTTAACAGTTTAGTGGCCAATTGAGGAAATACTCATCTGGTAAGCAAACGAGCATCTTTTGTGTTTGAGTTTGCTGTCTTTGGGTCACCTCAACATTCATTAGATTCCTTACAACGATGTATAGGGAAAAGGAAAGTTGAAAATTTGATTAATTTATACTTAATTTAGCTCTTGGAGACAGGGTCTCCATCTATATCAGGCTGATCTCAAAGTCTCAATGTAAACTGAGAATGACCTTTAACCTTGGACCCTCCTGCCTCAACCCCTACCGGTCTGAGCCGCCACGCCTGCTTTGTTTGGTGCTGGGGACGTGTTCCACGGCTTTGTGCTACAGCCCAGTTTGAAAAGTGAAGAACCCGAGTCTCTTCAACTTAATCATGCAGGCTCATTGTGCATGGGGCAGCGTGCAAAACGCCTGGCAAACAGGGGTCCAGTGACTCGCCCACCCATGCGGCAAGGCTAGCATTTCAGTGGATGAAAGAAGTGGCTCAGACGGGAAGGAACTTGCCTGAGGATAGACCCCAGCTGGGTGGGCTCAGGCTGGACACCGTGTTTGCTGAATTCTAAGGCATCTTGTGTGTACTTGGTACCGCCCAGGGCTGTGGATCATCACGATGACTGAAGAGGATGGAAATCCCCTCTAACTTGAGAAGCCTCAGGAAATGCAGTCATGGGACACATAGCCTCTTGTGTTTGTTTTTGTCATAACGATATTAAGATCCATCCGTGTGGTAGCATGTATCAGCACTTCAGTTCCTTTTCACAAGGGGTAATACTCCACTGTATACTATATTAAAGACATTCCATTACAGGGTTTTGTCCTACTTTGGGGCTATTATGAAAAATACTGCTCTAAACATTTCTTTTTGCTTTTGAGACAAGATTTTGCTATGTATTTTTATTTTTATTTTCGAGACAGGGTTTTTCTGTAGTTTTTGGTTCCTGTCCTGGAACTAGCTCTTGTAGACCAGGCTGGCCTCAAACTCACAGAGATCCGCCTGTCTCTGCCTCCCGAGTGCTGGGATTAAAGGCGTGCGCCACCACAGCCCGCTTTGCTATGTATTTCTAGCATGGCTTGTGTAGCCCGGTCTGGCCTAAAACTCACAGCAATCCTCTTGTTTTAGCTCCCCAAGTACTGGGATTACAGGTGTATGCCACCACATCAAGATAAACTTTACTGTTCAATTTTTTATGTGAACATGTTTTAATTACTAGATTTTCAAAATGCAAAAGAAGATTCCTAGATGTTGAAACTATGGGTTTTTTATTTTACTTTTTAAAGACAGGGTTTCTCTGTATAGCTCTGGCCAGAACTCACTCTGTAGACCAAGCTGGCCTCAAACTCGGAGATCCACCTGCCTCTGCTTCCTGAGTGGTGGGATTAAAGGAGTGCGCCACCACCAACTAGTTGAAACTATGGGTTTGTATTGCTTGACTCAAGGCAAACATTTATCAATAATCAGTGTGTGGGGGGGTCAATGGTTTATATGATCTTGTTAGACCTCTCTCGGAAAAACAAAATTCTATTATTGTACGGTATCGCGTACAAATGGGAGATACCACGGGAGGTTTCGCAGTGGTCTACAAAGTCCAAGAGAACCCTAACAGCTCTATCTGCCATCTGAGCATAACTGCTTTGCCTACTCATTTCTGATTTTGCCTCATTTTCCCGAAGCTGAAGTCTCTGAAGGCAAGAACTGGTTCTAATTTTCCCTTGTTTCTGATAGTGTACACAGTATAGTACCCTGCACAGACCTTTGTGAGCTGAGCCTGCCTTAAAGAGATGTGTGAGTCTCTTTAAAGGAGCATTGTGTCTGGAACGTGGCTTAGTAGAGAGTGCTTGGCGAGTATGCGTGAGGCCCTGGGTCTGACCCTCAGCACCACACACCACAAAGCTGATAAGCAAACGAAGCAAGGCCTTATGCACCTCCAGTCTCGCGACCACATTTCTTCTCTGTATAGAACAACCTGTAGATTACTAGAAAACAAAGTTAGTGGCCTCCTCTGGCTCCTCTGCTTCTGGGGAGACAAGCTGTGCTCTGCAGCGGTCCCCCAACTACACTGGTCAGGAGTTCTTCCAAGCCCTGACTGTGGTGTGAGCACAGGGTAGCTGTGGCTCCATCCTTGGCTCATGCCTTTAGATCACTCTCGGGGTAGCTTACCAGAGGCAGAGACGAAGGGCGAACTGTCTCGAAACTATTTCCAATAGAAGACGGGTTGGGGCTGTTACCGACACTGGTGTTCTGAAAGCATAGGAACAGAATGAAAACCCAGATCAACCGCAGACGTTAAGACATGCCGAAGAAAGAAGGCGCAGAGTTCTGACGTCACACGTACCTCCAAATGTGCGCACACAGATTTGAGCAGTTTGTAGGTTGAGTCTCTGGAGAGCAGGGAGACGAACATGAACTGGAACAGGAAGTGCAGTCAAGAGTTTAGAGCTCGAAACACACTCCTCACGTAGGGTTTGTGTTTTCTTACAGAAATTTTAAAATTACATTTAGTGTGTATGTGTGTGTGTGTGCTCACATGTGTGCCACGGTGTCCCTGTGGAAATCAGAGGACCACTGTGGCCTTAAGGATTTGAGCCATCGTTTCGGCCCTTAGCTTTTATATTTTCAAATGACAAAGACCTTCACTTCAACTATATAACCTCGTTTTTTTTTTATTTCACCTGAACATTCAATTTTTTATTTTCTTTCTTGAATAAAACAAGTACATTCCCCATGTGTCTCCCCCCCCCCCCTTGGGGAGACAGGGTCTCATGTGACCCAGGCTGGTATTAAACTCGCTATCGGCTGAAGATGATCTTGAACTCTTGATAGTTCTGCCTCCACCCCCTCCGAGTGCAGAGATCACAGATATACCACCATTCCGGTCTATGTGATGCTGGGGACTGAACCCAGGGCTTCATGCTGCGAGACAAGCGCTCTCCCAACGGAGCCACAGCTCCAGCTCCTTATCACACATATCACAGTATAAAACCCCAAAACTCAATTTAAGCATAATTTTAAAAGATGGAGCAAGATGAAGGCTCCCAAAGGATGACATGGGTGCCCCCTAAAAACAGAGATGGGAGGGCAGGGCACTAAGGCAAGAACGGTGATACAGGCTGGGTCCTCCAAATCCCCCTCCCCTCTAGAGCATTTTGTTTCTGAAGGTATTTTGTGTATCCTGGAGGAGGCCTGCTTTTTCTGCTCTGACCTAGATTTCTGGAGAAAACGTCCCAGCAGCTCTAACAGGGTTGCTCTTTTTCATGTGAATTCCAGGTTCTTCCTTGAACTCATATGGAGATCCACCCCCCCCTGACCCTGATGCTTGTGAGTTATGGAGGAAAAAATTAAAATCAAAGCTAGCCAAATATTTTGGAAGCAAATGACATATGGAAAGATTTCACGTCTGTGTAAAGGGTACATCTACAAGATTTGAAAAGCTGTGATTTTCTCATGGGTGTGTCATGGAGTCTTTTCAGACTGAGTTTGACTGATCCCTCTCATTGGCTACTGAGAGAATGATGCAATCTCCAAGTCAGCATCACTGCATTCCAGAGTAAGGGCACTGTGGGCTCCAGCACTGGACAGATCTAGGGGCAGAGCTAGCTCTGAAACTATTAGATAATATTAGAATTAACAATGGGAAACCACTCAAGCACGCTTTCCATACAGGGTGCGTACAAATAAATCAGAAAACAGAGAAAGCCCTTAATGTGCACCTGGCTGTTGGGAGCTGTGAACCCCCCAGATCCTGAATTTCTGGTAAACAACTTGTAATGCTTGCAGCTGCTCTGAGCACGAGACCCTCAGGAGTTCCTCCTGGCAGGAGAGTGGTTTCTGGTGCCTTTGGCTGGGGCGTGGCTATCAGTTAAGGATCTCTATATAAGCAGCTCTGGTTCACGATAAAGGGGGCATTCCTGTTTCAAGGATGACCCATGTCTCTGTCTCTGTGTGTTTATGTGTTTCAATCTCCAGTCCCTTGCCCAGTTCAGGAACTGTATGGTAGTGCATAGAGCGCAGACGGGTGTGGTATGCTACACCTGGCAAAGAGTAAGTGCTTGGTAGCTATTTGTATTGAAAAAAGGCATGTTAGTTTGTTTTCTAGCTTCTAAGAATATCTATCTATCTATCTATCTATCTATCTATCTATCTATCTATCTATCTATCTATCATCTATCTATGTATCTATCTATCTATCATCTATCTATGTATCTATCAATCTATCATCTATCTATCTATCTATCTATCATCTATCTATTCTCTCTCTCTCTCTCTCTCTCTCTCTCTCTCTCTCTCTCTCTCTCTCTCTCTCTCTCTCTCTCTCTCTCATCTGTCTAAGCTACTACATAATCCAGTCTGGCTTCAAACTTATGATTCTCCTGAGTTAGCTCCGAAGTACAGAGATCACAGATGTGCACACTTGGCCAGAAGAGCTGTTATTTTTTTTCCTTTCTCACCCATCCTCAGTTATCTAGTACGGAATTTCAAAGTAGCCTTTACGCTTTCACAGAAAGAACAGGTGAAACAAATGTCTAAATGGAAATGTTTCTGGATGTGCGTGTTCAGGGCAGCCTAGTTCAGGAGTTAGTCCAGCACCTTGGAACAGAAGAGAAGCTGTGTGTGTGTGTGTGTGTGTGTATGTGTATGTGTGTGTACATGTGTCTGTGTAGGTACATATGAGCATGTGTGTGCATATGAATATGTGAGCATGTATGTGTGAGCATGTGTGTCAGCATGTGAATGAGCATATGAGCATTGTGTGTGTGAGAGAGAGAGCATGTAATGGGTGTGTGTGAGCACGTTGTGGTGCATGTTCAGAGGATAACGTGATGGACTCAGTTCTCTCCCATCACCTGGGTCCTGGGCATGGAACTCAGATCTTTAGGCTTGGGGGCAAGCCTGGCTCACCTTTGGATTAGAAAAAACTCTCAAATTAATTCATTCAGTGTGTGTGCGCGTGCACATGTGTGCTGGAGTTCATGTGTGCATGTGCCTGTCACCTGTGAGCCTGGGGGCCAAACTTAGGCTGTCAGGCTTTGTCGGTCCCTTTACTTGCTGGGCCACTGCACTAGCCCAGGTTTCTTGCTCTCTCTCTCTCTCTCTCTTGTTTGTTTTTGTTTTTAACACAAGGCCTCTCTCTGTAGCCCTGGCTGTCCTGGAACTCGCAATTTCGACCAGGCTAACTTTGAACTCAAAGAGTGCCGGGATGAAAGGCATGGACCGCCTCACCAAGTCCAAGCTTTTATTTCCTTTCCCCTTTCCAACTTTGTTCTACTCTATTAGAATTACAAGCATGTATATGTGTGTATGATACATGCATGGACATATGCATACTACAGTGTACACATGTGGAGGTCAAAGCCCTGTGTTTGGGAGTTAGTTCTCTCTTTCCATTTTGGGATCTGGGGACTGAATGCTGTCTGTTAGGCTTGCACAGTTAACACTCTTACCCACTAAGCCATCTTGCCAGGCGCCTGCATCTGTTTTTAAAGAATAAATCTTTTATTGGTGTCAACTGGATGGCGAGGGAAACACTTTTAGCACACAGTAGGTTCCATGCATCCGACATACTTTTCAGAGTTGTCCTAGGCACGATGCATGTTTAGTGTTCGTCTACGCTGATGTTCCTGCAAATTTGCTACTGAAACGCATTAATGATAACAGAGCCTCACAAGATCAAGAGTAGCAGCGAAGGAGAAGAAAACAACAACAGACAAAGCAAAGGTCGCCCCACGCTGCTGTACTCACCCTCTCTGTCACTGTCGCGATGATCAGGGCATTTGGCACCAGAAGGGCAGTTTTGGTTTTCTTTATCAGGGTGACCGAGAAGGCGGGGATAGAGATCTGAAACAGAACCATCCAGTCAACGCCAGCTCAGACCTCACACAGAGCGATTCAGATCTACACCTGAAGCAGCGGGCTTCAGGAGAAAGAGGGATGATGGGAGCGGTGGGGACATCACTGAGCTGTTCAGAGTGGAGGTTGTAAAGCCACGGGGCATGGCTGGGACATTCTAGACACGGTAACAGAACACAGCATCTACCCTGATGTCTACGCAGCAGAGTTCAAGGCTGCATGGAGGCCTAGCGCTTATGGGATCTGCTCTGGACTCGGTTTTGGGGTTGAACACATGTGGGTGGGGAAAACATGCTGGACAGAAGTCTTGAACCTGAATTTAGTCCCGTACTATTTACCTGCTCAGCCTGACACGCCATCCACACAAAGCTTCTGCCTCCAGTTTTACAAGTACTGACAGCCTTTCTTAATACTCAGAAAGTTTTTTTCTGAATTAAATAAGGTAAGGTGCGGAGGACATTCAGTGCTGAACAAAAACCTTTTCCAGGTTCCTCATTTGTCTCATGGAATCAAAATGCACAACATGTTCATTTCTGGCTCAAATCAGAAGTAATATCAATTCTTAGTTATCAGGTGAGACTGCCATTTAACTCTGCCAATCATGTAAGGCTTTGATATCAGATCATGAAATCTGTTTGGAGGCATACATGCCTCATTCAAGGTCCTGTACATCAGACCTTACAAATGTTGAAATCTGAACTGATCTGATCCAAAATGGTCACTTCCTTCCATATGATATAAGAATACACCAGACGACACAGAGAACAGTGACCGCCATTGTTTTGTGGGCAAATGAAAATGATTCATATTACCGTGAACCCTCAAAGAGTCTCACAAGCAGGTACAGTTTTCAAAAAAAATGATTTGACTCGATGCCTAGATGCACACACCTACTCGAACGTGTATCTTATAAAAACACATCACGCATTCTGAAAGAGTCACTGGGTCAGTGGGGAGGAGGAGGGCCTTGTGTTGGTTCTGTTAGTTTGAAG
Source organism: Microtus pennsylvanicus (assembly GCF_037038515.1). NCBI lineage: Eukaryota > Metazoa > Chordata > Mammalia > Rodentia > Cricetidae > Microtus > Microtus pennsylvanicus. The sequence continues at coordinate 28,476,558 of NC_134582.1, forward strand.
GAATAAAAACAAATTCTTAGTTTTGAATATCTGCATTCACACGTGTCTCTGAGATGGGTTATCCTCTGCTCTGAGGCATTCTGGGAAGGAAGTCGGAAGAATGAGGGACCAAGCGCACTTAAGACACTTTTCTAAAAACTACTGTTTTCACCCACAAACATTCTCAAGGGCAGGGGATAACGCTGAAGAAGTAGAACTTGAGATCTACTAAGATGACGACGGTATCAGAACAAGTCCAGTTTGGTTTCCCAGCACACAGTGACAAGAGCCGTAGGTTCAGGCTTCTCTGGGGCAGAAGAGAGCCAGAAGGAATCTTAATCATCTGTCCCATGACTGTAAAATTAGAGCCAAATCACTTGTGAAATGAAGACGAAGTGGGCTTCCAATGAGAGAAGATGGAACGTGACATACGTGCGCCTGTTAATTTGACTGCCATCTGGAAACACTGCACCAGTAACACGTGTTTCAGAGTAGGCGCTTAGAAAGGTCCCTTCTGAGAGCAAACTGGAAGCCTTTAATCTTATTAAATCGTACTGGGTGGAGGTCTGTTGACCTTTGAGGGAATTCTGCAAGACCTCAGAAGCCCAAACCTTGTTGACACCATCTTTGGGGTGGGAAGAGACAGACAAACCTGGTCCTGGTTCTCATTCTGTCCCCTCTCTGAAGATTAGACGTAGCTCATACAGAAGAAGCCCAAGTGTATCTGTGTATTAAACTACCCGGGACACTCCTTTCAGGTTCTTTTTGTCATTAAAGTAGAAGCAGAACTTTCAAACCACTGCTAAGTCACATTAGCTCAAAGCTCACTCACGGCCGTCGGGAACTTATATGTTATTGAAAAAGAAAAATCCTTTATTCAGAATGTCTTCAGTTCCTGCGACTCTGCTTACAAATACAGGTTCGCTCTGAATTCAGACCCATGTTTATCCCACTGAGAAGCAGGACCAGATACTCTGCAGACTCCATGACCAAATTCTTATAATCCTAAAATCTAGAGTTACCGTGGAATACTATTTTGTATTGTATTAATTCAGAGAATGCCTCAACTCAAAATATGCCTAAGAATAATGCACAATAAGCATATATATAAAGCAACATGAAGCAAGCTCCCTCCAGAGCTAACATCAGCACAATAGAGAATATCCGTCATATTTGTTGAGTGGTCCTTACAGGATTACCAGTGGCTATAGGGAGGATGTTTAGATATAGTATATTAATTTCAAAGAGTTCATCACCGGTTACTTCATGGGTATGAAATGGCTTATTCATAATCTCGAGGCACAGTAAGTGAAAACTCACTGAGGTCATGCAAAGCAGGAAGTGACCTCTGACCTCTGGCTGCCTGGAACTGTGCTACGAAGCCAGAGTTCACAGACACGGAAGGCCTTTTTCTTGCTTGTGGGACAGTTTTAGAAAGCTGTGTCTCAGGAAACTGCCACTTCCTTCATCACGGAGCTGTTCTCAAGCCCTGGGTGTCTGACCTGTATCTCAGCTCAAATTTGTGTTTAACAGAGAATTCAAGGCAGCCACACCAGAGCATATTTGAGGTCATGGGGCTCTGACTTCCGCAGACAAAGGCTTGTACACTCGACTTGTTCCAGGTCCCTTGTGTCGGCAAGAGTTAAGACACTAATTTACAAACCTGTTGTCCTAGTAACTGCTATGATTATAGCAAAAATGGTTAAGTTTTAAAAGGTTCCCCCCCCCTAGGGTGGGGTAACTGTTTGAGGCAGGGTCATATGCAGTAGGTTAGGCTTCCCTGGAAGTCACTTACTATAGCCCAGACTGCTGTCAAACTCCCGGAAGCCCTCCTGCTAGGATTAAAGGGCTGAACCACCACACCCAGCTATGTGTTTTGGTTTTGAATGAATGCTTTCCCCAGAAATGCACAGAAACAACTTTAGTGTCTCTGATGACGCGTGGGTAATAGGGATTCAGGGCAAAGGGTGGGAGAAGCACTCGCGGGAGGAAGATCATCCAGGGTCATTTAAAAGCCGTCGAATTGGGAAGCACAACAAAGGAAACGGGGTATAAAGTCAGATTCACGATGGAGATGTCAAAATATAGCTAAATTTTAAGTAATTTCTACTTGTGACATGTAGTGAACACCATGTTAACCTTGTCTTCTAGACCGACCTTAGTGTCTTTTCCGAAGACTTTGGAATGGAAACAAATCCAGTTCTCCGACACGAAGAGCTTGCCGTGGTACAGGATTTCTTTCTGGAGGGCACAGGTAAAGCCTAAGGGACAGACAGGTGGAACAGTACCTTTAGAATCTCACCAAACTACTGTTGCTTCCAGGAGGTCTAGCTCAAACAACAGTTTGCCTGTATTTTGGTGATGAAATAGTCACTCACACTCCAAAGTTCCATTGCTAGCATCTTCAGGGCCAACACATCCATTTAATGCAACTTCAGAATGGCCTGCCTGCCTTGTTTGGCTGTAGTCGTTTTGTTTGTTTTTCACCAAAAAACTTACTGGAGAGAGCTCGGCATGACCAGAGATGCTCCTGTCCACCATCTTTGTGACCCCGACTGAGCATCCCCCAAACCTTCAGGTCTGCCACTTTAACTTTCAAGTATGTGCCCTGTGAATTTGGGTTGAAACATGCCCAAAAGTGTGTCTGTCATCTTTCCTCCTTGAACTGTGACCTTAAAAATGAGCATGCTCAGAAGTATGCTCACCACCAAAGTGATTTTCTGCTTGTATAGTTTCCCAGATTAAAACTTTTTGGCTTCCTTTCTTTGAGGAGGACATTACTTTGGGAATAACTCCTATGTTCTTTATCCACTGCAGGTTTAATTGCTTCCTGTTTTTTAATTTCTTGCTATCCGTTTCCACACTTACAATATGTGAACACACATTCGGCTATATTATCACTTCTTTACCAGTTTTTCTTTCTTTCTTTTAAGATAAGGTGTTGCTGTGTGGTCCAGGCTAGCCTGGAGTTCAGCATTTAGACCTTGTTGGCCTCAAACTTGAGAACCTGCTGTAGTCTTGAGTGCTGGGTGGGACTCAGGAGTGCCTCGCTCTTGAGTCATCTTTAGCATAATAAGGTCACGGTGACTAGAATGTGTTTTTCTTTTCTTTTTGTTTTTTTATTAATTAATTAATTTATTTATTAAAGATTTCTGCCTCCTCCCCGCCACTGCCTCCCATTTCCCTCCCTTGTCAGCCCAAAGAGCAATCAGGGTTCCCTGCCCTGTGGGAAGTCCAAGGACCACCCACCTCCATCCAGGTCTAGTAAGGTGAGCATCCAAACTGCCTATGCTCCCACAATGTATTTTTCAATTAGAAGTGTTAGAGACATCCTAAGAGCAGAAATGGGAGGAGGGCAAGTCTCCCTCTAGAAGCCAAGAATGATGTTTGAAAAGCCTCTCCTGTCTGCCACAGTGTGTCACCTGCCTGCTAAGATAAGCACTCCAGGTCCTCTCTTGCCAAGATCCTAATGACTCACTGATGAAATAGATGGTCTTACGGGGTAAGAGCACATGATCACACCTTCTGCCAGCAGCTCGTCATGGCAAAACCTAGTCTTGACTCACCAAGTATACGCCAAGAGAGGCTGGAGTGATGAGCCACATGCTAACCAGGTATGCCCGGAAGCTGCTTGGGTGTGCTCACTTTGCTTGGCACCCACCACACAGGCATGAATGCTTCCGTAGACCAGGGACGATGCTTCCTGTTAGACGTCTGTGGCAGCCGTTCCTGCCTCAGGCTGATTATCCCAAATCTCAGGATGCCTCAGTCACAGACATTTCGGCATACATAAAAATGGCAAGGACATCACTGTGGACCCTGCCTGGATGCGTCGGTATCACGAGAGCAGGGGGTTCCTTCTGTCCCATGCTCCAGGCTGCTAGTGAAAGCTGAGTGTAGCTGACACTCCCGTCAGGACATGGCCTATACCTTCCAGAAACTTGTCTCTTGGTGACCGCGTCCCTGGAATGCGCTTTCCTTCTTCCTAAACTGTTTCGACAACTCAAAAAAAACACTTTTCAAAATATTATTTCTATCTTAAGTGTATGCATGAATTGTCTGCACGTATATCTATCTGTGTACCGTGTTCATGCCTAGTGCCCTTGGAGGCCAGAAGAGGGCACTGGTGGCCTGGGACTGGAGTTACAGCTGGTTGTGAGTTGCCATGTGGGGGCTAGGAACTGAACCCAGGTCCTCTGGAACTGTTGAGCCGTGTCTCCGGCTCCCTTAGACAGATGTTAAACCTGTAACTTAAGCCAGCAACAGGCGGGACTTACTTTGCCTCAGCGGCTCTTCAGTTGGGACGTCAAGGAATAGCTTGTGAAAGTGCATGTTGGCCTTGCACTGCGGGAGGACAAAACACAGGCATCAGCACCATCGCCACAGCTTTTTCAACCATCATACATCTTAGCCTTAGTTTAACTGATTGATTTTTCAGTTCACTCCTTCAGTGAGACATAGGGGACACGGGATCACACAAGTTCACGTTCTAATGATTAACGCCTTGCTGGGTGGCCAGCTTAGCATCAGAGCAGGGCAAAGGTACTCCTGATAAGACAGGAGACGACAATCTAAGGACTTTTACCAGGGAAGGTGCTAGAGACATACACACCTAAGTGCCTTGGGGGAAAGTTCATGACTTAGAAGCTTTGCACTCAAATCACCCTGAGCTTGAAGTCTTTGCCTCTACTTCTGCCTTGGTGCGTGGTCATGCCCTCACCATTTGGCTCCCCTGGGCCTCAGTTTCTTTTTTCTGTGCCTGACATCAAAAGAATTCCCTGCCTGAGAAGGACACTGACAGGGAGAAACACACTGGGAGAGCCCACTACGCGGGACAAGACGTGGCCACCAGTACTATGTGGTCACGAAAGCACATGGGGCCAGAGGCAGACGAGCAGGACCTGACACTCCAGGGCAGTACAAGGCCCAAGGGTCTGAAGCACTGTAAATGGCTTCCTTGCAAATTGCACCTGTCTCCACAACTGTGGCGGTCACAAACGGCCAGAAATTTATAGGTAGCGAAATGGTTACCGCAAGCATCATCTGTGCCCCAACCCAAGTAGGTGACACCCCCATTCCAGGCTTAGGACATCGTGAATCAGGGCTACTGAGGAACACGGCCACACAGTGACTGAGAGACATATTCAGATCCTTTAGAGACAGGTTGCTCTGCTTCTAGAACGCTCCTGAGAAAATATGTGATAAGATAGTGGTTCTTAACCTTCCTAATGTGCCCCATCTTTGATATAGTTCCTCATATGGTCACACCTACCATAAAATTATTTCATTGCTACTTTATAACTGTAATTTTGATCCTGTTATGAATCATAATGTAAATATCTGATATGCAGGATAGCTGATGTGTGACACCCCCCCCCCCCGTGAAAGGGTCCTTCAATCCCCATAGGCTGAGAATACTGTGGTAAGAACTCTGGCAAGCAGGTCCTTGATGCTATCTGAACTATCAGTGCTCTGCAAAACCAGACCATCTACTGGCATAAAGAACATTCTAGATCAGGTCATTAAGAAGGCAGATGGCCCCTTCATGTCAGCTGTTTAACAGACGAACATCTTATGTAATGTGTACTAATGCATTCTGCCTCCCATGCGTTCGTTTTGCATCAGAGTTCTGGAATTTCCTCCTATGAGGGTCCTCATTCAGGTTCTCCATCCTAGGAGCCTGTATCAAAAGCTTTATGTCCTATACGGTAGGGGCTTCACAGTCATTCTTTTTTTTTTAGATTTATTTATTTATTTATTATGTATACAACATTCTGCCTCCATGTATGCCCACACGCCAGAGGAGGGCACCAGATCTCAGTACAGATGGTTGTGAGCCACCATGTGGTTGCTGGGAATTGAACTCAGGACCTTTGGAAGAGCAGCCAGTGCTCTTAACCACTGAGCCATCTCTCCAGCCCCACAGTCGTTCTTTTTAATGGTTACAGACAGCACTGGCTGCACACCTAATTTCAAATATCCCAGAAGAGTTGTACATGTTGACATGCATGTATAATGGGTTATTAGGGAATGTAAGGCAGGAGGAGGAGGAAGAGGAGGGTCTCATGTTAAAGGTCAGCTTGGGCTACACTGGGCAGACATGTCTCAAAAAGAAAAAATAAGGGTTGGAGATATTCTATTATAACAGCTGGGAGACTAAAACAAGAGGGTTGTCATGAGTTCAAGGGCAACCCAGGCAGCAGAATACTGTTAGGTGAGGAGTGGAGGAGAAAGAAAGCAAGAGAAAAAAATCAACACAGGAAATAAGCACATATTCTGACTGCTGCCTGGCCCCCGTGGGGGATGGCAAAAACAGACCTTTAAAAATGACACACCTTCATAGGGTAGCTGTGGAGATTAAAAATACTTAAGTTCTCTGTCTGTGTCAACGATTTTGTTTAGTTCTTAGAAGGTACGTATGCATGCATTTAGGGGAGATGCAGGAAACTGGGGTCAGGGGTCTCGCTCAGTAGCGGAGTGTGTTCTTGGTACACAGGATTTGGGTTCAACTCCCAGAATCCAAACCCCAAATAAAACTCAAACTCCCCCAAGCTGACCCCATTAAAGGTGGGCTTTGTCACCTCTCTGGGTGAATTTAGCAGAGTTGCGACCCGTGTGTTCATAGGTCTTATTTCTCTGTGTGGTGGGTTCCCGATGAGACTGAATTATCTTAAGGGTGTGGATGCAGCATCCCCCTGTTCTGTGAGATACCAGCATCTGACGGTCAGGCTCCTGATGGTCCCACAGTCTTGCATACTCGTGTGTGTGTGTGTGTGTGTGTGTGTGTGTGTGTGTGTGTGATGGGTCAGCTGTAGAATCAGGTAGCCGGACGAGCAGCGCCCATCTGTCCTTCCCATTTTCGAAACCCCGTGCCTACTCTGGCCTTGGTTAGCGGGACACCGCATTTATCCATTCTTACTCTTCACTGGCTCCGAGGGCTATGGCGCCCTCAGAGCCAACACACACTGCAGTCCCTCATTACCTGGCTGGAAGACGAAGACTTCTTTCTTTCAGTCTTAGGGTCAGCCTTGCTCTCGGCTTTACACTCATTCTTATCACCCGTCAAAGAGGAACCATCAAAACTGGATTTTGACCTGGGGAAATAAAACCCACACAGATTACACAAGGAACTGTTTATGTCAATGCATTATAAATCTTCACTGCTGTACCACGTCATGAGAAAAGACTGACATTTGGTTTTTTAATTCTAGATACAGATCAGAACTCGCTACACCGAGGGCATTTGCGCATCACATGACCGGGATGACCTCAGCAGGCTGCTGCGATGAACTGCAGAAAGGGCATTTGAGATATGAAAGTAATCCTATCAGTTCAAAAGCGTTTAAATCAATAGGAAGAGGAGTCCTTGAGGCCCATCACCCAATAAAACTACAGCTGATGCTCAATCAAAGAATATTTTTATCTCACAATCCATTAGTATTTAATAAGAAATAACTAAGTGGAGCATTGTGCTGGAGGCCTTAGGCATACACGATAGTCTTTACTCTTCGAGAGCTTGTGGGTACACGTATCAAACATTGTTTTTTCTTCCTTTTGTTAAAGGTAGTACACGCTGGGCATGGTAGTGCGTGTCTGCCATCCTAGCACACGGAGGGCTAAGGCCTGAGGCCTTGATTAGGGGTCTGACAGGTTCATTTCATATCTGCTTTCTGGTCCTGCTCACAGCACCTGTAGGGAGTGAGCGCCTGTTGAGAAGACTAGAGGGCAATGCGTGTAAGGAGGTGCTCCACCCACAGAGGGTGGTGCTCCACAGAGGAGCCCCTGTGCTACAGTGCCTCTCCAGGTCATCAAAAGGGGCATTGTCTGGCCCATTAGCCCACACTCCTCACTTCTTCCAAAGATCTCCCCATTTCTGCAGTTTGGCTGACAGGAAGGAATGCAGGTGAGGCCACCGTGGACTACAGAGGATGTTCCAAAAACAAGAGTGGGGTTTGGGAAGACTGTTTAGTGGGTAAAGAGCGAGCGCTACTCAGCCATGAGGACCCGATCTTGGATCCCCAGCACCCATGTAAAAAGCCAGGCATGTCTGTGTGCGTCTGTAACCTCAGCACTGTGTCGGCTAGATGGGGGCCGTTGCTGGGTTTGTTGCCACCGGCCTAGCTGAAAATAATGGGCTCCATGCTCAGTGAGAGACCCCGTTTAAAGGAATAAGAGGGAGAGAAAGAGCCAACAGGATACGTGAATTCCTCTTCTGGTCTCTCAGTGTGTACACATGGGCTCACATAACCCTCCCTACCACGTGCCCACGAGGCATACCACACAGACAGACAGACAGACAGACAGACACCACCTTAAAGCCCAGATCTTCCCTTGTCTGTTAAAGGCAGAGGCCAGAACTCTGGAATTCCGGTGGCAGGTGACTTTTAGCCGGGCTCCCAACTTTAAGCAGATGTGTGGGTCTGTACATTATCTCCGACCCTGCAGCTGAGAGCAGTTGTCTCCAAGTGGGAAGCGTGTAAGAGTTCTAGAACTGACGAGCAAATGTGTTTTTATCATTCTGTAGTTGCTTTCTTGCTAGTGGCTGGAAATAGTATACAGAATGCCCATCATTTTACAGTTTCTTAAACTGAAACGACTGATTTGGTTCAAAGTACACTTAGTAGGAATCTAAATGAGTTCAAATGCCACAGAGGGACAGATGTATGGAGCTGGGCGGGCAGTAGGCACTGGTTTTCTCTGCTATGAGAACACAGGCTGTACGAAGTTCATGCTTCCTCCAGCGGTTTATGATACATAAATCTCAGGAAAGAGAACTCTCAGCTCTCTGGGCTAGCTAATGTGTTCCCTGGGAATTCTGCGATTATTATGATTTTTTTTTAAACTCTGAGTTTGTCTATACTCGACCTGAAAAGATAAGTAGTTTTACAAAAGTCAAAAATAATAATGACACTGGGCCGGGGTGGCGCACGCCTTTAACCCCAGCACTTGGGAGGCAGAGGCAAACGGATCTCTGTGAGTTCGAGACCAGCCTGGTCGATAGCGTTAGACTATTTCAAAGCAAACAAAACATCGAGAAGACAAAATGACAACAACAAATAAAACCCCCAAACAAATAAAACAAGGATGGAACGCATCACTTCTGCTGGTTCGATCCATGTTAATGGGATCAGAAGGCAGCAGGCAGGTGTTCTGAAGGACTATGCATCGGAGGCAAATGCAGTAAGACGGTCAGCTCTCTGAGGACTTGAAAGATACAGTAGTACAGAGGCTGGTCTGTGGAGCAGACGGGAACCTTCTTTGCATAACACTGACTTCTCTGCAGCTTCTCGGTCACGCTATTCTCACTTCCTATAGCTGCCCACAAGCAAGACCAAAGCCCCGTGCAAAGTGAAGGCCCACGAATGGTTAAGAATTTCCAGACATCGTGCGCAGAGTGTCAGCGCCGGGCCCTCTGCACCACTGTGTGCCCCCGTGGTTTCCCACATCTCCTACCGATGCACGCACAGTTCTCATTTGGAGCCTGGGGGAAGTCAGAATGAAGCCAAGCATCTGAAAGGTGACTCCCCAGTCGGTCATAGTGAAAGAACTGGGAGGGTACACACATGGCCCTCTTGTCGGGGACAGTCATTTGGTGAGTGAGGCAGGATGCTCTGCCAGGAAACAGCTATAGAAAAAGGGTGAAAGATGAGACACTACAAATAGGGTGTGCAGCAAAGACAGAAACAATTGGCAGTGGTACCCGAAAAGGAAAATCTGGGTGAGAAGTTACGATGCAGGCATTGATTTAAAAAGGAGATGCAGGTGGGGAGCCGGGGATGAAGGGGAAATGTAGGGCTTGGGTAACTTCTGGCAGAGGTGGAAGGTTCTAACAGTTATAACGACGGGGAGGAGAGCAGTCTCCCTTAGTGGAGAGTTCTAAAATCTACATTTAGAACTGGGGAATGTAGCTCAGCGGTAGAACAATTGCAATGTGTTCAGTCAAAAGAAGAAAATGAAAATAGCAACAGCAACAGAACTTCGCACATTCATCCCTCTGGCCACACATATCTCTAAGCTTGCCCTCGGCAGTTTCTGCCTCCGGGAGTGATGGAGCCCACAGCTCTGTGTTAAAACACTACATCACTCCTCTGACCTCACGGTCGAACCAGGTCTCCTTCACAGCCCCAGTCTCAGGACCCGAGCAGCTCTGCGGAACCCTGGGATGTGTTCTCCTCTGCTCTTTCCTGTGGCTTCCAGGAACGTGAGGGCTGGGTGTGCCTGTGTGGGGGCCAAGCAGACACTGGGTGCATTCGGCACTGAGAGCGGACCTGCTGGTTTCCTTGGTCAGCAAATTAACGTTTCCAGAAAGAGGAAGCCTTTCTGGCGAGGCTAGGGATCAGGAGGGAAAGATCCTGCTAGGAAAACAAGAGAAGACAGGGCAAAGGCCATGGCCATGCTTTCTTAGGGCAGGATTTGCCAAGGTTGAGCCACACTCTTAAGGGCAAACGTAAAACTAGAACCACAGCGCTCCCTACCAGTCCGAGAACAAAGGATCCACTGAAGACTCACCACAGGCCGAGGCTTCTCTTCTGATCTGGGGACTCGGCCTCCACCGATGAGGTAGGGGACTGGGCTGTTGGCGACTTGCTGCTCTTCCTTCTGTCCTCCACACCATTCTCGGCCTCCGAGCTGGAGAAGAAAGAAAACCGCTTCACTTTAGCCATCCGGAGGGAGGTGGACGGAGACATGACGAGGTGCCCTCGAGTTCTAGAGAGAGGAATGGTCTTCACTCCTCACTGGCAGCCTTGTCAACTCCCTGACAGCTGGGGTCCTTCCCAGGTTCCATTCTAAAGCCACTCTGTGGGACAGTAGCTGCAGGTAACACCTGCTTCACTTGTAAAGGTCTGACCGCCCAGGACTTGCTCAGCTCTGTGACTGTGGCCCCAAGCTGCTCAGCTCTGCCCAGCCAAGGCGTGTGCTGGGCTGCAGATCACCTGGAGGCTGGGAGAGGCCCCGCGCAGGCGCAGAGCTCACACACAGTTGGGTGGCCTCCTGCAGGTGCTGGGAACCCCCACCCTCTTTGTTTGCACTTCTCTTATGTCACTTATCACCTTTTGTTGTACTTATGACGGTCACACTTTGGGTTGTTGTTTTAACTACGCACTTCCCTAAGCAATTTACAGACACTAATCTTTACAGCCACACAGGCTGGGTAGGAATTATACCTTCATTTTTATAGACAGGAAATCTGGGGCCCTCACTGAATAGCTTGCCCACAGAACTCAAATCAATTTTAGTTCTGTCCCTTCATAAGGTATTTGTATACACATTCTTTTTCTAATTCCATGTACCCATCCATCCATCTATCTATCCATCCATCCATCCATCCATCCATCCATCCACCCATCCTGTTCTCTCACCCCCAACTCACCTACTTATTCACCTCATTCAATGTGGAACTTCCAAGGTGGGGCAAGAATTGAATTCATTTTTATATTAACCCACTCAACGCGGAGTCTTAGCTTTAGCAGCGGGCTATGAATAGGCTATGGGGGGGGGGGGGAGAACCAAGCCTGACCTTGGTCAAAGAGACAGGAAGGGAGTAGAGAAGAAGGTAGATTAAGAGGCTTTGCTTACTGAACTACCAACACATGGATGACTGCCAGGGTGGTGGATGAAGCAGGCACAGCAGTTGGCAGATGAAGATTGCTTTGGGGTGACTTTCAATGTGGGAAGCGGGAAACCGACGGAGAACAAAGGTGGTATTCATGGTCCACACCGTCTTTGATCTTAGTCTGTGCTGTAAAAACTCAGGAGACACGCTCTGAGGTCTCGAGCACTCTCGTGAGGCTGAGCATAGAGTCAGATGCACTAGAACGGCATCGCCGTGACAGATTCGTTGATTTTCATCTAATTTATCACCTATGTGGTATATCCACTTGCATGTGAGCAGGCAGGAGGTTAACACTCAGGGGGGCGAAGCTCTGTGTGTGCTCACTAGCCCCGTTTCACAGCATGCAGACGCTGCAGGCCGCACCCAATGGGAATGATATCCTAGCACTGAAATCAAGACTGCAAAACCAACTACTAATCCCAGAAACGGCTGCGGCTCTCATTTTGTAGTTGATAAATACCGAAGGACAGAGACCTACCCTCGCCTCCTTCAGTTTTTCTCAAGGTATGTTAGAAGCACTTAGTCCACACTGTGCTGCTTACTTCACATGTACCACACACATGACAAGAGGCACACTCAAAGCCTTGGGACTCTGATCGGGCCGGTGTGGAGGCGCACACCTTCAATCCCACCTCTTGGGGTGTAGAAGCAGGCAGATCTTTGTGAGCTTGGGACCAGCTTGGTTTAGATTGTAGAAAAAAAATGATTTGCTTTAAAATTTTAGGGAAAAAAGTACTTTATTTAATTTCAGGACCAATTTAATTTGTGGTCTTGAAGAGCTGAGGAATTGTTAAGAGGCTGTGAGGCCGTGTGGTGGTTTGAAAGTAAATGGCCCCCAAAGGGAGTGGCACTATCAGACGTGGCTTTGTCGGAGTAGGTATGGCCTTGGTGAAGGAAACGCGTCACTCCGGGGGGGATTTGAGTTCTCCTGGGCTTAACTTACTCCCGGTGTCATAGCCCACTTCCCGTTGCCTTCCAATTAAGATGTAGAACTCTCAGCTCCTTCTCCAGCACCACATCTACCTGCACACCATGAGGATAATGGACTGAACCTCTGAAGCTGTAAGCCGGCCCTAATTAAATGGTTTCCTTTATAAGAGTTGCTGTGACCATGGTGTCTGTTCACAGCAATAGAAACCCCACGTAAGACGGGCCATCTTTGCCTGTTCATGTATTTTATGTGGATGAGTGCTCTATCTTCATGCACGTCAGAAGACGGAGTCAGATCCCATTACAGATGTTTGTGAGCTACGGTGTGGTTGCTGGGAATTGAACTCAGGACCTCTGGAAGAGCAACCAGTGCTCTTCACTGCTGAGCCATCTCTCCAGCCTTCATGCCTGTTCTTTCTCATGCCAAAGATCGATCTGTCTGTCTATCTACACACACACACACACACACACACACACACACACACACACACACACACCTCTCTTTCAAGTTCACCAGACATAAATCCCTCTGGAACCTTTCTTTCAGTAGAGAGACTGCTTCTTTTACGTGGGAGATGACTTCATTTCACCATCCACTTAAATACTTCCTAGATTTTGCACAGGTTCAGACTGTCTCTTGGAGGCACAGCCATGGCTGTCTTGTATGGAAAGAGCTGCTCCTCCTGCGAGCCACACAGATGGTGGCTCTCCAGATACTTGGCATGGCAGAGACAGATGCACCTTGCTTTGAGCACAGACGGCCTAGCTAGAAGCTGCAGGGTATCCAAACTGGGCTGGATTTTAGCTCCTCCTGGACCGACCTTACTTGGGCAGGCACTTCTGTACAGGGCAGGGTTCTGAAGGTCTCATCACGTGGTAGTTCTGTTTCTCAGACTCTAGATTAGCACGGGAGTCTCCAGCACACATCTCTAAACATCCTACAAACAGTGACGTTCAGTGTAAGACACTCTTCCCCTCTCTTTGAACACATGCTAATCTTCAGTGCCGATTCTCTGCTTGACAGCCCGACTGGGGGCACACTGGCTTCACGGCCTTTCCTACCTGGTCCCCTTCAGGTACCTGCTGGTTTCTTTCTCTTTTAAAAGGATTTATTTTATTCTCAATGATATGTCTGTATCCACATATGGGTACATGTACAGGTGAGTGCAGGTGCCCCCAGAGGCCAGAGGCACTGGATTCTCTGGAGCTTCAGTTACAGGCAGTGAGTCACCCAATCAATGCAGGTGCTAGGAACTGAATTCTGGCCTCCGCAAGAGCAGTCCATGATCTTAACTCCAGAGCCCCTCCTGGTGGTTTCTTAACTCACCAGGTGCCAACTCAATGCCTTGGGTTGTTCACTTTTCTCCCCAGTGCCTTCCTTACTGAATTACTACCAGAAGTTCCTTCAAATTTAGGCACTTTCTGTTTTTTTTCCATGATACTCAGCTTCACATTCTATTCTGCAGGACATCTGTAAGTTGACTGATGTGGGAGTAATTGGGCATTGTCTCAAAGAGGAAGTGAATTCCATCCATGGGCGAATTCAGTTTCAGGGTGTTTTTTATTGAAAGGCGCTAAGGGCTTAAGGGTGCTAATTCCCAACAAGTAACTTTCCTGCAGGTGCCCCTCACTTTGAGGCCTTGCCAGCAGAAGACTAAAACCCACGGAGAAGCCAGACAGTGGAGGCCCCACCCTGCTGCGCTTGAGGGCACCCAATGCTTCCCTTTGGCTCTCGGGAACTGGGGGATTACTGAAAATGAAGTCAAGCGGGCTTAACTTGCTCATGGACACAAAACCAGGGTTTCATTGTTGTTTCTAAAAAAGAAGGCAAACCTTTTTACGGACAAAGCCTGAAAGAATCAGTTGGGAAATCCAATCAGTTTCTTTCAACGCGTATTTCTTGGAAAGGTCTTTATTAGGCTCAGAGCTTTCTCGGTGAGCGATGTGAGGATGGGGATCAATCTGAGTACCCACAGAAGGAACAGAAACTGCCAAAAACACAGGACTTAGCTCCATCTGCCTTGGCCGGTTGTTTCTTCTCCCACCTGAGTTATCCAAGTCAGTATTATGGGCCCTCAACGCCTCTCAGTAGGAATCTGAGAACAATGGGATGGCTAGCATTGACAAATAAATAAATAAATAAATCTGCCCCGGCCTATTAAGGGACTCTATTTCATACTAGCTGGGACAAGCTGACTTTAGTTTAACACCGCCACGTATTGTTACACAATCCACAAATCAAAACAGGTTGGACCACCCTTATCAAAAGGTCAATGTTTCTCATTTCCCAGACCTCACTAATCTGATGATGACTTAAATTTAGATTTCACAGTTTTTTTTTCAGAATTAGATTTCTTAGGTGGAGGTTAGTATCATTTCTTCTGGTGATTGTCCCTGGGAGTTTAAAGGACATCCAATATTCCTTTGTCTTGTAAGCACATTGCCACTAGGCAGAAGCTACGATTAAAGTGCTTCTCAGGTGAATGACATCAAGTACCTTGCTGTGATTTAGTCCAGGAAGCTGGGATCCTTCCCAATTACAATGTCAATTCCGTGTTAATCTAAGTAAAGGCATTATAGTGTCTCACTAAGCTTTCTCCTGCTAATAAAGGTTAGGGTAATTTTCCAGCCACCTCTTAAAAAATTATACTCTTTACCATCAAAGAGGATCTAAGTAGGAAAACTTCTGGAAGTGGGACTGTAGAGATCAGGGCCAGGTCAGAGGCAGCCCTATTGCTGAAGAATGAGCCGTTGGACTAGGGTCCCCACAGACCCTTGTCTGGTGCGTTGCCTGCTAGTTCAGTGGCTCCCCAAAGAGCGGGCAAAGCTGCGATATTTGAGAAGATTTATCCTCTAGTGATAGAGGAGGGTTCTGGGAGTTGCTGGGTGACACCCTCTGTAAAAATACCGATGGCTGGTCTAGTTACCCTAAGGAGGAAGCGACTGGACAGTCAGAGGGAAGATGCCCAGAAAGAAACTTTACTCTCCCTGTGGCTGTCAGACTAGTGAAAAGACACCCCCAGAAATCTCCGCTGGAAGAAGGAGAGGCTGGAATCTTTATCAGTCAGAGGAAGAGCTTGTCTCCTAGAAATGGATCTCACACAGTTCCAACGTCTTATCAGACAGCCTTGTCAGAGAGACTGGAATGAACCAGCGATGGGTGGGACCACTCCTTGACCAAATCTGCCTAGTTATGCATTCTCTTGTCTTCTCTTTAAACCTAGACTTCCAATCAGAACCTCAAAGATGGACTAGAGTCTGGGTGAGGGTGACTGTTTACCAGAACTTTCTGTTTGCTCTCTTCCCGCAATGTCGTCACACTAAACAAATCTGTTTTCTCTGCTTTTTCACCATTAAGCCTCTCTTTAAATGGAGTATTGAGAACAAGTGGCTGGGCCTATCTTGTTAGGGATGCTGGTGCCCAGTCTTTGACCTCAACCACTGCAGTGACATGGGGTGTGAAAGTGTAGAAGTTGGTGGTAGCCAGAAGAATGACTAGAAGACCCTTCAGCCTCTCCCAACGGGTAATGGCAGAATATCCCAGTATAGACAGACTGTTAAACAACAGCCCCTGGTTTACAATTCTAACCAAGTGTGTCTTTTTCTAGCAGAGTTATGCGTCTACATTTGTACTTCAGAACAGATACCGCAAGCACCAATGCAGTTTGTACGTTACAAATGGAGAGACAAATTCTTCTTGTACTAGTTTCACGGTGGCTCAGTTTCTCTCCACAGAGGCATTTCCTTCCCTAGTAACTCGGGTACCTTTCTTGTTAAGACTCTGGGGAAATGAGTATGTGCATATTATCAATGTAAAAATGCATCCTATCTTATACCTTGCTTTTAGATAGTTTTAGAGCTGCTCTAAATCTTGTCTCTGTATGGGGTGGGGTGAGGTGGGGTATGTAAACATGGCTGCAGATGCTAGAAGAAGGCGTCAGATACCCTGGAGTTGAGTTACAGGCAGCTTCCAGGTGCCTGACATGGGTGCTCGGAACCTTTGTAAGGGGAGGAGGTACTCTCAACCGCTGAGCCACTCATTTCTCTGCCTCCTAAGTTTAAGAAAATTACTTACCTATTTATTTGTTTATTATTTTATTTGTGTGTGTGTGTGTGTGTGTGTGTAGCTGGAGGTCAGAGGGCAATCTGTGGGAAGTAGTTTTTTTCCTCCTACTGTGTGGGTCCCAGGGATGACCTGGCAGTAGGTTGGTGCCTTTGTCTGCTGAGCCATCAAGTCAGCTTCATTTTGCTTTAAAAACAACAAAAACAAGCCGGGCGGTGGTGGCGCACGCCTTTAATCCCAGCACTCGGGAGGCAGAGGCAGGCGGATCTCTGTGAGTTCGAGACCAGCCTGGTCTACAGAGCTAGTTCCAGGACAGGATCCAAAGCCACAGAGAAACCCTGTCTCGAAAAAACCAAAAACAAAAAAAACAAAAAACAAAAACAAAAACAGCAACACAAAGGACTGTATCTTGGTGCTCTTTCTTCATCAGTATGCATAGATCTTTCTCATTATCACCTTTCTTCCTCCTCTGTTTCTCTCCCTTCCTCTGTCCAACGGGGTCTTTCTATGTGACCCAGGCTAGACTGGAATTCAAGGCCCTCCGGCCTCAGCCTCCTGCGGTGGGATGACGGTGGTCACCATGCTCAGTGTCCTCGTTCTTTTTCAATGCCTGCACAGTGTTCCACTGTAACCAGTGACTCATAACTGAACCAGTTCCTTATTGATGGTCAGTTAGGGAGATTTTAAGGTTTTGCAAATGCAAAGAACACTGCAACTAATATCTTTATCTTAATCTTGTGTATGACTGACTATACCTACAGTATAGATGCATCTCCTGCACCAGAAGTCATGGGATTTAAAAAGGTTATAGTAATTGTCAAACTGCCTTGGTGGAGCTTTTGGAAACTACACCCACAAGACACAGAGATACTTATGGGTTCCTTCTAATGAAGCACGAAACAATATATATATAGTAGATAGCAGAGTCCCTGACACATAGACTATGATTAATAACTTTAATAATAACTGTTAGGCTTTTTGATTTTTACAAATAAGAAGAGTTTAAAAAATTCCATTAAAATCTTAATCTTTGCTTATTTTATTTATTAATTTCTAAGGTAAGTACACAAAGTAATGAGTTTCACTATGGCATTCCCTTATATGCTTGTCCTTCTACTTTCTCCTCATTTGTTCTCCTTCATTGTCCTTCCTCATGTCCTCTGCCCTCCTCTGGCTGGTTCCCTGCTCCTCCTCTTCTGTTTCATGTCACATGTATTTCATCATCTTGTCCCTCCTGTCCTTAAATCCCTGCTCCTTTCAAAATCCTTTTCTAGATTTATGACACACACACACACACACACACACACACACACACACACACACACACTTTAAAAAACCCTTAAACATTTAGAAAAGTTTCCAGGGCTTTTAAAATGAGTACTTCTAAAAGCCACGCTGTAATGATGGAATAAAACTTCCAAAAGAAGAGTAACTCCCCACGTTCCTGAACAAGGGAAAGCAGAAAGGAAGAGGTACAACACTCATTCACGCAGGACTCACTCAGATCGCCAGGGTCAGTGGCTCAGACCAGAACAGAGACGTGCTTGTCAGACTGAGTGTACGAGGAAGTGTAGGCGAGAAGCTTCTGGAAACACTAGAGTAATTCAAGGTGTGCCTATGAAGGATCTTTCACGACACTCCTCCACAGCCTATGCACAGGCAGCTGAGGGCATAGTGCAAGAGGGAAAGACATCAGAAAGATCATGACTGAAGGACGCTAAACTCTGAAGTACAAGAAACAAGGGCACCCAGACTGGTATGGGGCCCAAGGACATCCTCATCCTCTGGCGATAGGTTTGTCCTCAAGCAGGGACACTCTCTATCCACGAACAACAAAATCTGGACAGACTTGTCTAGCGTCCTTCTTTTATTTATTTCCCTTCCTAACCAGTACTAGAGATGAAACCACGGCTTAAGCATGCTACATACGTGTTGAGTCACGTCTTCAACTCTTCTTCACTTTGAGACAGGGTCTAGCTAACTTACAAAGGCTGGCCTTGAATTTGTAATCCTCCCGCCTCATCCTCTAGGGTAGCTGGGTTTATAGGCTCAAGCTACTAGACTTAACTGAGTCTCATCATTGTTTTTAAAGATTTATTTTACTTTGAACTATGTGTATATGTGTGCATGCACATGTGTGAGTGTGCATGTGTTAATGTGTGCATGCGTACATATGGCTGCAGGTACCTGCGGAGTTCAGAAGAAGGGGTTGGATTCTGCAGAGCTGGAGTTATATTCAGTAGGAGGCCACCTGATGTGCCTACAGGGAACTGAATTCAGGTCCCCTGGGAGAGTAGAACACCTGTTCTCTGGCCCTCATTCTTAAATAAGAAATGTAAATGACATTCAGAGATGGCCAGATTTTGTGGGAATATTTAACTATGTAAAGGTGTGTTACGTTTGTTTCTGTGGCATCTGTTTAATGACGTATGGATGTGTTGTGTTCGATTCACCTTGCTTGCCTAAGGCACCTGATAGGTCTAATAAAAAGCTGACCAGCCAATAGCTAGGCAGGAAATAGACAGGCGGGGCTGCCGGGCAGAGAGAATAAATAGGAAAGGGGAGAGAGAAAAATGAGAGAAAGAAGAATGAGAGGAGAGGGAAGGAGAGAGATGAGAAAGATCACACCCAGGGCAAGAAGCTAGGCATCTGCCAGCCAGCACACGTGAGAAGCAGTGAAAGCAAGATATACAGAAGGAAAGAAAAGTAAAAAGCCCCCAGGCAAAAGAGAATCAGGTTATTTTAAGTTAAAATGAGCCTAAGCTAGGCTGAGCATTCATAACTAATAAGAAGTCTCTGTGTTATGATTTGGGAATTGGTTCGTGGACTGGTACAGAACCCTGCCCCCAATGAACAATAACACAATAAACGAAAAACTAATTCACAGTATTGTGGAGGAGAGCCCATTTGTCTCCTAACTCTTAGTTCTAATCCTGGTTATAGTTTGTAAGACACTCCAGGACCTGCTCATCAACCTTCTTGGTCTCTCTGATGCTCACACACTCCAGCTAGCCACCCTGCTTGTTCCCAGGAGGAAACACTGCCTGGCTGCTCCTTCAGGTGGACACTCTCAACTTCAAGTCTTTACTAGTCACCTTCTCAGTGAAGCCATGTCTTTAACAAGTGCTGGAAGACAGTATCAAGGCAGAAAAATATCAAAAGGAGGAAAAGCAAGAAAATTAAGATGTGTAAGCTAGACACTTTTGCATTAAATGAACAGGGATTCCAAATAGAAGACAAAATCAACAACAATAACATTAACAATCAGAAAAAAAGAAAGAAAAAAAAAGTTAGTAAGGATCATTAAGAAAGAAAAACAGAAACAGAAAAAAGGGGCTCTTTATTATAAAATAGAGTTCACATTAAAAATAAGTGGATTTCTTCTTAATGCTAGACTCTGCTCTTTCAGGTGGATACTCTCAAGTCTTGAGGACTTAGCCTTTGTCGGGAATAAGTTTAACACGCTATAAGTGATAGTGTGAGATCAAAAACAGGAAGAAGAACAATACACCTTGCATGTTAATGGGAGGCCAACTGGGAAAAACACACCTTGCAGGTTAAGGGTTCTGTTTGCAGTAAGGACAGTTAAGAATAAGAATAAACATTTGTCCTATGTTTGTTTGACCCATTTGAGCACAGGTGGGCAGGAGGATATGTGGGCAGGAAATACATCAAGATGTATGCTTGCCCCTGTTTGAGCCTGACGGGCAATGCTGTAAATGGTAGGTTTTGCCTTTTTAAGTCTCTGCAAAACATGACTTGTGGCCATTTCCTGGGAACCCTGGGATGGTCCTGGCCAGAGCCCATCCTCCTGGCCAGTATTTAATTAAAGCTGCTTCAAATTTGGCTTAAAATTGTGGTAGTAATCTTGTTCTCTCCTGCTGGGATGAACCAGAGCGATCACGAAGATGTCCCCGGGGAGTCAGACGTGGGAGGAGGAGAATGAGGGAAGCCCTCAAGTACAACACTTTGTGGTGGCAGTTTGACTTTTTAAAGCCTGGGCAGGTGGCAGGAAGCAACTGAGAGGCTATGAAGCTTGATGTAGCTAAAAGACAGAAGAGGGGACTGTCTCTGACTTCGTTTGATTGGCAGTGGGGATTAATGAGGATTCATTGATGAGGATTAAGTAGGAGGAATGAGATGAGATGTTGAGTTCCTACCATCCCTCACCAGGGACCTGAGGACACACACATCTCTGGAGCATTCTATTTCCAGCAGTGGGCACGATGGCACACGTGGAGGTCGGAGACAAAGAAAATGGAAAAGTGGACGAGGGATGAATCTGAGGGCAAGAAACAGATTTGCACAAGGGAAGTAATCCAGAGACAATATTGAGTTGGATAGGGCACGACAAGGTCATTGGGGGTGGGGAGGGCAACATTGCCAGAAACGTCTTAGGGTCACAAGAGGAAACAACCTGCTAGGAAGGGTTTGATGAATCTCGCTTTAGGTATGATAGATGTGGGCAACGGGTAGAAAGCTGTACCTAAAAACCAAATCAAAAAAGGCCAAGAGAAACCAATAATAAGAAGAGTACACAATGCTGCCTGGGGGCAGGGGTAGGGGGTGGTTTGCCAGCTTGGAACCCTGGGTTGAGCCACAGCAGTCTCTCTGGAACCTTACAGAACTCTCTCTGTTCCTACGGAGGCAGGTGAGGCATTGTCCCTTCCCACCCAACCTGAGCCTGTCTCCCAATGACAGCATTTCTCTCAAAGCCTCGGGCAACTCCCAGAACTACTCCACAGTGTTCACGTCTCAGGATCCCTACTCTGAAAGTGACCGAAAAGCAGCTCATATTAAAAACACACAGAGGGAAAGCCAGGCCCTTGGAGTTGAACAGTGAGGAACAGCCGGCAGTTCCCTCCACCCTGAGAGCCACAGTCGCTCTCCTGGAGCCTCCTAGGACAACAGCAGGGCCTGACTCATGCTCCCCAGACTCTACCTCCACTCTGTCACAGGACAGCTCCAGAGCCAACAATGGCCTTTCATTGAGTCCTGGATGTCCCCACGCCTCTCCAGGGTCCTCCCGTCTCCATCTACTTCCCACTCTGGCCCTGCTGTTCTTGTTATGGCCTCTTTCATCCTGTCTCCTTCTGCATATACTCTGCCCCTTCACACGGCCTCCAGACAAGTCCAATAATCTCCCCTTTGGACATCAGCTTCGAGCTCTTCATTCCCCATATCTGGCTGTAGGAAACTGAATCTCACACTTAGTTGACCAGACAATATCACCATCCAAGGACAAGACTTGGCACTATGAAGAAAGCTTATCCGGGCATTTTGTTTCAAACCTCCGTGGTAACTTCCTTTTCAAATGTGGGTGACAAGACCCATTGGAAGTGGGCCCCATTGAGGGCTGAGGCGAGGGGATAAAAAGGCCGATCCCAGCTTTCCCTCCCTCCCCTGCTTGATTAGTATTATGTAAACTTCTTCAAACAGATGGTCGATTTGGTGAGCCATGATTTGGAGACTTGGAAAACTGTCGTCATTACTAGTAGACACCACAGCAAGGAAAGGCACAATCAAGTGAAATAATTTCTCAGCAGCGGCATTTTCAGGCCGCACACAGCTGGAAACAACCCAGAAAAATAACAAGACGCTATGTCAGGGAGGCAGCAGCTGATGCGGCCTATCTCCAGTCGGGTAGATTGGTGCTGCCCCTGGAGTTCTCTTGGTATTCACACCTTCTGCGTGGGTATATTAGCTTGCCTAGCTTGGTACAAACAAAATATACCGATTATACTTCAACTGTGAAGCAGACTATATTCTCCATAAGTGCAGCGAGTTTTTGTTTGTTTGTTTGCTTTTGTTTTGATTTTGAGAGGCGTCTCATGGACCTAAACAAGCCAGGGAGAGCACAACGACCTTAAACTTGTGGCTGTCTTCCCACCTCTGCCTCCCAGACCCCGTCAGTTTTCCTATTTTTTTGTCTCCATCATTTTTTGAGGCTGTTCATTTACTAGTGATTGCTGAATATCAGAACAAATCACTTTTTGTTCATTTATAAGACATATTGGGGGACATTTATTTGATGAAGCTATGTTTAGGGGAGTATTGGCTTTCAATAGGACAGGCACCTTACCAAAAAAAAAAGTACATGAAGTGCAGGGGGGGAAACGAGATAAAGTACAATATTAACAAATGGTCAGCTATCAAATCCTATGAACATCAGAAATATCAAACAAGATAGAAAAGTTGGTTTGATATTTCAGAAATAGCTGAAAACTGAAGCTTAAATTTTGGAAAGCAATTTAACATTTAAAAGGACAAACAAAAGCCAGGACCACTGCATAGGACAAGGCAGACTCTGAGGGATAAATGTTTGCCTGCCTCTCTCTCCACGGAGCCTAGTTCCCCCACCCTGACCCTAGCCTGTGGAAGGGGACATCTGGACCCGAGGCACAGGAGGTGGAAGCTGTGCTCTGAACTGTCAATGTTTCTTCTTCAGCCCTCTGCCCTGGATTTCCTAGGACTCTCTCCGTCTGTCCTGTGTAGGAGAATAAAATAAGCAAACACAGAGATCAAAAGTTAGAGGGAACGAAAGTCCCAAAGACATGGTCTTCACTGTAGCCGGACTCCAGAGTATCCCAGAAGCCCCTCGGCTTTGCTTCCTCCTAACTCAAACCTGCTGTGACAGTTTCCTGTCTCCTGTGTTCTGACTTTCCACTCCAGGCTGCGTGCACCACAGGGTGTTCACCAGGCAGGAGTTTCCCCGAGGCAGGCTCACGTGACACCGGGTAATCAACGCAGCACAGGAGGGGCCGAGGGCATGAGGAAATGTATCGTGTGTGTATAATACTATGCATTATTAAATCCAGGATGCTGGTTTTAACGATCAGTCAGGTGTGGAAGCACCTGCTTGGAGTCCCAGCTATTTGGCCGTTTGAAGCAGGAAGATCAGCCAGAGCTCTGGAGTCTGGCCAGCCTGAATAATGCAGTGAGACCAAGTTAAAAAAAAATAATAATAATACAAGAAACCAAAAACTAACCAGAGTCAACTTCCAGAAAAGTGATTGCATTTCTTAAAAACAAGATATCTATCTATACATTAGAGGAAACAGTTTTCCACAAAAGGCTTAGTCTAACCCAAACACTCCTGAACTAGATACATTTACTTAAGAAAAAGAAGCAGCTCATCTATTCCTATGAGAAACAAGCAAGGCTTTAATCCCAGCACTCGGGAGGCAGAGGCAGGCATCTCTGTGAGTTCGAGGCCAGTCTGGTCTACAAAGGGAGTTACAGGACTGTCAGGGCTACAGGGTGAGACCCTGTCTCAAAAATAAAAAACAAACAGACAAAACAACAACAACAACAAAAAGAACAAGAAAAAGATAAAACCCAAAAGACAGTATAGCTTTTGGTCTATCAAGTTGAAAGGGAAATTTTACAAGAGTTAATTGAATTTTTTAATTACATAAGAAAGTAAATATCTCTCATTTGCATTTATTTTTCCAGGAATTTATTGCCATGTGTCATACATATTAATGTCAGCAATATTTCCATATTTTACTAAAACAGTAATATTTAAGAGCTATATTAACACACTGTTAGACATTAAGTGTATTAATGTCTATATACATGCATGTATTAAGACAAGGGAAACTGCAGATGATTGAGCCTTACTGCTGCGAGCAAGCGTCTGCCTTGGCATCTTAGATACAACTGTTTTATACTTTATTTTTATTTGTGCATATGCGTATCCGTCTCTAAGTGTGTTTGCTGTGTGTATGTGGCTGCCTCCAGAATCCAGAACAGGGCATCAGATCCCCTGGAGCTAGAATTACAGCCAGTTGTGAGCAGCCCATTGTTGGTGCTGGAAACTAAACTTGGATCCTCTGCAACAGTAGCATGTACTCTTAATGCTGAGCCATCTGTCCAGCCCCTAAAGACTCAGAGTTAATGTGATTTACATGTGACAATTAACCCCCCGCCCCTGCTGCTCCCTTTTGGTTTTTGTTTTTGTTTTTGTTTTTTTTTTGAGACAGAGATTCTCTGTGTATCAGTTCTGCCTGTCTTGGAACTCACTCTGTAGACCAGGCTGACCTCGAACTCACAGAGATCACCTTTCTCTGCCTCCCAAGTGCTGGGATCAAAGGCATGCGACATGAATATTCTTTACCTTCTGTAAAAGCATGTGGCCTTGGAAAGCACACCTGTCTCTTCCAGGTGACTTCATGTTTGCACTGTGCTTTGCTGTCCTTAATCAAGGCCACCAACCCGACACGTGGTCCTCCTTCCAGCCTTTTCAGTGAGGATGTGAGACAGGTTCTGCCCATTCTCCACAGACTTGGAGACAACGAGGAGAATCATGAGGAATCACACGAGGTGACCTCTGAAAGGAGCGTGTGTTCGATGACCTTTCTCTCACCAGGGCCAGTCAGATGTCTACTCCTTATTATTTTATAGCCGACTTCCTTCCTTCTTTTCCTCTAGTTTTGGTTGGCTTAGCCAGGGTCCAAAATGCCTCCTGCTTGGATGGAGTCCTCTTTACTTGAGTTTATATTTGATACCTCCTTACATATTTATTGGAAAATAACTTAGCCATGAGACCTCTGGAAAGAGCAAACAGAATCACGCTGTCTGGGGGTGGAGCTCAGTTGGGTAGAGTGCTCACCTAATATACATTAAGTTCTGGGTTCAAACCCCAGCACATAAAACCAGATGTGGCGGTACGTGCAGACACCTCCAGCCTCTGGGGGTAGAGTAAGCAGAAGGCTGAGATGTCAAACGTCATCCTTAGTTGCACAAGTGAGAATGAGGCCAGGCTGGGTATATCATGAGATCCTGACTCAAAAACAAAACAAAAAACTAAAACAAACCACTTAAAAGTTAGGATAGCAACATTTCTCTGCCTCCAAAGCCCTTGTAGTTGTTCGCTGCCAACAAGATGAAGTAGAAATGAATACATGGAATAGATCCTTTGCAAGGGACACTTGGATTTCTGGTTTTGAAGCCTAAATGCCTTCGATTGGGCTGCCTCTGCTTCAATGTCTCATGAGATCTGTATTTTTTTTAAAGATTTATTTATTTATTATGTATACATTGTTCTGTTTGCATTCTTTTTTTAAAAGATTTATTTATTTATTATGTATACATACATACCAGAAGAGGGCACCAAATCTCATTATAGATGGTTGTGAGGCACCACATGGTTGCTGGGAATTGAACTCAGGACCAGTGGAAGAGCAGGCAGTGCTCTTAACCTCTGAGCCATCTCTCCAGCCCTCTAGCCTGATTTTCTAACTTAAATTAGCCCATTTCTTTTTAACTACATTTTGTCTCTGGGCTTTTTACTTTTCTTTATTCTATATATCTTTCTTTCCTTCTTACTCCATGGCTGGCTGGATGGCTGGGTGATTGGCTTTCGGTGCCCTTCTCTCTGTTTGCATTCTTGCTTGTATGCCAGAAGAGGGCATCAGATCTCATTATAGATGGCTGTGAGCCATCATGTGGTTGCGGGGAGTTGAACCTCTGGAAGAGTAGTCAATGCTCTTAACCTTTAGCCTGTACTGTTGTTTTTGTTTTTTGTTTTTTTTTTTAGATTTAGCTCTGGTTGGAGTCACACCCTAAGTGAAGTTTGTTCTCTGACTTCTCAGCGTTTCTGGATCCTGAGACTGACCCTTCTGTCTTTGTCTTCTCTCCTCGTGCCCTGTAAAGAATGACTACCATGGCAATGCCATCCCTTTAGTACTTGACTTAAAAGTTACGAGTGAACGAATGCTTGTCTTTTCCTGCTTGGTCATCAGCCCCGGAAGGGTAGTGTTCTGGTCCTGTCACATCTATGTGACCCACAAAGGTGTAAAGTTACTTGCCTCAAGAACTGCATGCCCCCTAAAGTCCAGGCTCTCTGAATTCCCTTTCTTTTCCACTACTGTCATCAACAGTGGCAGGCAGGGATGGATTTCACTTGGAATCCCCTGGGCTTAGGAATACTGGCGCAGGAAGGCCAGAGACATTTTCTCCCGTGGGATGGACCTTGCTCTGAGTACTGAACTAGTGAAGGTGGGCGACAAGGAGACAGCCACCGCCCTCCAGTTCTTCCAGGAAGTGGCCAGACACAAGGAGCTTGTGTGAAGATAGGGAAGTTCACCTTCACCGAGGAAGCTTCCCTAGTCTTTCTCAATAATTGGGTGAAAGGTAGTGGAATTAGTCTGGTGACCGAAGCCAGATGATCTTCCCACTCTGCTGGGAGTGGCCACTGGGCTACAGTGTGGACTTTGTTTGAGTGGAAAGGGCAATGTGCAGATACTGCAGGCTGCAGGGAACTGGAAGAAAACAGGACTGTTTTTTCTCCATTTATTCCTTCTTGGTCATGGAGAGGCTACAGAAGAGTCTCCTGCAGGATCTGTGGCTGCCTAGGAGGCCTGAGGCAGATTCCAAGTGTGCCATCCTCATCCTCCCAGGGGATGCCTACCTACCATAATTCAGTATCTTATGAAGAGATGCGGGTTTCCTCTGACCAGGCCCACAGGCTGTGTCTCATCTGCTTGGCCTGAGCTGTTCTTTGTTATGCTTTCCTTCAAGTCAGAACACAGACTTCTAAAAAGACTTCTGGGGGGGGGGGTGTCTATGAACTGGCCACCTGATTGGAGAAAGCCAGGAACTACAGAAAGAAATGGTGGCGGTGGGTTTCATTAGAAAAATCTCAACTGGCTTACTTTTTGAGATGACTAATAAATTTATATCTAATGAGGTAATAGAAGGCAACTGTTCAAGAGAGGGAAAGCTACAGACTCTGACGCTGATCCAGTGTCGCCTGTGTCCCTGCCAACTTCACCCACTTCCTCTTGATTTTGAAGCATATCCCCTATGCTATCTTTTCATCTGTGGCTACTTCAGCATGTAGCTGGAGAAGATGGTTTCTCAATAATCAACAGCGGGGCTAGGGAGATGGTACAGTGGATAAAGCACTCACTGTGCAGCATAAGACCAGAGTTTGGATCCCCAGAACGCTGGTAAATCACGCGTGGGTACAGCTGGCCAGCTGTAATCCCAGTGCTCTCAGAAGGCAGAGAAAAGGGATCCTCAGAGCAAGTCAGAAGCCTAGATTTGCTATATCTGTGAGGTTGGGGTTAATAAGACAGAGACCAATTGAGGAAGGTTCCTAGGCCTCCACACATATGTCCACACGTGTTCAGGCATGCCCTCAACATGAGAGCACACATAAGCATACACTTGTACACCCTACACGTACACATGCAAAACCGGTAAACAAAACCATCCCAACAATAAAACCACAACAGTAAGTCTGAAAAAAAGATTAGGAGTGGCAGATGATGTTTCTAATGAAGTTAAATCCAGATGTTTTTCTCAGGATGGTACTAATGTGCAGGAGGAGGCAGGAGCCCGTGTTCTAGAGCATCTCTTAGATACACTGCTAGACACTGGGTACCAGTATGAAATTCAAGGGCTCCATGTCCTATGCAGTCCACAGGGCTGCTGTCAGGGGCTAGGGATCCTACATGCTCTGGCTATTCTGGGGAGAGGAAGAAACTGAAACCCTACTGCCTAATCTAAAATCTGGATCAGATGGGGTCTTTTGGAGCTAGAGGAAGAGATTCCAATTACGTGGGTCATCATGAATGG
The DNA here is from genome assembly GCF_037038515.1 of Microtus pennsylvanicus. Classification (NCBI taxonomy): domain Eukaryota; kingdom Metazoa; phylum Chordata; class Mammalia; order Rodentia; family Cricetidae; genus Microtus; species Microtus pennsylvanicus. The sequence continues at coordinate 28,504,730 of NC_134582.1, forward strand.
AGTTATAACTATAATAGAATGTATTGGCTAGGCTGGAAGATGGGACCCTACATAATGCCACAGCTGCCCCTTTCCTGTCACCCTTGTCCTATGCCAAAGGGACAGTTCTGAGAGAAACCCAATCTGCAGTAGACACGGCAATCTATCAACACCTTTTGTTAGCAAGGCTGCTGACTGGGCTGGTTCCAAGTCTGTCTGGGCTTCTGTACAGATACTCTCATCTGCCTTTGAGACGGCAGGCTTAGGTCGGACCTCCCAAACACAGTTCCACACCCACCTGAGAAATGTGCCCTATGTGGGCTTCAAACAAAACCCGGGGAACTGGTGCAAAAACTCAGCTCTCAGGAATTTTCATCTTCAGAACTGATGGGTGTAAAGAATGTCTCAGATGAGGGCTGTCTTCTTATGCCTGTCAATCAAACACCTACAGTGCCCTCTTTATGATAAACAGCTCCTATGCAATCATTGCAACCATAATGCCCAGTCTCTCCCCAGATGGCCTCAGATACCACACAGGCGGGAAGGACACGGAGTAAATTCACTTTTTAAGGCAGAGAGCCAACTTGTTTTTAAGGCAGCTATTTACATAATAGAGTAAAAAAAAGCAGAGGCAATTGGAGGGGCCCCTCTCTGGTCTGCTCTTGAACCTTCCTATCGCCCACAATCTTAGGCTTCCAGATTCCTAGCCCCCATGTAACTGCGTCCCAATAACATTTCTTAGGAATGATCTTTGAAAAGGGTAGGTCAAGATCATGTGTGGGACAGTGTCGGAAGGGAGTCAGAAGACAGATCCGTGTCCTCTATAGGTCATTGTTTTATGATCTTAGTAACACAGAATGAACGTATGAAATGAGGTCTCCATGACAGCAGAGAGGAGGCCAGTGCTATAGCGGAGACAGCAATGGCACAGTAGTCCCGCCTTGATCATGGGATGTAAGTTTTGAAACCACGATTGGATGTTTTGAAACAGCCAATACAAACTGCAGATTGTATTGAATCCTATAAGTACTATGTACTTCCTGTGTATACATATTTGTGATACAGTTTAACACATGAATTAGGCACAACAGAAATGGAAATAAGTACTACTAAAAATAGACAGTATGGAAACAACCAGTATCATTATTCTTATAATCTGGGACCCAGTGTTAATTAAGTCACATAAAAGTCAACTTGCCCATCACTATGGTACCTGTGAAGTCCTATGGGGCATCAACATCCACGTCTGTGTCTCCCTGTTGTGGGGTTAAGTCACCTGACTTAACCACGTGAGAAGTACGGTTGAAGGGAAAGGCTGGGAGATTTCCACAGACTGCGATCGGGACACCTGTATATGGTGGTATGACGGCAGAAGACCAGCAATATACACGCAGTAGTGCCAAGGGCAACACAGCAGAAGAGGGACGGCCATGACTCAACCCCTCAAGCAGTCTCCTCGGCACCCAGAGGTGAGCCCGCAGCTTTGGCAATCTCCATCCCACAGCCCCCATGCTGTGGGATGTACAGCCTGTGACTTACAGCCTGGTTTCAGGGTCAGCGGTCCCAGGCGGTACAGAACTTCAGTCCGTAATGTAACTACAGTCTTCCAGGTGTTACATATCCACTAAGTTCAGCCAACTGTATCTTAGTGTTGAAAAGGCTTCCATGGCTTCTGTGAAGTAGGCAGCCAAGTTTAAAGGGAAATGAATATTCTAAACCACGTCCTAGAATAAAGTTTTTCTTTTCTCTTGCCGTGATAATAGAAGTTCATTTTAGGAAACCCAAAATGGTATCAATGGGGTAAAAAAAAAATAAACTGTCAACGACACAAGAAAGCACAATTTACACAAAACTCTCCTTGAGAAAGATCTCAGTGACCTTCTTCCCAGGCCCGCTTCAAGGAACAGAAACACTCAAAACATTCACATGCAATTTTATAGAGTAGGACCATGTGATTTTTTTTCAATTTAAAAAATTATCTAAGGTATCCATGAGTTTATTCTACTCCAAGAATAGAGACAAATGGCACCTTCACAAATGCTGCAAAATATCCCATTATATTAATGTATTAGTCATGCAATAATTGATGGTTTATAAACCTCATCCAATATTGGTGGTTCTTTAGCATGTCTTGTTTTACTATCATATTTTCTTAAATTTCACTCAATCTTTCCTTTCATATTTCTGAATCTAACTCCATGAGCCCTTTTCTGCCTCAAACTTACATCAGGGTTCATGATGTCTTCTCGTACTTTCATAGTTCTTCTGTGTATAAACACATGGTGAGCCAGGAACTTGTTTTAATTACGCAGTAAAGAGGTTTCTTTTGTTTTTTGTTTTTTTTTGCAACTTGATATGCCATGTTTTATTTTTTTATTTTTTAAAACCTTTTTACATTTTTATAAAATTTTATACATGGTAGAAGATACAATATGTAAAATAGACACATGAAAGGTGTGACCCTGCCTATCTTTTCTTTTTTTCCCAATTATAAATCTGTGTTTCTTTCTTTTTTTTATAAATTTATTTATTTATTAAAGATTTTAAATGGCTAACCAGGTACTTCATCTCCACTGATCTGAAAATACTTCCAGAGATTCAGATTTCTTCCTGACGCTCCATCCCAATGGCTTCACAACGATGTGCTGGGGCCTGTGTTTCTATCATTCTGACGTCATCTGGGCATTCCAAAGCCCTGCTCTTTCAGAGGAATCTCTGGATCATTCCTAACATCCTTCTGAGAGCCAGGGTTAGTCTGTAGTTGCACACAGACGTCAGGAACTGTTGGCCACGTCCAGCTCTCCTGAAGAAGGTAAGCCCTTCATTTATCCAGGTCGTTTGCTTTAGTAAGCACCCGGCTTTACACTAAGTCTTACCAAATTGACTACTAGGCATTTCATATTTTTGGTTGCCTAGCTTCACCTCTTTCTCCAACTTAGATTTTAACTCATCGCTGGTAAGAAAGCTCACTGGTTTTTCTGTCTTTTTCTTGGCAACCAGAAAACGGATTTAACTCTTTCGTTCTGGGTGCACTCTGGCTAGTTCGCTTGGGTTTAAAACACGACATAATAAAACTTGGCCTCTATTCAACTCGCATGTTGAGAAAGTCTGACATCCCACACATGACTCTTGACCTAGCTGCCTTTACTTCTCCTTCCTGCCCTCATCCTCTGACATACTTTCCTGTGAACTCTGACACCTGGGTCCTTCAGGGTTCATTTGGGTGGCAGCTCAAGACCCCGTAACCTTTATTGTCACATCACAGATAGCACTTCCTGTCACTATGGCTCGGAGTGCTCCGTGCGGTGATCCTCCATCAACACGTGTCTCTAATGCCTCAGCTGTTTGCCTGTGATCCTGTATTCTACCAATTCCCAGTCCTTGCCACTCCCACCTCCTATGCTTTAAGCCTCAGAGGCAGACAGCTGCCCTTGGCGTTTCTAGTCCACGACGCCTTCTGAACTAGGCTTTCTAAAGCACTTGGATCACCCATGAGGTCAAGTCGCTCCTCTGCGACACCCACTAGGTACACCATGTTCCTGCTGACGCACTCAAGCCCGTCTTCAACGTCATAATCCCCGGGTTCCAAGAAGGTCGGAGAAACAACCCAGGTCTCACTGTGGACTCAGCTGTTCTCAGAATCCTCTCCTTCCGTTCGTTCTCCGAGCTCAGGTTGCAGCCACACACCACACTTCTGAAGCCCTTCACCAAACACGACCCACACGGCTCACCTCTCCAGACCAGCAGTTCTTAACCAAACACGACCCACACGGCTCACCTCTCCAGACCAGCAGTTCTTAACCAAACACGACCCACACGGCTCACCTCTCCAGACCAGCAGTTCTTCACCAAACACGACCCACACGGCTCACCTCTCCAGACCAGCAGTTCTTAACCAAACACGACCCACACGGCTCACCTCTCCAGACCAGCAGTTCTTAACCAAACACGACCCACACGGCTCACCTCTCCAGACCAGCAGTTCTTAACCAAACACGACCCACACGGCTCACCTCTCCAGACCAGCAGTTCTTAACCAAACACGACCCACACGGCTCACCTCTCCAGACCAGCAGTTCTTAACCAAACACGACCCACACGGCTCACCTCTCCAGACCAGCAGTTCTTAACCGTCCTAATGCAGAGACCCTTTGGTACAGTTCCTCATGTTGTGGAGAACCCCCAACCATAAAATTAGTTTCGCTGCTCCCTCATAACTGTTATTTTGCTATCGTTATAAATTGTAATGTAAATGTTTTTGGAGATAGAGGTCTGCCGAAGGTTGAGACCTTTGACCTGTGACCCACAGGTTGAGAATCTCTGCTCTAGGTGATGGGGCCAAGTCACAACTAAGAGAAGCCTGAGGTTCACAGACAACAGCTGTGTGTCTCCTCCTGACCTACAGTGACTCCGTCAGCACTGACTACACCTATCTGTTCACTGCTCCTGCTTCAGAAGGTGAGGTCTCTTTAAATCCCTTTCAAGGACATCTCTCACACCCATAGGTGTGTTCTTCCGGTTTTCAGTTGTCTTGTCTCCTCTCTGCTGGCTCCTCCCCGATTTATGCTCAGGCTCACAAGTGTCACCAGTGGTGGACTTCTCCTTCCTTCAGGTCTCTGCCGGGCCTTCTGAAGCTGCTGCAGTCTGTACCTGCTGACCCTGCTTCCCTCATTTCCCATTACCCAGCACTCAGCAGTTTGGTCTGCAGGCCTATTGTTTGTTCCACTGCAGTTTCTCCGCTGATGTACGTTGAACTATCACGTGGTATCCTGCTAACAGATATGTTTTATATATGTTAAAAAATAAATTTAGTTTAAAAAAATTCTATTGATTTCTGTCTTAATGTTCTTAAGGACAGTCTTTGCCAGAGACTCCCCAGTGCAGTCTAACAACGTAGGTGCTTTAAAAATGTCCCTTAAATTAACTACTCTGCAAACACAAGTGTCTTTAAGACACAAAGGATACTACAAATGAAGGAGAAATGATCGAGGGGACAGCTGTTACTCCTTGGTGTCTGCCTAGTTCCACTTCTGAAGAAAGAGCTTTTTCATCTTGTTTTGTGTTCGTCAACTCAATGAATGATCACCGTCAGACTACCAGAGACGCCTGCAGCGCTATTGATGGTGAACTTGGTCCTCATTTGTGTTACAGGCTAAAGTGAGGTTACTCACTCAGGCATTTCCACTGTGACTCCATGGCAACATGGGGTCATGGGAATGCAGCTGAAGGCGATAAGGACCTATCGTTTGTGAGGGGGAGTCTAGCCTTGTTCCAGAAGTAGTCCCACCTTAAACAGGTGTGAATTTATTTAAAGAAAAAAAATTAAGATTTAATAAAGATGCCAAACCATGAAGGAAAGCGAGGATCCTCTCCATATTTAAAAAGCTGCTTCCAGTTTGTTCAGGCTAATAGAGTTCTCTACACAAAGGGACCAAAGAGAGCTGAGAAGTAGGGCAGCTTCTTCAAAGACCTATTCCTTAGTTTGGCAAGGCTCTAACGAGCCAGGTCATTCTTCTACAAAGGAGGGAGCTGAAGGCTGGAGGAGAATGGCTCCCCTAACGTGTCAAGGCATTGGTTGCAGAGCCAAAGTTGGAAGCCAAGCGAAGTCGAAGCAGGAAAGGCATACTGGCTAACAGGGCTCCAGGTCCCCCTCTTCTCATTCTCTCTGTTCAGGACACCCCTAAGTTCACATCAAAAACAAACATCCGAAGGGGCAAGTGGCTAGGTGGGTCAAGGTACTTATTGCTGAGCCTGTACAAGCTGAGTTCCAATCCCGAGGATCTGTATGATGGAAAGAGAGAACTGACTCCCACAAATTCTCCTCTGAGATCCACAAGCATACTGCAGTATGTGTGCATGCATCCACGTGTGATCGTGTGCACACACACGTGCGCACGCACACGTACACACACACACACACACACACAAATAAAATATTATAATTTTAAAAACATGCCCTTGAGCTTAAAAGGATAGCATTTTTATTTTTCGGTTCATCTATTTCATGTGTGAGTGCTTTGCCTGCATGTATGTTTGTGCATCATATGCCCGCTGGAGCCTGCAGAGGTCAGAAGAAGGTGTCAAATCCCTTCTAACTGGACTAGCAGATGGCTGTGAGCCATTTGGACGTTGGGGAGCTGCACCTAGGTCTTCTGAAAGAGTCTCTCCAGGCCGTCTAATTTTTTTTGCTGTTGTTTTTGAGACTGCCCTCTGAGTGCTGGGATTAGATGCATGCGCCACCACCGTTGGGCTTCCTACTTTATTTTTAAATTATGTGTTTCTGTGTGTCTGTGCACATAAGTGCAGGTTCCTGCAGAAGACAGCTGTCAAAACTCTCTGGAGCCATGGGTGCTGAGAAATGAGCTCCAGTCCTCTGGAAGGGCAGAATATGTTCCTAACAGCCATCTCTCCAGGCCCTCTACCTTATGGTTTGAAGCAGGGTCTCTCTCTCTGAGCTGGGAGCCCACTAGCTGGCTAAAGAGATTCTGTCTCTGCCTCCCCAGCGCTGGGATTTCAGATGCGCTCTGCTGCCCTTGTGGCTATCTGAACTCCAGTGTCTACTGCTGTGAAGAGACAGCATGCCCATGACAACTCTTATAAAGGAACGCATTCCACCGGGGCTGGCTCACAGGTCCAGAGGTTTAGTCCTTTGACATCACAGCAGGAAGCATGGTAGCACACAGACAGCCATTGTACTGGAGATGTAGCTGAGAGCTCTATATCTGTATCAGCAGGCAGTATGAAGGGAGTGACACTGGGCCTGGCTTGAGCATCTGAAACCTCAAATTCCGCACCCCCCCACCCCCCCAGTGACACAGTTCCTCCAACAAGGCCACACCTCCTAATAGTGCCACTTCCTCTGAGCCTATGGTGGTCATTTTCATTTAAACCACACAGGGTTCTTATGTTTTCATGGCAAGTACAATGGAAAGCATACAGATTGATGTATGTCTCCAGTCTCCTAAACATATTTAACGCTAATGCCATTGATCTGAGTCTATCAAAAGAAATAAAAACCATTGTAGAACAGAATAGCAATCATAAAAACGTACTGTTTCCACAGGGCATTGAGCAGTAATTCTAGATCTGGATGTGCCGAAATTTCTAGATCTGGATGTGCCGAAATTACTGTGAATATTGCCAGAAACTGTCATGTTATTTTATTGTCACAGCTTGGTTTTGATTTTTTTAAAAAAATCTTATTTACAGAGAGGTTTAAAGGTATTAAAACAATTCTTGTTCACTTTATTCACCAAAACTGGCTTCAAAAAACTTCAGGCTGGTCCCAGAACTTGAATTCTCTTTCAGAAGAGGGAGTCCTTGCCAACCTGGTGGCTATTCTATCAGGCTTGGAAAGTAACTCTGCAAGACGGATTTTCAAAAGATTTTGTGAAACTTCAGCATTCTTGGTCAAGTTCTTGGGTTCCGCTGGCGACCTACTTTAAAACAGACGATATTCACAAGCTCTTCAAACATCGCTCATAACCCTGCACAGAAACATTCTAGATTTGTGCAGAGAAGAACCGAACGATGGGATTTTATTTTATTTTAATGAGATAGGGTCTCTCTGGTTAGCCCTGGCTGTCCTGGAACTTGCTACATAGACCAGGCTGGCCTCAAAGAGACAGAAATCTGCCTGACTCTACCACTAGGGTGCTGGGATTAAAGGCATGTGCCACGATACCAGACTTCAACTATAGGCTTTAAAATCGGGGATTTATGAATAATTACAGCGCCCACCATAAAGCAAAGCAGCAACAGAAAAAAAATCACTTCTATTCTGTCAGAACAGAAGGCAGGCGGATCTCTGAGTTCTTGGCCAGTCTGGTCAACAGAGCAAGTTCCAGGACAGCCAGGGCTATGTAAAGAGACTCTGGCTCAAAAGCAAAAAAATAAACAAAAGAAAATGAACTGAAAACTGGGACTGCTCAGTTAGGAACCTCCGCTTCCACCGAGCTCAGAAGTCCACTAGCTAAGGTCATGAGACGGTCATATTCTGATGGTTTTGTTAGTGTTGGATCAGTGCAGTCCCTGTATAGACACTAACTATGCTGCAAAGACACTTGGGAAGAGTGGGGTGTAACAGCAATGCCTGCCACTTACTAAGCTCAGCTGTCCAGATGTGCGATTACCCTTCAGCCTCTTGCAACCCCCAATACAAGTGCAGAACTTCTATCTGATCATGCGTCACACAACGATGCTTTGGCCAATGAAATACTACATATAAGACAGTGGCCTATAAGACTGTAAAGGATCTAGAGGGCTTAGGAGATGTCCCAGTGGGTAAAGCACTTGCATTCAAGCACAAGGACTGGAGTTCAGATTCTCAGAACCCAGAGAAACCCTGAGAAAGGATGATGGGTGGTCTGTGATTCCAGCCTGGGAGGGCAGAGACAGGATCCTTAGAGCAAGTTGGCCAGAGAGACTAGCAGTAGTAGCAAGCTATGGGTTTGATGGAGACCCCCTACTAACTGAGATGGAAGGGTGGTTGAGAACGATTCCAGACATCAGCCTTGGGCCTCTACATGCATGGGTACCCATGCGAATGTGCACCCACACCCACACATGTGTGTTCACACACCTGCAAATATGCACCCCCACACGTACACACCCCAAACATGCATACACACGTGTGTTCACACACACACACACACAGCACATACACATGAGAATGGAAAAAAGAAAAACATGCAAAAATGAATTACAATAATTCCTACTGAATAATTAAAATAATTCCTTTGACATCACAACATTATAACAGTATTGTGATGTGCTATGTGTTGATGGTGACGTTGGGGCAGAGGAAATAACTGTAGGATCAACTGTATAAAAACACAGCAATATTATTATAAGGTACATAGTGTTTGATAATGAAAACAAACTTTAAAAAATATTTCCTGCTATGCTTTTTATTCTTTCCAAATTTGCTCTCTTATAAAAAAAGATTGCTGTCAGGCAGGCAGGTTACACCCTCTGCTAACAAGTCATTGATTGCTGTTACTTTTTCGGGGCTGAATTTAATCTTTTACTGTCTCCTTCACTAAGGCCCCAGGGGGCAACAGATTAGCCCATTACGAGAACAAGCAAAAGGCCCGGGTGTGCAGCAGTCTGGTGTAAGTACACTCTCTGATGTTCACACCAAGGTGGAATCACCCAACAGTGCCATTTCTCCAACTGTGTTCCCCTCAATCCACAACACAAGACTCTATGTCGATTTGAAACTCGACATTGTGGGAAAACAAAACAAAACAAAACACCTGATTATGGCCTTAACTGGCAATAGAATATAAACATTCGCTTTATTCTATTACACGAAGTGGGATATACCCGAAGTTATGCAAAAGATCAGCAAGACATTGGAGGGCTTTTTATTGGATTTAATGCAAGCAGAAAACTCAGCAGGTTGAGGCTAAAGATTGACAAGAGGAAATCTCGATGCCAGGAATCAGGGTGTGAGGGTTGGGTGTTCCAGGTAAGAGCAAGGGTAACGGATATTGATAAAAACCAATCGCTAATACTGCAAGAAGCTGGGTGCCACAGAAACACAGTGCATGCGCATTTCTGCACAGACCCTGCAAAACTGCCTTTAATCCTGCACTCGGGCGGCAGAGGCAGGTGGGTCTCTGTGAGTTCGAGGCCAGCCTGGTTACAGAGCTAGTTCCAGGACAGCTAAGGCTGTCACACAGAGAAACCCTGTCTCGAAAAACAAAACAAAAACAAACAAACAAAAAAGAAAAGAAAGAAAACACAAAGCCGAAAGCCACCAAACACCCCGCAGGGTCACATACCATGGTTGTAAGCTACTGGAAGAATTTAAAACTTCTGAATTTTGACCATTTACTTGTATTATATCTTTCTCCCCCCTCCTACCCCAGAGTATGTCCCAGGCCCTTAGCATGTACTAACACAGCTACAGTTTATGAAGTGCTGGGAAGTACCAGACCTGGGCCAAGGGCACCTCTTATGGTCCCCGTTTAAACGTCAAAGAGAGCGGACAGAACACAGGTGATCAGATCGAGACTCAGTGGTCCAGTCCTCTGCCAGGCCCTTTCTGGTGGAATTGGGCTTCTCAACTGTTTTGATTTATGACCCCAAATAGTCCCGAGACGGACAAGGTGTGAAAAAGACATGCTCGTCTGCCATCTCTTTGGCTGGCAGACTACTGAAACCATGGGCTGCAAAAGATGGATTTCCCTGGAATCTCGGGCAGGAGGAAGGTTCCTGAATTCCTGGGCCAGCCACGGAATCCTATCTACCAGAAAGAGGTGCAGTTTTCAGATCACCACGCAGGAGAAAACAGAGCGTAGTGAGGGGGTGAGTGATGAGTAGGACCGCAGCTAAGCTATGCAGAACTCTGAACCTCAGGCCTCAGCCTCAGGCCAGGATCCACAAGTGGACTGGCGGGGAGGGGGGGGGCAGGGGAGCGTGGCCCTGCGGTCCTTTGTCTCTCTTCCCATCTTGGCAAATCTCCCTTTCCTGATTTCCAGTATTATTTTGACATTCTCTGTGCAACAGCTCTGGCTGTCCTGGAATTCACTCTGTAGTCCAGGCTGGCCTCGAACTCACAGAGATCCTCCTGCTTCTGCCTCCTGAGTCGGTGGGATTAAAGGCATGTGCCACCACCACCAAGCTTTTTGCTCTTTTTAATATACTATGGTGTTTAATTCCTACCCTAAAGTTTATATTAGCAACTGAACTGGGGCTGTTGAATTTGATGATTTAGAACTGAACACACACACACACACACACACACACACACACACAGATAGATGCAGACAAACATGCATACATAAAATTAAATCTTTAAAAAAATTTCAAATTTAAGTGAAAATGAGTAACCTGCAGTGAAAGTTGCCTATAAAGCTTTACTGAGCTTTAAATCTTTATTACATTTAAAATCTAATGTGTGTGTAGGTGTGAAGATTCTCAGAGGAACTGGTTCTCTCCCAACATGTGGAACCATCTCACCAGGCCTTATTTAAGATTTCCATGGTTTTAAAGTTTTTCTTTCATTACATTTCTCTCTCTCTCTCTCTCTCTCTCTCTCTCTCTCTCTCTCTCTCTCTCTCTCTCTGTGTGTGTGTGTGTGTGTGTGTGTATGTGTGTATACACCATGTACATGCCTGGTGCCTTCCTTCAGAGGCCAAAAGAGGACATGAGACTCCCTGGAACTGGAGTTACAGATGGTCGTGAGCTACCACAGGGGGGCTAGGAATTAAACCCAGGTCCTTTGGATGAGCAGCAAATATTCAACTTTTGAGCCATCTCTCCAGCCCCTTGAATTTGAATTTAAAGTGAAAAAAACTGTATCCCCCAAATAATTACTGATAATAGCACAGCGCTTCCTTTGAAGGCAGTGTTCTTATCACGCACATCCATTCTCTGTTCTGCTTACGTACGGAGTCAAACAGGTTTCCTTGTTTGTACGTTTGTTTACTGGTGTAGGGGTGTCAAATCCAGGACCTTACACATGTGAGGCAAACCCTCTATCACTGAGCTTTAATTAGAATTCATACGTCTCAAATGACTAAAGTTCAGATTTAAAAAGCCGAATTGCATTAAAATATATATCGCAAATGCAATTCATTGTTTAGGATATGATCCAAAATAACATTTGCTGAGAAATACATCGTTGGTTTTAGCTGTTTGTTGAAGCTCAGTGATAGTAACTTGACCACTACTAAATCAGTTCTATAATTTTAAGGAGTGTGCCATTTGGATTAATTTGTCAAAAAAAAATACCGAATTATGTGTGAACTGTTCATGTAATGGTGCAGCAAACTCAGAATGAAAAAAATGTAGTAAAAATAGCAAAAACCAAGATAATGAAATATACAGTTAAATAACCCTCTTTTGATCAGAAAAAGGGCACCCTGCACTCTAAAGATTTTTTTGTATGTGATTTTTATTTGTGTGTGTCTGTGTGTCTGTGTGTGGGAATGCTCACATGTGTGCGGGTAACCGCAGAGGCCTCAAGTATCAGATTCCCCCTGGGGCTGGAGTTACAGGCACTTGTGAGCTGCCTGAAGTAGGGTGCTAGAGATCAAATCTGGGGTTCCCTGGAAGAGCAGTATGTGCTCTTAACTACTGGGGCATCTCTCCAGCCCCAGGTACACTGCATGCTAACATCACATATGCAGTTTGGTGACACGAAAGTCAACTGCCTCAGTGCCAGCACAATAACTGCATACGTTGTAGCGATTGGGCAAGCCAACGCACCGAAAAATAGCTCACAGAAAGTCTGATTCAGACAAGGAAAATGTGGCCGTCCCCCGACACAGTCAAGCTGAATGTCAGGTCTAAGCCTGCCAGATTTCTCAATTAGGGAGCCATGGGTCTCCACCTCCCTAGCTCACCAGCAAGCCATATTAAAAGCAACCATTTTCAGGTCACTTTTAATCAACTCCTGAGAAATTTAATGAGAGAAAAATGTAGTCAGTTTATAACCCTTACCCGCTTAGGGTAAAGACACCCAAGAGAGTCTAGTGGGCAGCATGCGGGTTGATATGTGCCAACAATTTCCAGCAGCACTTGGTACAAACTAAACCCTCCATAAACAACAAATAATTAGTATGACAGCAACAGCTAAAGTCCATCCACGGACGGCATGTACCCAAGGTGAGCACTGGTAAGGAGAGGCTGTTTGTGGCTAGCGGTAGATGGAAGGCTGTGATTGGAGGAAAATTCGAGTTGATTTCTAGATACAGAAGAGAGAGGAGAGAAAAACCTCTGCAAAGGAGCAGAGGTGAGGAGAGGTCCGGACCAGGATAACTCTTTATTCCTTCTGCATATTGTCTCCTCTGCCTGTCAGTACCTTTTGCATATTGTCTCCTCTGCCTGTCAGTTTTCTAAGAATACTTTCAGACTTTAATTTGCCTATTATTGATTGTTTCTGGTGTTGGGCCTCAGTCTGCTGCTGAGCTAACACTGTCCCTTGTTGCTAGTGAGTAGTTTAAATGCACTTACTTTTGTTTTATGTGGATGGTGCATGAGTATTTTGCCTGCATGCATGTAACTGTACTGGGCATGTGTCTGGTATCCATGGAGACCAGAAGAGGGCATCAGACCTTCTGGACCCTCTGGGACTGGAGTCAGGGACTGCTGCAAGCTACCATGCAGGTGCTGGGAAGCAAACTTGGGTTCTTTGCACGAACAGTCAGTGCTCTTAACCATCTCTTCAGCCCCCTTAATCGATACTTTAAAATGACTGACTAATCACGACTACATCTATTTACAGGGCACACGCACACACAACACAGAATGAGAAAACTATCAACATATTCCACACCTCCCTTACCTATCATATTTTTAGGATGAGGCATTTGGTATTTTTCTACTTTGAAATACACATTTTGTTTGCTTGTTTGTTTTTCGACACAAGGTTTCTCTGCAGCTTTGGAGCCTGTCCTGGAACTAGCTCTTCTAGACCAGGTTGGCCTCGAACTCATAGAGATCCGCCTGCCTCTGCTGGGATTAAAGGCACGCCACCACCGCCCAGCGAAATATACATTTTTATGTCACTTTAGTTCCACTACTACCCGATCTATCTCACATTAATTCTTGCCTTCTATCTGAAATTCGGTTCTCTTCATTACCAGTTACATGCATTCTGTGTGTGCGCGTGTGCACCACGGTACATGTGGCAGTCAGAGGGCAATCTTGGGGGCCGGTCATCTCTTTCTACTCTGTGGGGCCCAGGGACTGGATTCCAATCCTCAGCTGACTCTACACTCTGAGCTAGCGTGTCAGCCCTGATACGCTGTGGTCTGAACAACAGCTCCCCATTCCCTCCCACTCCACACTCTGGCTAACTATCATTCTGCTTCGATGACATCAGGCAGGACTTGTTATTCTGAGCTTGGCTCGTTTCCCTTAACCTAATGTCTTCTTGGTTAAATCATGTCCCAAATGACAGGATTTTCTGCCTTTTTGAAGCCAAATAGCATCCCTATACCATATTTCCCATTGGGCAAATGGATACATTTTATTTATCCCTTTGTTTATTAATAGGTAAAGGCTGACTCTATAGCTTAACTGTTGTGAATAATTCTAGGATGAACATGGTGGTGCTATGTGTAACCTCTTTAATACAGGCCTGCAAGCATGACGACCTCACTGTAAGTGATGTGCCGGTGGAAAGGAGGTTGAGATGGTCTATGCGTGTCCAGAATTAGAAGGATTAAATTTGGGCAGAGAACTCTGTGTTTTAGAGCAGGCTATGGAGAGCCACTCTGGCGTATAGACTCTGAAGTAAAGACCAGGGATAAACTACCATTCAGTGTTTATATCTAGAGAGAGAGAGAGGATGTGGGCTGGAATCGGAGCTGCTGTTGTATTCATCCTGCTCAGCTCCTCAGAGCGTCAATGCTCTCTCTTATTTGTAAAATGGAGCTATAACAATCCCTATCTCATTCTATGAGTGTGGAGCGTTGAGCATCTTCCCTCTCACATAGCCAGCGTTCTCAATGATGCCCACTGTTATTACCTAGGAGGCTAGGTTCTGCGTCACAAGGCGGAGCGGTTAGGGTGCCGTTCTCATAGGTTTCCCACAAATGTTTACTGAGACACTTGGAAGCCCACAGGAGTAAACACAGACATCTGGTAAGCTAAAATGACCCCCAAGTGACGTCATCACACTAGGATACCCACAAGGACGTTCCCTCTTTAACTCTTATCCTCCTGATACTAGAGAAACAGTTGAAGAGCTCAAAAGGAAATGTCTAAAATCTAGATGGAAGCAAAAATGACTCCGGCTGGCTTAGAAAATGCTACCTTGTAGAGACAAACAAGTTAGCAAAATTTGCCACATTTTACCAAAGACGGCAATAGACAAACCTCTCAACTACAGGCAAGATTCAGTTAGCGGTCAAACTTTCTATGGTACCTTGTCCACTTCATGAGGCAATGGCCACATTTGAGCCTTGCCTGTCCTACAGCTCTTTTGAGTTCCAGAAGGACAGATGCAAAGCCACATTTACCTTTGAACTGACCACATGATTGTACAAGTGGGTACTGTGGCGCTTGTTAACTGAAATGAATTTGTGACGCGGACTCTTCCAAATGAAAGGAAGGCTGTCCCGGAGCTATGAGCTTCAGTGTGGTCTGGCTTATTATCTTCTATGAAAGTATTCCCCAAATATCTAAGCTTTGAATGAACAAAACTCGTACGGATGCTAGAGCAGAGTTTCCTATCAATCGGAAGCGTAGCCTTATCTGAGGATCTAGACAGCTGAGACGCAGAGATTTCAAAGCCTGGCAGCTGTTTGGTGGATCTGAGCCACCATTCCTTGGGTAACTGGAAGTAGACTGCCTTGGGCGCATCTTGGACTAGGTGTTTCAAGACCTAGCTTCTCGAGCCCTGCTTCTGCCACGCAATGTTCCAGTCCCCATGCCTGTAACACGGAGAAAGGACTGTCCACACTGAGCTTTCTCTAGAGAAATAAAGTATATACAAACATGATAACGAGCAAAGGAAACAGGTGGTATTTAAGAGTTCATCTCTTTCTTAGAGCTGAGTTATTTATTTAGTCAGTTCATTTTTGGTGTTTTAAGACAGGGACTTTCTCTGTAGCCCTGGCTGTTCTGGAACTTTCTAAGTAGATCAGGCTGCTCTCGAACTCATGGAAAGTCTCCTGCCTCTGCCTCCAGAATGCTAAGATTGAAGGTATGGACCTTCATACCTGGTCATAGATCTGAATTATTATTATACAGTTAGGGTTTTATTTTAGGGTGAGAAAAACACCCACATTTTATGAGAGTTTTACTTCTGGCGACCTTGTCCCTTCACCAACATGAACGGTAAATACACTTCTCGACCTTTTTGGTAAGACCAAGTGAAGGATGAGGAACATTAACTTAAGCTGCTGGACACTGGACAGCAAAGAAAAAAGAGGTCAGGGGAACAGAGACCTAGGAGAGTGTATGGCCATGGCCTTGAAACCACAGACCACAATGGCTAACAGCTCTTCCTACCAAATTTCCATGTAAACACAACTGAAGGAGTCTAGAGCCGTGGTCCCCGGCCTTCCTAACGTTGGGACCCTTTAATACAGTTTCTCACGTTGTGGTGACCCCCAACCATAAAGTTATCTTCATCGCTACTCCATAACTACAATTTTGCTACTGTTACGAATCGCAATGTTAATAAATATCAGTGGTTCCCACTGGTTTTAGGTGGCCCCTGTGAAAGAGTCATTCGACCTCCAAAGGGGTCGTGACCCAGAGGTTGAGAAACGCTGACCCAGAGTCTGCAGTCATGTATGACAGTTGAGGACTCTCGTACACGTGGAACAAGGTGGTGATTCACAAAAAGAAAAGAAAAAACAATAGCAACAACAAAACCCCTACATGATGGTCATAGAGATTGAGTCTTCACTATTAGAAAT
This sequence comes from Microtus pennsylvanicus, assembly GCF_037038515.1. Taxonomy (NCBI): domain Eukaryota; kingdom Metazoa; phylum Chordata; class Mammalia; order Rodentia; family Cricetidae; genus Microtus; species Microtus pennsylvanicus. The sequence continues at coordinate 28,521,094 of NC_134582.1, forward strand.
TATCATCGATAGCAGTATCAATAAAACATTCTAGGCTCATCCGCAACTTAATAACATGAAAAAAATGGGCTAATTCAGATATTGGTTGCGCCACTAGCTAAAGTTGCGGTGCTACATTCTGACACATTACGGCGATAGAGCAAATCAACAAACAGTGACTCTTTTTTTTTCTTTAAAAAGAGGAACAAGAATAAAAATCATTTAAAAACCACACCTCTGGATTATTATCTGGATTAAAACCAAGGCATTTAAGAAAGGAAAAAGAGTTTCCTTACAGGACGTAAACCCTTGTGATGGAAATATTTGTTCTCAGAGTGAAGAATTTACAGGTCACATCTAATGTGCAAATCTAAAATGCATGTCGTCAGTGCTTCAAGAGCACAGGCGCAGCAGTATCTGAAGTGTTTTTGGCTTGGTACACACTTCAGTGTTCCTTCACAACACTATAAAAGGCGCGTCTGTGTATGTGTGTGTATGTGTGTGTGTGTGTGTGTGTGTGTTTGCACAGACTGGGGTTGGGGGGAGATAAAGTATACTTGTTTCCAACTCCCTTGTGTGCAAACAGTGAAGAGGAGTTCTGAGAGACAGCCACGAGCTCTAAATCAAATAAACTGCACGTTATTGTGAAAGCGATCAATACAATGACATGCCACAACCAGAGACGCCTGGATCTCCCTGGATATCATTCAGAAATACAAGAATTGAAGCAAATTTTAGCGTGATCTCTTGACATGGCGCCAAGATTTGAGAAGTTTCCCCGAGAACTCTTTGGGGAATTAGGAAACATCGATTATACTTTTGCATGCATTCTCATCACCACCGGACTGCAAGATAGACAATGCGTTCTTTAATGAGGGTAGGAAGGGAGAAAGGAAGAGAAAGAGCTTGAGAAGGAAGGAGGCGAGGAGGAAGGGATGGAGGGGGAGGGGGAGAGACACACACAGAGAGAAAGACAGATGAGAGAGAGAGAGAGAGAGAGAGAGAGAGAGAGAGAGAGAGAGAGAGAGAGAGAGAGAGAGAGAGAATGGCAGTGTCTCCACAAGTTTAGAAAGCCTTTCCCATCGGAACGCCGGCTAGCAATTCGGTCTGGGCGCGTCCCCCCAGAGGTCACTTACTGGGCCGGGCCAACTTTGCCTTCTCTCTTGCCGAGCACTTTGGCGGGCTTGGCGTCCTCCACCTCTTGCTGGAGCTCAGTCATCGGGATCGCGTCCCGGGCGCACCCCAGGACTCGGCTCCCAACTCGGGGCTCCCCGCTCCCGGCCCTCTGGAGCCTTAACCCTGCGCATCCAGGGGGCAGAGCTCCGGAGCCGCCAACCTGGACACGTTGGAGCGGGTGCGATTGGTCCGAGCCAGGCTGGGAGAGCCCAGAGGGAGGGAGGGAAGGGGAGGGTCGAAGCAAAATGACAGCCCTTTTCCCCAACCCACGAAGCAGAGGGAGAGCAAATGGAAACCTGTTGAACCCGTCTTTCTGGGAGAGGACGCTAATTGGCTAAGCAGGTGAAACATTTGCCTAACAAGACAACGCAGTAGCCGTCGGCTGCTTTGGGTCTTCTCCCCCCCCGCCCCCCGCCTTGCGGGTAATCTGGGGTGGGGTTGGAGAGGGATGGGGTGGTAGGGCGGGCGTGGGGGTAGACTAGACAGGAAGTGGACCGCACTGAGTGGTGCGAGCTCACACGAGTGACCTGCGAGCCGGCCCTCTGCCTCGCCGAAATTATCCACGTATAGAGTGTTGTCTTACTGGGGACACCCTTTCCGTGCTAACAAAAGAGACCCTCGGTTTGTCAGGTGGGGACAAAAATAATAAGTAGTCACCTTCTTAACTCCGGCTAGTTCTTCGGTGGGTAAGAGATGGGAGAGGCAGTGAAACAATCATCGAAACCTCCTTAGCAATCTTGGCGGGTGTGGTTTGGCTGAATAATATAGCATTATCAAGCATGCATCTTCCATAGCAGATGTGTTTTTATGCATGTACGCATGGAGATTTGGGGGCGCCCCACCTTCCGCGGTTCTGAATGATGCTGCTATGAACCCCGTGATTGCCTGTTCGAGTCCGTGCTTCCATTCCTTCGGATGCTTATCTAAAAGTAGACACGCTGAGTCACATGGTGCTGGGTGCTTAATCTTTTGCAAAGCCATGGACAGGCCCTTTAGATGCATGAATAGGCTAAGTATTCAGGTGTACCCTTACAGCTGAGTTAAATCGCTCTCAAAGACTTTACTGCGTCTCATATTAGGACTTCAGTGGTGTTACTGTAACCGAGGCAGAGCTAGGGGAGATCATAGAGATGGAGCTTGTGGGTAAAGTTTCAGAAGTATCCTGCTTTGTTTTACCTGCGAAGTTTTCATTACATCACCAAACAGCTAATTGTTTATTCTTCCAGATATTTTTTATTTTATAAACTTCACTATAAAAATGGCAAATAGATAAAAATGTTGCGTGTGCGCGTGCCTGCGCACGCGCGCAGGCACGCACACACGCGCACACACACACACACACACCACAGAAACAAAGTCTATACAAGTCAGTGAACTTCTCTACAGGCTGGGCAGTGGTGGCGCACTTCCCAGCACTCCAAGGGCAGAGTCAGGCAGATCTCTGAGTTTGAGGCCAACCTGGTCGACAAAGCAAGTTCCAGGACAGCCAGAGGTACACAGAAACCTTGCCTTAAAAAAACCAAATTGACATTCAGGACAGAAGCTCTGGTGCCTCACATTCAATTTACACTTTCAGTATTCAATATATTTTATGCACTTATCCACCACCAAAATCGCAAAGATGCATGACAGAATCAGAACCAGGAAAACACTCAGCTTTATACCTTCTTTTATAACTCAGGTTCATCACCTGCATGCAGTCTTTTTCATCTAACATTTAGATTTTCATGTTCCCTTTTCATGTTGTATGGTATCCGCATGTACGTTTATTTACTTATTCCCATATATTATTGACTAAATCCCACAGATGAGAGAGAACGTGTTTTTTTTCTTTCTGAGATTATGAATAATCTTGCTTAATATAATCCATCCATTTTCCTATCCTACAATTTGTTAAACTCCATTCTCCTTTAGAACTGAGTAGTATTTCAACACACACACTCACACTTTTCATGATCCATTTATCCATTAATGGCTAATGAGGTTGATTCCAATTCTTTGCTATAGTAAATAAAGCAGCAAAATAAACCTGGGGGTGCAGATGTTTCTGTGGTAGGGTATGGAGTTGTCTGGACATGTGCTGGAGTGAAATAACTGGGTTCTGTGGTAATTTTATTTCTAATTTTTTTGGAGAAATCTCCAAACTGATTTCCACAATGACTGTAATAATTTGGACCCCCACCAACAGTGATAAAAGTTCTCTTCCAATTACCATACAACCAAATCAAGCCCACGGTGTGTACAATGTGACGACAATCAATAAGGAAGTCTCACGTGTAGAACAGACGCAGACGACGTTGCTCAAGATGTGATTTTGAAAGTGCTTTGACCTTGCGCTTCTATGAAACTCATTACTTTTCTTCCTTCGGGCCTCTGGAAATTCTTATCTAAGATCCAAGAAGAGTTCCAGCTCATAGATCTTCCAGTTATTGAAATAACTTTGGTAGAAAACTCTGAACCCATGTCTTTGGAGGTAGAAGCTTCAAACAGGTAGAATATTGGTCAAATGTTGACCTTTACTTAGCGTTGGTCAGAAAACGCCGCACAAATGCATGCATGTCTTTCCCAGTTCAAGGGCAGAGTTCAAAGAATGGGTTTGGAAATTTGAGTGGAGGTGTGGTTGTGGTGTGTGACCAGATGGCTACCGAAGTCACAGAACATGGCAGGGTGTATGTTTGTTAGTCAACATGACTGTGCATTACCTGGCTTCGCAGGCCAGGAAGGTTACTCACAGTCTGATGATACATTTTTGGAAGGTACCTATGAGTTTCTGAGATTAAAAACTGGAGACTCTATCGTAATTTAGACATGCCCAGTGTTCATGGTCAAAGTATCCCTGCTTTTGGTGACCATCAGTTATCAGAAGGGGACGGTGGGAAGACTTGGAGGGATTAAGAAGAGAGCTGTGCAGGGGCACTGGAGAGCTTCATTCTAAGACTTGCAAGTTGTCAAAGCTGAGAACAACTACTGGAGGCTAATCACTTTTGGATGCTTTGTCATATTAAATAAGAAAGTCTGGTGAACACGGCCCTTACAGCGGAAGAGCGAATCTTAGGCCAAGGGACACCTGCTCTGGAGCCTTTAAAATAACAAAACATTTCAAATCAACAGGATGGTTTTGAACCAGTATTTCCCAACCCAGGTAACAGTGTAAACTGGGGTATTTAATCACTCAAGAATTCTACCTACAGATGAAACAAAACCCATGTTTCCCGTCTGTGTTGAGAGGAAAAGGCCAGCGTGGCAAAGGGTCCTAGGGCCGGAGGGTAGCTCAAAACCACTAGCATATATCTGGGTCCCCAAGAACATAGAGGTGACGCAAAACCGTCCTCATTTCAGAGCTCTTTAGAGTTTTAAAATTTTCTGTTGATTGCTTATTTATTGTTTTTAAGGCAGGGTCTAGAGCCTGGTGAGCTCTCAATGCATTTGGTGGTGCTGAGGACTGAACCCCAGAGGCTGTGCCTGCCAGGCAAGCACTGTACCCACTGAAGTGCATCTCAGCCCTTATTTCAATACTGCACAAAAAATGCAGCGAATGATGCCACGTGCTACGGTTTAGATAAATGTTCCTTCCAAGCCTATGTGTTAAAAGGTACAGTGCCCAGATCAGGAGGGCAGGATTGTAGAGATGGTAAATTCTTAGGGATGAGGCCTAAGGGCATGCGGTTTGGTCACGGGCCTATCCTCAAGAATAATGGGACCCTGACTCTTCCTACTTTCTCTCTTTTGCTTCCCTGCTACCAAAAGATGTGCAGTTCCCTCGGGCATGCTCTCTCTCCACACCACACTTTCTTTTAGCAGCTTCCAAAGCAATGGCACAACTGGTCATGGACCACAATCTTCAAGACTGTGAGCCCAAATGAACCTTTCCTTCCCTGTAAACTGATTATCTCAGTTATTTTGTTATAGCAATGAGAAGCTAGCATACCACCTAAACACTAAATTGAAACCTGCCCCGTAGGTTAAAAACACCTGCCTATTTTCTAAATGGTAAATGTTATTGACCACAGCTCGTGAGTGGGAAGGCTTTCGAGGTCATCCAGATGAGTTTCTGCACACTTTGGATAGAATCCAGGCTCTTAGGCATAGTGAGGGGAGCACCTGGTACTTGAATTTAGGTCTTCTGACTCAATGCCAACAAAAGGAAACTCCTCTAGTGAGGACTGAGAGATGTACTTATCCATGGGTATAAAGATAAGAACTTTGGGGACAGCTTATTACCACGTTCATCTAGAACAATAATAGTGCTGGGGTTCCCCCAGGGCCTATGACCTAGACAGTCATAGGTTTTTGGTTCAGTTAACAGTACCAGACATGCATTCCATCGTGTTCAGAAACAACTTTTTTTTTATTTTTAAATTTATTTAACTTTATTTTATGTGCATTGGTGTGAGGGTATCAGATCCCCTGGAACCGGAGTCACTGACAGTTGCGAGCTGCCATAGGGTGCTGGGAATTGAACCTGGGTCCTCTGGAAGAGAAGTCAGTGCTCTTAACTGCTGAGCTATCTTTCCGGCCCTGAATGCCAACTTCTTAACACTATTTAGGTGTAATCACTCTTGCTTCTGTTGGAATTCATTTGCTTGACTCTGCTTCACATATTTATATTTCATCTTTATTTTACTGGGAGAAATAGAAAGCTTGCCTACCATGCCACAAGATTTAAAAACCAAACTTCCATCACTTTTAAAAGGTGAGTCTGATCTTCAGTGAGTTCAACAACAACAACAAAAACCCCACAGTGCTCCCGAGAAGATAAAGACCCTGTTTTCTTGCCCTCCAGTGGGGTGCTTGTAGGATTATAGAAGCCGGAATAATACAAAACACATTTTGTTGATGGCAAAGAGCTGTGTTGGAGCATATGTTGAAGGAAAGCCCCACTAGGGGCCACAGGTGTGAATACAAGATCTGCGAAGAAGCAACATATCAAAATGCAGAGAACAATGGTCCACGAGGTGCCCAACTCAAACTGGTATACCTAGAGTGCAACCCCTACATCTGTGGTTCAAGTAATGTGTGGAAGAGGGAGTGGAAAGATTGTAGGTACCAGAGGACCCGGATGTCTCCTGTGTGACAGTGTCTTCTCTGCATGACAGGAAAGCTGTACCCATAACATCTCAACAATATAATTGCCTAAATGACTTGCAAAATGACAGCTTCAGCTGATGCGTGTCTTAGTCAGCGTTTCTATTGCTGTGAAGAGACACCATGACCAGAGCAACTCTTGTTTTGTTTTTGTTTTTTGAGACGGAGTTTCTTAGCGTAGCCCTAGCTATACTGGAACTCATTTTGTAGATCAGACTGCCCTCAAACTTGCAGAGATCTGCCTGCCTCTTCCTTCCGAGTGCGGGGATTAAAGGCATGTTGCCATCATGTCTAGCAGACCACAGCAACTCTAATAAAGGAAAACATTTAACCGGGTTACAGGCTCAGAAGTTTGGTACATTTTCATCATGGTGGGAAGCTTGGCAGCATGCAGGGAGACAGTGTTGGCTGGGGAGGAGCCAAGCCTTCTGGGTCAGCAGGCAGCAGCCTGGCCTGAGCATCTGAAACCTCAAAGCCTATGCCCCAGTGACACACTTCCTCCAACAAAGCCACACCTACTCTAAAAGGCCACACCTCCTAGTACCACCACTCTCAGGTGACCAAGCCTTCAAATCTAGGAGCCTATGGGAGCCATTGTTATTCAAACCACCACAACATGTCAGTGTGGATAGAAAAAAATTTCCCTTCCGTAGATGAAGAGTTGTAACCAATGGCTGCTGAGAGAGGGAGAATCAGTCTTCTTCATGGACAACCGCCTTCATAGGTTATCCAATCCCAAGTGACCAGTCCTAAATACATGCCTATACATGAAACGACTTCAGTAAGTTGTGTGTGCATGCGTGTGTGATTGTACACATATGTATGTATATTTATTACATATATATGCATGTGCATGTAATAATAAGCATTCAAGAAGATGAGGTTATGAATTTGAGAGAGAGTAGGTGGATACAGGAGGAACTGAAGGGGCATAAGGAAGAGCAGAAGTGATTTAAGTCTTCAGACCAGCCTAGATTCAAGATGTGAATACCAGGAGCTGGGTCCCTAGGGAGCTGCTTTACATATATGAGATGCAAAAGTGAACAAAACAGTAAAATCTCATCTTGTTATGGATTCCCCATTCTAGCCGTAGAAACCAAAACTTGAAAAGTACAACCAGTCTTCTATAGTCACATATTCTGTCTCCTCTGATGTAACTGATTGCAGGTCAAAATCTAAACAGGCCTCCAGTGGGTCTGTCTACACTAAACATGTATGGAGTCTCTCCCTACTTGTATGAGAACTGTTTATACATAATTTCCACGGCATTAGGGACTGTAAATGACTAGAAGGAAATGCAGATTTGACACCATGTTTTATGGGGGTCTTGAGGCTCGCTGGCTTTTGATCTTAGAAACAGTCCGCAGAGGATGCTGATGGACCGCTGGATCTGAGCGGCAGCAGTTCTCAATGCGTAAGAGATACAAAGACAATGAAACAGAAAAGAGGAGAGGGAGAAGGAGACTTGTTCTATCTACATAGGATGGTGGGATGCTCCATCGAGAGGTGAATGCTAAGCTGAGCTTTGAAGGACAAGAAGGAGGAAGCCCATAGAGATCTGGGTACAAAGCTAGCCCGCTGGAGAAAAGAGACAGGCAGATACCGGGACTGGTCGCGAGCTTGGCATATTCTAGAAACAACAAAAAGGCTGCTACTCTGTAGTTGTGTTTACTGTAGGGAGGGAGACAGCCAATGTCTCACACAGGTAATGGGTTTTCTGTCTACTTTTTTTTTTAAATCAGTTCTCTCCCTCAAGAATGGAATGCCCCCCAAAACAAGCACCTTGTCTGCTGTATTCACTACTCTATCCGAAACTCTCTGCTTCATGTTAGATGCTGTGGTGGTTTGAAAGAAAATGGAAAATGGTTCCCAAAGGGAGTGGCACTATTAGGAAGTGTGGCTTTGTTGGCGTGGGTGTGACTTTGTGGGAAGAAGTGCGTCACTGTGGAGGCGGGCTTTAAGACCTCATGCATACTCAAGCCACACCCACTGTCTCAGTTCTCTTCTTGTTGCCTGCATATCAAGATATAAAACTCTCAGCTCCTTCTCCCACACCGTGTCTGCCTGCACACTGCCGTGTTTCACCGTGATGATAATGAACTGAACCTCCGATCTGTAAGCCACATAATTAGATGTTTTCCTTTATATGAGTTGCTGTGGTTATGGTGTCTCTGCCCAGCAATAGAAACCCTAAAACAGATGCTCAGTAAAAATCTGCCAAGTGAATGAATCATTGGGCAGCTGTTTATAACCACTGATGCCCGACCACACTCCTGTAGACTTCTGACTAAGATAACACTGGCATTTCCCCCCACTTCACAGTGGAGGAGAGGAGTGAATGAAAAAGAAACAGAATGGAAAATAATAAAAAGAAATAATAGGAACTCTGTCCTCACAACTGATAAAACCATTGGCTCATGCTAGTTGAGTGCAGATGCCCCTAGCCCAAGGATTCCAGATGGTCTAGCCCACGAGCCACTATATATAATGTACAGGTTCAGACAGAGCTGCGGAGTCTAGAAACTTGCCTCGTTTGGGGATGGTGTCATCAGTCATCGGACTGGCCTTTCTGCCCCCCCCCCCGCCCCTTTGGCAGCTTGCTTTTCTGTCCCGCGAGGCGCTTGACAGTGTGGTACACCATTGCCCTTGTCATGTTGTCCCGAAGCAGCTAATGTTTAACTGATAGCGTCGTTTCTGCTTATCACACTCTTCGTTACTCCTGCTGCATGCTTTTTATTGCTTCTTCTGACTTTATCTCTTCCTTTTTGATGAATTCAATTAGCGTTTTCTCATCTTTTGTCTACACTTAGCCCAGAAGAAACACGCCGGAAGGGTTTCAGAAATGTTGTTGAGCAAACATTAAAGATTCGCTCTTTTGTCAGTTAGCTACAGATTTACTTTGCATTTTGGCTCTCAGTCTTAGAAATAGTTAATTTGTTTGAGGCAAATGGTACCCAGCCACCCCTCACTTCCCATCTCTGTTTCTTCCCTTTATTTTGCCCCCCCTTCACCCTGGGGGGTGGGGTGGGGGGTGATTTTATGAACCAGGCCATATTCTGAGTGATGGAGGTATAGAAGCAAACAAGCAGCATGCTTGCTGTAAGTGACTTTGTAATCGTGTGGGAGAGCAGACCCACAGGTATTTCCCAAGTATGTCTACACTGACTGTCTTGTTTCATAACCGGGTACTTGGTACTAAGTGCTGTCAAGGTGTCGCAAAGTGGGAGAGAGAAGAGACTGGCCATTCTGTCCCCCTGTCTAGGTCACACAGAAGCAGCTGCCCTCCCCACATTGACAAAGCCAAAGTTAGACCCCCCACCCCCACATCTCCATAACATTTTAGAACTGGCCCTAGCCTGGAAGTCAGGAGAACTGGGCTCCAGTCCAAACCCTTAGTTTTGCGTTGGAATGCGGCTCTATTAATGGAGCTCTATTAATGAAAGTACCCAAGCTGCCCTAAGGGCAGGGCTGGCTAGAGCAATAGCGTTTCTTTCTGCTTTGACACACTCTAAGCAGTGGGGAGAGGGGAGGTGACGTACAAGTTTTGTGTGAACCAATTGAAAAACAATTGAACAATTTCTCAAGGATAGGGTAATTATTACAGTCTATTCATCTGAGAGGACAGGGATTTTGTCTTCTTCCCACAGAGCTGCGAGGTTTGCATTAGTTCTACTTAGAAAAAAAAATTCCAACTGAAGTCAGCACCTTTCTCTGTGTGCTAAGGTCATAGATTAATTAAAACCAGAATTCCAATTTAATTTGCATTGTAACCAAATACATTGGCTAAAAATCTTGCTCCACATAAACTGATTGTTAATAATCTCTCTACCAAGTCATGTGTCACAAGGACAGTTGCTGGAGTGCTCAGTGTTAGAAAGTATAAAATATAAATATAAAATATAAAAGCAGATCCATAGTAGGCCGCGCAAAGCATCCCCTGTTGAGAACTGCTGGACGGCATCCTGGCTTCTCTATTGTCTTGGCTTCTCGCCTAACCACCAGATGTTGCCTGGTGTTTATTTTTTGTCCTTGGGTGTTCAAGGGGTTGTTTGTGGTGTCCTTTCAGTAAACAGCTCTTTCTGTTGGAGCTAGAAGTTTCCCTTGCTCGAATTCCACTGGGAGGAGCGTGTAAGGCTCGCCCTCACAGTCAGACTCCCCCCCCACCTGGAGGTAGAATGAGAAGAGTCAGGCGGCCCTGAGACTCTTCATCTGACTTCTACTGCCTTGGGTGGATGGCTCACTCTCTCGAACCCTCACTTTCCTCATTTTGGGGGTGGGAGATGGGAACAGCAGAAGCATTTACTTCCTAGAACCCTTAAGGAATTTTTAGAAGATCACTGTATTGTGAATCATATGTCAGACACATAGAAAGCATCTAATCCTCTGAACTATTAACTATCATCATTACATTATCAACCAGAGAATTGCTTTTAACAAATTGGGCATGTGGCTGTCCCCAGTTTATCAGTCCTCAGTGTTTGAAGTCAACCCACAGTATACAGAGTATCAGTGTCACAGGCTGGAGGAAGTTACTAATGCTACACGAGATGTGACCTATGGCATTCTCTCAGTATTCAATCCTATTCAGGCTAATTTATTCCTGTCAGAAGTTAAGTCTATATCCTTAGGTTAGAGGCATAGATTATTTAATTTGTTAAATTTTAGCCCTAATCTCTCCTCTTCTTGCCATCTCCCCCACTTTAGCTTAATTAGTACAAGAGTTATTTGAGTTAGGAGTTAATCAGCGTTAACTCTTAGGGGAGATTTGTGGTCGCTCTGCCTGGGACAATCCTGATTTAGGCCTGTCGCTCTGGAGTACTTTTTTTTTGGTTTTTCGAGACAAGGTTTCTCTGTGGCTTTGGAGCCTGTCCTGCTAGCTCTGTAGACCAGGCTGGTCTCGAACTCACAGAGATCTGCCTGCCTCTGCCTCCTGAGTGCTGGGATTAAAGGCGTGCGCCACCATCGCTGGGCGCTCTGGAGTACTTTTAATACAGCTCCCTTTCATTCCCCAACTATGACTCTGTAAAATGCAGTGGGGAGGTGGGGTGAGGCAGTGTCTTCTTATGTAGTCCAGGCTGGCCTCAAATCTACAAACTTTTTGCTTCAGCCTTCCAAGTACCCAGATTACAAATATATATTACCACATCCACCTTTAACCTACAGTGTT